>NW_013550573.1:261232-774108 GCF_000709125.1 Exophiala aquamarina CBS 119918 | reverse complement strand
TCTATCGTTTAATTCGTTCTTTCCGTTTATCTATCCGTTTACGGGTAATATAATATAGATATTTTATACTTTATTCCTAATAGGTCGGTTAACGACTACTAAAACTATAAGTTAAATAGTTTATCTCTATTCGTAATAATAACTTCTAGTGTTTCGTACTACGCGAATACTATTCTTATAACTATATATACTAGTTCTTCTACTATTAATACTTCTTTATATAGTAGTAGGTAAATATATTTTATTAGTATATCGTTTATTATAAGTATACTATCGTAAGTTATATCTATTATAGGTTCTTTCGATAGTAGTAGCTTAATTATAAAGTCTATTACTATTCTTAACTATACTTTATCTATATTTTCTACTAATTATAATAAGCTATATAGTTTATATCTTAAGTATTTAGCTTTATAGTATATATCGTAATTTCTAATATATTCTTTAATATTCTTTCTTAATCCTACCTAGATAAAATCTCGTATTACTAGTTCGATTATTTTATTAATACCTAGGTATCCTACGCTTTTATTATTATACCTTACTTATATAATTTTCTATTTTTATTCTAGTATTAAATCTATTTCTAATATTATAATTATTCTTATTTCTATTTTTCTATATATTAAGTAATTTCCTCTCTTTTCTAGGAGCGCCGCTAGCTTCGGTTCTAGTCCTTCTATATAGTTCGTTCTTCGACTAAGGGTATCGGCTATAACGTTCTCTATTCCTCGAATATATATAATTTTAAAATCGTAAGAGGCTAAAGTTTTAGCCTATCTAACTTATCTTCTATTAAGTTCTTTAGTTATCGTCTAATACGTTAGATTCTTATAGTCTAAGTATATTTATACTAGATATTTAGCTCCTTCTAGGTATACTCTCTATATTTTTAGGTACTCTACTACTACGAGTAGTTCCTTATCGTAAATATCGTAATTTACCTTAGATCCGCTTAGTTTCCTTAAATAATATATTACTAGATAGAGCTTTCCTTATTTATCTCTTTATTTAAGGTAGCCTCTTATTACTTTATCTAAGGCGTCTATTTCTACGGTCGCTTCCTTTTCTAGGTCGAAAATATATAAGATTAATATAGACGTTATTCGTCGCTTTAGCTCTTTAAAGGTACTCTTATATTTTTCCCTAAAATTAAAGATTATTTCCTTCTTAGTTAAGTTAGTAATTAGTACTATAATTTTTAAGAAATCCTTAATAAACTTTTAGTAATAGTTAATTAATCTATAGAACGCCTATACTTCCTTAACTATCGTCGGTTTCGGCTATTTATTAATAGCTCGGACCTTTTCTTAGTTCGGTACGAGTCCTTTCGAAGATATAATATAGTCTAGGAATCTAATACTATTCTTATAGAATTCGTATTTAGATAGCTTAAGTAGAATTTTATTTTTCTTTAGCTTTTCTATTACTTTCTTTATATACTCTATATATTCCTCGTAAGTCTTTAAGAAGATTAAAATATCGTCGAGGTAGACGATAATAAATATATCTAAATATTCTCTTAGGATATTATTTATAAATTCTTAAAACGTTAATAGTATATTAGTAAGTCTAAAAGGTATAACTAAGAATTCGTAGATCTTCTATCTTATTCGAAATATTATTTTCTATTCTTCTCCGTTAGCTATTCTAATTAGGTAATAGGCGTTCCTAGTATCTAACGCGATAAACTATACTATACCTAAGAGGTAATCCTATAGCTTATTCTATTAAGGAATAGAATAATAGTCCTTAATAGTTTTATCGTTAAGTAGTCTATAGTTAATATATAGTCGTAGTAATCTATCCTTCTTTATTACGAAGAGTATACTATAGGATATAGATCTATACTTTTCTACCTTTAGTTAACTTCTTCTAATAGAGCCCTTTACTTCTAGTTTCTCGATATAATCTTTTAGGAAGTCTTCTTTTTTCTTTAAGAATAATTTTAACTATTCCTTATAGTTAAGTACTTTTCCTTCTTTTATAGGTATTCGATAATCCTACGATTAATATTCTAGAAGCGCTACCTTACCTTCCTTTTCTATAAATAGTTCTTTATATTTTATATATTCCGAAAGTAGCTCTTCGATATTAGTTTAAGCTAATATTCTACCTCTCGGCCGTATCTATATCGCCTTTATAAAGGAAACCTTTAAAGATAATTAGTCTTCTATTTTTATTTCGTAACTATAATCTAGAAATTCGAGTTCTCTTATTTTCTAGTTTATTTAGAGGTTATATTTTTCTAGCTACCTTATTCCTAGTATAGCGTTATATTTTATCGCTATTATATTTAGGGTTATTTTTTCTTAATAAGTTTCTATTATTAGTTCGACTTATCGTAGTTCTTTTCTTATCTATTCGTTCTTAAATTCTATTAACGATTCGTCTACTATTATAAGTCGGTATAGTTCCGTCTTTACCTTTATATAGTCTTTTAACCTTTACGCTACGTAGTATAAGACGTAATTCCCGTTTACTTCGGAGTCTATTATAAGTCGTATAGGAAGGTTCTATAGAACGGCCGTAAGGACTATATATTCCGCCTTACCTCTATCTAATTCTTATAGAGTCTAAGGCTATTACCGTAGGTAACCTAGCCTTAATAGGTTATTCCTTCGTCGTTTTTTAAATATACGTATAGTCCTAGTTCTACTATATAAGTACGTTCGTCGTATTCGTTTATCGATCGATATACTATCTTACTAATTAGGATTCGAAGTCGATCGGAGCTTATATTCTATAAGTATTAGTATAGCTTAAAATACTATTAGTAGCTTCTTTCCGCGTAACTAAAGTAATTAAATAGGTACGTCGGGTCTACTCGTCTATTAATATAAGGTATATCTTCTTTCTTATCCTCCTATATTATATATAAATTCCGTATTATTAGAGCTTCCGTTCCCTAGATTTTCTTTACGTCTTCCTAGTCGAGGTTAACTATAATCTACTCGTAGGTTAGTTCCTATACGTAGGTATATACTATTAATACTTAATTATATTCGTAATCCTAATAGAATAATATATTAATTTCGTTCTATTATTCTTATAGTTTTATTCTAGGATTATAATAGATATAGAAGTATCTTCCGGCCTCGCTATTATATCCTATATATTCGCTATATTTCTAGTATTTTATTATAATTTTAATCTAGTTCCTTATAATCTTAGCTATATAATATTTTTCTTCCTCTTCTAACGATATTTCGGAGTCTTAATCTAATTCTCTAGCGTTTACTTCTTCCTATTCTTCTTCTCTATTATCTAGGTATACTAATCGTACTTATACTTCTCTAATTATTTACGCTAGTAGATCGTATCGTACTACTTAGCCCCCTACTATATTATATAAATAGTAAGAAGCTACCGCTAAGTATTCTAGGTCGTAGTATTCGTTTAGGTTAACTATCCTTCGAGTTAATTATCTTAGCCTACTAGGATAGAATATTAATTTTTCGATATCGTCTTTAATACTTACCTAGTAATAGCTAGTAATAAATACTATAAGATAATATTTCGATACTATTACCTTATTCTTTTCCTCTATTAGTACTACGTCGTCGAGATAAGTATATATTATCCTTCGTAGTCTTATTTTTTCGTATTTATTTAACTATTATCGTAATTCTTCTAATTAGTTATCGTTTTCTCCTTTTCTAAATAGGAAAGGAAATACGTAGTCTACGTAATCGTACGTATAGCTATTTTCTTTATTCTCGTATTTATTCTAGGTATATTTATAGATTATTATATAGATTCTTTCTTTCTTCGGTTATTCTAGGGGATTATACTATATCCCGAGGTTTTCCGCTAGCCCTACTACCTAGTAGTAGGTTCGAATAATTACTAGGTCGGGCTTATTTAGTATAATCTTATCCGCGGGTCCTTTTTCTATTATCGATATATTATAATAGGGCGGTAGTAGCGTTATCGTCCTAAAACTAAATAGTCCTTAGTTAAGCTAAACTAGCTATCCTTTCGTATAGGTTAATTCTTTATCTAGTCCTTTAAAGGTCGTAAAGTAAGCCTCTTCGTTATACGTATCGTACGTATATTCGGCTTATAAGGAGTATTCCTAGTCGTTATATTTCTAGATCTATATATATTTTTATTCTCTTCTAGGAGTAGCGCCTAGGTTATAACGATATAGGGTTTCTCCTTTCCTTTTATCCTAGAAATATATATAAAATTTTATAGAGTTTTTATATTAGCGTAGTATTTCGTCTATCGATATCTATTTATCTTCTTCTCGCTAAATTTTTAGTTAATATAGTTCCTTATCCTTCGTATACGTATAGGTATATCTATATTATTAGTATCCTTAAGTTCGGTACTTATAGATTAACGTCGTTCTAAACGCTTTCTACGTTACTCTTCTATTTAATACTATAACTTCGTTAACTATCTTCTAGAATCTTATTCTTATTATCGTATAATTATCTATATTTATAAGTACCGTTTCTTTTTCGAAATCGACTATTATTATAGCTAGGGTTTTCTAGATCCTCTATTCCTATTTTCGAGGTTTTATACTCCTTCTATCCTTATATAGAAACTACTATTTTTCGATCTTTAAAGCTAAATAGAGTTAGTAGTCGTCCTCGTAGTAGAAATACTATAATTCTTAAGCGTATCTTACGATATTTCTCCTTATATTATATATTACTTCGCTCTACTATTCTCCCTTTAGGAGTTCGTCGAACTTTTCTTTCTTTTAAGTCTTACGCTTAGGTCCTTTAGGTTTCTTAGTTTAATATCTTAACTAGAACTCTTCTTCTAATTACTTAGTATTTAACTTACTTAACTCTTAAGAGTTATCCGATTCTCGGTAGTCCTTCTATACTATTTTACCCTTATTCTCGGTAGATCTTTAGGTTTCTTTAATAGTATCGGCCTTTTTCGCTATTAAGTCGTCTATACTACCGCTCTTTATATTTATTATATATAGTCCTCGAGCGCTTTTCTTTTCTAGGTAATTACGTATATAGTATCCGGGTTTACTATATTCGTAGTATAGGTTTTCCTTTCTTTATCTTTTCTTCTCTCGATCTCGTCCTCCTATAACCTTTCGCTTCGTATTTCGGCTTCTACCTAGGCCTATTCGTCGGGTATTATAACGTTCTATAGCGTCTAGGTCTATAGAGTCTCCGTAGTCTCGTAGGCGTCTCGTATTAGTTCGAGGAGAATATCGATACCCTCGGTACTCTCGCTTTCCTAAGCTCCTTCCTTAATTATCTTCTATACGTAGTTTATATAGTCGATTATTAAGTTTAATAGCCTTATCTACTATATCTTTATATATTTCCGGACGCTCTATTATTTCCTTCCTAACTTCCTTCTTTAATCTATTATAAAACGTATCCTTAAAGATATTATCGTCTATATACTCTAGTTCCTTTACTAGTTTTTTAAATTCCGAATAATAGTTAGCTATAGATCTTATTTATTTAAGGATATAAATAGTACGAGAGGCTACTATAGCCTCGTTAATCGTACTATAGATTTATTTAATTATTACTTCGAACTATATAAAGTTCCTAAAGTATACCTTAATTTTATTATCGGGGTCGGAGGACTCGAGGTAGTTATTCTATACTAGTTTAAACTAATAGAACGCTACTCCTTTAAGGTATATTACTACGAATATAACCTTATCCTCTATCCTAGTATACTTAGTTAGATTAAGCTTAAAGGTAGTCTTAAGTTATATAAGGAAGTATCCTAGCTTCTCCCTATTTCTATAGAATAGTTCTACCTTAATACTATCCCGAGATATATTAGTAAGTCTTAGTACGTTAACTATATCTACGTCGGAGTCTTCGTCGGAACTACTATCTTAAACGATATTAGTCTTTAAAGAATTACTTAAGGCTATAATTAGACGTACGCTAGGTAGTAGGAATCTAAGTCGAGATAATCCTACGTTAGATATCTAATACTAATTAAGGTAGTAGTTAAAGTATTATAATCCGAGCTATAAGTAGTTCTAACTAAGGTAGGGTTCCTTAATAGAGTAGGTACTAGAGTGCGGACTAGGATAATAAAGGAAATACTTATTCGTCGAACTATATCCTAAAATATAGGTATAGAATTACTAACGAAGTTAACTACTACCGTCCTATCTAGGGTAATAAGCGTATATTATATAATACTAGTAGCTCTCCTAGATCTTATTGCTCCCCCCGAATCTCTCGAGATCCTATAAGATCTAAGGGATCTAGGGGATCTAGCCTAGCCTAGTCACCTAACTTAGCCTCGTTCTCCATCGGCTAACCTCCTTCCTTGGGTAGGTGCCTTGATTCCCTTAGTAACCTTTCAAGTGACCTAGTTCGTAATAGGAAGAAGTAGATCCTATGCCCACTAGTCGCATTGCAAGGACTGGCACGTTCGAAAAACCACTACATCATGGTGCTCTCGCATCACTCGAGCCGTTGCAAAGCTAGCGAGGAAAAGCGCCTATAACAACAATCTTCAGTTTAGGAGTGAACGTCATGCCTGAGATATATGCTCACGATAAGAACTGGAGTGATTGGGAAACGAGGAGCAATATATTAAGATGATCGCGACTGCAAGATGAATGGAAGAGGCGGAAATGCGCTCGGCCGAGTCAATTAACTCATATGAACCTGTTGTCACGATCCAGGGCTGGCCAATATTAATGGCAAAGCGGCAGTTGAGAAGTGTTGGGCAGAGGTCCTTTTCGACACCAGGTGATCTGGAATGTCTCTATGAAGCGTGGAATACATGCTATTGACACCATGCATCTATAAGGCCGTCTCGCCCCGAAGAGTGACGCTCAAGACGGCACAATCTAGAACAACTCGGTCTGTTTTTCAAGACGTCTACGCTCCATTTGAAATGATTGATCCGACGGGACAATGGATGCTAGAGCCAGACTTGAGGCGAGGCGGCCGAGGCTCCTCGCGAATAGGATTCGCGATCTCTACCTCCACCCTTGACCGGAAACTACAATCATTCTGGTGGATTCGTGATTCCTTTCAATACGGTGCAGCAGACTTCACTGCAGTGATGGCGTTCTACAACAAACCCCGGAACTGTCGACGCCTGGCTCGTATGTGTCGGAAGTGCCGTAGGCGCAAAGTCAAGTGCAGTAAAAACACACCCTTTACCAGATTTTCGACATGAATGTGTCTGACCAACATCCGAGACAGCAGCCCTCGATAAGCATAGTGAGCGGTCCTTTCGGCAGTCAAGTGTCGACGAGGAGACCTCATGTTCGCCTCAGCAAAAGGTGGTTGAGGACGTACAACCAAGATCATATTTCTGAGCATCCAGCTGTGGACCCCCGGTCCACAGCTGGTGTGCCTCTGTGACCAGATCGAAGATTTAGAGCAAGTCTTGAAAACCCGTGCTCTTGATCATGCTGACAGACGGTAAATGTTCTGCGCAACCAATGCTGTGTGATGGACGGGCGGCTTTGAATAAGACCAGGACCTTAGGACGCAGCAATTGGTTGCACACAGCTTATCATGTTTGCTGGCCCAATAAGACCTATTTTCAATGACGCTAACACTTTTGTAGTTTTCAGAGATGCAAGGCTTATTCAGCCATCGAGATGGTGAATGTCCAAGCTCTGAAGTAGGTTCTCTAAAGCCAGATATTGAACTTCTTCTTAGCCAGTGAGAAAGAGAGAGGGAGAGAAAGATTTTCTGAACACAATTAGGACATAATGCTTTAACGATCGATCATCGAATGTGGGAAACAAGAATCTCTGCTCACTCAAACAATATTTGAGCGAAATGCTGGTTAATACGACATGAGAACTCGCATTTATGAGAGTCAGGTCGAAGAGAATCTCAGTGTTGTTTCTTTTTTGCCGTGATCACGAGTCCTCGATCTTGGAAGCACTCGCATGGAAAGTCACATGGACATGATACTGAGACGATGAGCGAAGTCCTGAGCAAGAAGAAGGTTTTCCCCCTCCGTTACTTCTACGCAGATTTTGGCTGGGCCCCGGAAGAAAGGTCGTGGTCCAGGACGTCCGAATTTGTCTCTGGGTGTTGTCCCTTCTTGCTCTTGCCTGTAAAATCCTAGGCGGACAAGCTTAGAAATACCATTCAGCAGCAGTTGCTCCCTCTAGAGATCGACTTGGTGGTACTGATTAAAGGACCGAGGTCCAGCTACGATGGGGCTCCGCTCGGAATTTTTGCTGAAAGGCTAGTTTACGTGATCTGGTGGAAGAGGCGATGGTGGTTAATCCACCGAAAAGCGCAAAGCCAGTCAGGGTAACTAGGCGCCTTGGGGCCGAATTATCGGCACTATGCAACGCAGTCTTGGAGATCATTGGAGGAAGTGAGCAGGTGTGATATAGTAACGGTGCATGAACTGTGGAATGAGCGAGCTGGAGGGACGAGGGTTTGACCGCTACTTTTCGTGGTTTTAATAGCCACGAGGTAAAATACATGGCTGATGCATGGAGTCGGAGGCCTAGAATCATCCCTACGAGAGTTTGCATCCAATAGAAAGCTCAGTGAAGGCATCATTCAAGCCAAACTCGAGAAGACATGGCCGATGCTCAATGTGAAACCGGCAAGGCTGAAACGTAGGGGGCGGCCTTGTGAGAAAGGGTGGCCATCCGGACTAATAGGATATTCTGAACCTCAAATGACTTTTATGCCCCGAAGAGTAAACCCGTATGAGCTTAGAGCGGCGTCGCCCCCTCCCCCAAGCAGGACATGTCTTGGCATTTGACAACACCTAATTCTCACCCCGCCCGGGCATACGCCACTCTGCATTGCCACGGTATTATGGTTACACAAAGTTGAAGATTGAATTGTTCAGGCAGGATGGAGTCACTTTCGCGTGTTTCCTCCTTGATGGAACCCAGTAAGCATGAAAAATGGATCCCACATGGCTCCATTATACTGACCAACTTTCAGCACGGGACCTGACTGTTGAAGCGGTTCAGGCCATTGGATTATCAAAGGCGCTGAAAGGAGGAGGCTCGTCATCCCGCAGTATCCCTTTTGCGAAGCTGAAGGGACTTCTTGACAGCCGGAGTGACCGTGATATCCTCGAAGGTTTGAAGAGAGTGATTTCTGTAATGAGCTCCGCCTTATCCCACGAACGTGGAAAATGCAACTGAATCTTGTCTAGATGATCTATCAGAACAAACCATGTCTGCCATACTTCTCGTCTGTGGTCAAAAATGTCGCCAATCCCAATATTGAGATCAAGAAACTCGTCTACATCTACTTGCTTCACTACGCCGAGTCCGATCCGGACTTGGCGTTACTCTCGGTCAACGCGATTCAAAAATCCCTGACAGATCAGAACCCACAAGTTCGTGCTCTGGCCCTCCGGACAATGTCGGGAATGAGGGTTCCGGTCATCAGCCAAATTGTGTCTTTGGCCATCAAACGTGGTGCAGGTGATATGAGCCCGCACGTGAGGAAGGCAGCTGCACTGGCTATTCCGAAGTGCTACAGCCTTGACCCGAACACGCTGCCACAATTGCTGGAATACTTATCTACGCTACTCGGCGACAAGCAGTACTTTGTCGTTGGGCCTGCTGTGCAGACATTTCTACAACTATGTCCAGATCGCATGGACCTGATCCACAAACACTACCGGAGTCTTGTGAAAAAGCTTGTCGACATGGACGAGTGGAGCCAGCTTGCGACGCTGAGACTGCTTCTGACCTATAGTCGCCTCTGTTTCCCTCAGAAGATCCATAGAGTCACAAAAGTCAATAAGAAGGGCTTCTACGACGATGAACCAGACGATGAAGTCGAAACCGGCGAGGTAGTCCGCGCCCTGGACCCAGACCTGGAGCTACTCTTGAAAGCTTGTCAGAATCTTCTGCATAGCCGGAGCACCGCTGTGATCATTTCTGTAACCAGCTGTTTCCTGTACTTGGGCACGACAGAATATCTCAAACAGGCGGTGGGACCCTTGATTGGACTCCTGAATGGCGCTCCGGAGGTGGAGGAGATAGCTCTCTGCAATATTGTCATGGTATCACTGTCTGTGCCTCAACTCTTTGTCCCGTATACTTCGCACTTCCTGCTTCGGGCACAGGATTCGCCTCATATTTGGAAGCTGAAAATCGAACTGTTGACAATTGTCTTCCCACACGCGGCGTTGCATCTCAAATCGATTATACTGAGCGAGCTGGAGCATTTTTCTCACAGCTCAGACATTGAGCTGATCCAAGAGTCAGTCAAGGCAATAGGACGATGCGCACAGGCTGACCCGGACAACGCGCACCGATGCTTCCGGGTCCTGTTAAATCAGATATCGAGCTTTGACAATGTTCTGGTTTCTGAGGTTCTCACTGTGATTCGACACCTGATCCAGCAAGATCCAGCCTCTCACCGGAAGACAGTGGTAAGGCTGGCGCGGAACTTAGACAAAACAACCAGTCCAGAAGCTCGCGCGACCATCATCTGGTTGGTAGGCGAGTTCGCGAACCTCGACCCCGACAACAATATCGCACCGGATGTGCTTCGGATTCTAGCCAAGGGTTTTGCTGACGAGAGTGAGCCCGCCAAACAGCAGATCGTGCTTCTCGCCGCTAAAGTCTACCTCCTGTTCCTGCAAAACAAGACTGCGGAAAAATCCGTTGTCGCAGACACTACCACAGAGGAAGACGGTGGCGAAGGCTTTCAAGAACAACACTCGCCATCTTCGCCATCGTCTGACCACCCTGTCCCCAAATTGTGGAACTACATCCAACTCCTCGCACGCTATGACACGTCATACGATCTGCGCGACCGGGCACGGCTTTTCAAAGCACTCCTCGCCAACCCGGAGTCCACTCAACTGGCATCGCTCCTCTTGCTCGCGCCCAAGCCTGTCCCGCACGCGCCTTCGCCGTCACAGTCTCGCAAAGGCCTGCTGATCGGTAGCACAACGCTCGTATTGGGGAAAGATAATGCCGGCATCCTCGGACTCCCCGGCTACGAGGAACTACCGGAGTGGGTCCAGGAGGGACAAGAGCCAGACTCGAAGCTGAGAGATGCAGCCGATGGTGCCGACAAGGATGAATATATCTCTGTAACCGCTAGGACGGCGGCGGCGTCGACGGTTGCGGCAAGTCGAAGGCTGGATGACGCGGTCAGGGAGCAAGGCCTGGAGAACGTGGTCGCCGCAGGGTCATCCACCAAGCAGGCAAATGTAAAGCCGCGCACTTTGGATGATTGGCTTGCTGAAAGTGAGGATGAGGATGAGGACGAAGAGGAGACGGAAGAGGAGACCGAGAGCGAGGGGCACGACGATGAGGGCTCTACGGAAGAGGAGAGCGACGAGGGGGAAATGGAAGAAGATAGCGAGGATGAAAAGGCGGTGCGGAGAGGCCTCATCTCTGGGTAATGCAGCAATCGCAATCATCAATCATCACTCTTGTTGGATACCGGGTTTGCCCAACCATGGCCGGTGGGTACCAAGCCAAATCACAGACCGACCGTCTATAATCGTTAGTGAGCGTCCTTTCGTTGAGTCCGGTTCTCACTGGGCCCCTGGCCTTGCTGTCGCTTCTGAGCTGACACGGCGGGCACTCTATCTACCACAAACTCACATCTATCATAAAAGCATTGTCTTAGGTCTTTATCCAAGTAATTCCTGTGCGTAGAGGAAGGGGAAGGCTGGCAGGTTGGCAGAGGATACCTGATCTCGAGATTGGATCAAGTAACAGACCGTACAGCCTAATTTTCGCAGCGGAGAAAGGGGATTTGGCTCTCGCTCAGGATACAGCCAAGGCTTTCCCGTGGAAGGAGGCTGCATCAATGTTGACCTTTGTCCTCATTGGGCGGATTTTGGAAGCTCGCTCTCTCTCTCTCTCTCTCTCTCTCTCACACACACACACATACACACAAAGAATGTGCTAGGGATGACGATTTGACGACAATGATTATAGTGTTGGTACTACATACGGCTAGGGGTGATGGTGACGCTGCTCTCGGCGGTAACTGGACCGAAGCTATGCTTGGCTACTGCGCAGCACAGTGAGAGTCAGGCTTGCCAGCATTTTCGCGAGGACGTGTGGGTGAGCCGACAGCCGACTTCTTGATGATGATGATGCTCCTCTACCGTGGACTTACATGGCTGCCCAAAAGACAGGGCTAACCAATGGGTCGAGGTGCTGTACGAAGTGCTCGTACAGAGTACCTCATACCCTGTCGCAGACATCACAAAACGATGGCTTCGGGAAAGACGGAGAAGCAATTGATCCGGACGGTTAGAACCCAGCGGTGGATCCAGGAGGTACGTGGTGATTTGCTCGCGGGAGGTTCGGCCCGCTGCCATTCCCACAAGCTAACCGTGAGCTAAAGTTTGGCAGCTGGGGACCCTGCGGGAGGCTCCTTCCAAGCACAGTCTCTGCACGAACTCCATATTCCACATCAGAGCAGTGGATGACTTCCTACCATGGTCAATTCTACTGATATGCATGGTGCAGTCTTACCAGGTAGCTAGGCCGCGGTCGGGGAGCTATGTCTGGAGCCTTTGATGGCCACGCCAGCAAACCAGAACGAAATGAGCCTTCCTTCAAGCAAGGTTCTCTATCTGGACAGTTTATCGTTCCGCTTGATCCGAACACCATGCACCAACCAGAGCATTTCCTGCGTTGGACCTTGGTATCCTGTTCGTCAATCTCCCTAGTCTAAATGCAGACATCGCGTGATTTAGCCTAGATACGGGCTCATTGGTACTTTTCTCGGCAGGATGTATCCAATACTCCCGTTCCCACCATGCTTGTCTTTAGCTGCATACCGTAAGTCCGCCGCTTTCTGTCTATTCCGCTCGGTCAATAGTGGTCAAGCCGTTGCTCTGGTGGGTTTTTCTAGTAAAATGGGATATGCAAACGCTAAAGAAGACTCTGTGGAAACTAATTGCGCTCCCCGCAGGTCAAGTAGTAAACCCACCGATTCCTTCGAATTGCTGTAATGTCTGCACGGGTGACCGGTGCCGTCATGCGTGGAGCGGGCATCAAGTGGAATGCTCAGTTCATACCCTATTCCCGGTAGAGGCTTAAGGAGTACAGAGTATTGTTGACTTGGATGGTAGAGGACTCGATGATGAGGTGAGAAAGCGGGGTTCGTTGCATCGTTTATGGATACTTCATCCTCCGCACTACGTGATTCGACTTGTGAGTCATCAGATGATAGTGATATTTGCTGTCTCAATAATGTGGATTCTTTTCCTGATTAGATAGATAGCTCTCGCTTGAAACAGTTGGGCAAACGTTGTCTGATAGCAATGACAAACAAAGATGGCGTGGGAATGCCGCCCACGCCCACACATGTGAGGGACTGGCTTGCGGCACCATTGGCACTAGAGGAATGGATTGCGTCACTTTGCTTGAGTAGCATGGCTAGCAGATCGGAGTACCGTAACAAGGTGGGACCGAACGGTTTTTCAAGCCCGGTGAGCCCTTTCAGCATGTTTGAAGTAATCATGAAACTGCGAGATTGGATCAGCAGTAGGCTCGATGTACATCACTTCGCTAGAGACAGCGAGCGAATACGGGATTCGAGATCGAACTCCCCCCAGGGCTGATAACTAGTTCTGGCCTTGAGCAGCCGATGAAAGTGATGCCCTCACTGGCAATGCAATAATTCTATACACTGCTTCAAATGATTAACACTTCGTTCTGAATCCGAGCCTTCGCTGCCTTATTTGTTGCGCCAGCGCCATATTGTAAGGTAAACCAGTTTCAGGCCTAGACTTGGTGAGCGAAAAGGAGTGCAGGCTACGAGTAGTTGGGGCTCCACTTCAGCCGAATCGATCATCTCGGTTCGAAAGACCAGGTGAAACCATGGATGCGGTCAAGACTCAAGTCCTGCTAATACTCCGTATTTTGATCGCGATAAAAGCGTTCGATGGAAAGCCTTACCGGATGATGGAAAATGAAGCACAATCATGCCACCACTGACTCCGTAATTCCATTCGACATTGTTATCCAATTTTCGACTTTTCTGAGCCCGGGCAATGGGCGAACATCCCAGTTAGGAGCTCACTTCTCAGTTACCCACTTGAGGATGGTAGATACGCCAGGGAACAGGTCAATGTCTCGGTCAAGCTGGACGTGTTATTCCACTTCCAAATGCTTACAGTTTTGCACAGTCCATTAGCAATAGGAAGCAGAGTTCAGGCGTTCAGCCCCACGGTTCGTGACGCTTCGAACCTCCGACTCGGACCAGTAGTACTCGTAAGACTCGGTAGCAGGAGTTTTCCATGAGCTCCGGACGGCGTAGCATGCGGATGACACTACCTTGTCAACTCGTTCTTCGACACGGTGACGGTTAATGATCTTGCGGGAGCTCAAGGATTATTAGTTCAAGGGTCTCAAGTTGTAAGGCTTGCACAAGCATCTGGGGGCTGTTTCGAAAGACTTTCCGAGGCATACGACTCGCATAAGTTGTTAAGGACTGTGAAGCTGAGTGAATTAGATACAAGTTTTCAGCGGCCTGAAACGACAATGAAGATTGAATTTGCCAGTGGTCAGCGCGCTATCCAACCGCCTGAAAGACGGTGTCCGAAACAACCCTTGGAGAACGAGCTTTCTTCTGCTTACTGTAAAGCCCGAAGGGAACATACTCCTTCTTGCCGGGATTACTCGACTCCGAGAGCATGATTCTACGGTATGTGCATCGTACTGAAGCCCGTGTATCTCGCAAGAAGCGGTCCTTGTTGCGGGGTGTCCGTACTAGGGAGACCTTCGTAAGTTGTCGGAAGGACTAGAGCCTTGCTGTGCTTCTAGGCATCAGCAAGCACGTGTGGAGTGTCTCCTCCCTTAGTTGGAGGGGATCTCCGGATGCTATAGTGAACATATTCTATCATCAACGTCAGGCGTTCAGTCCGCTTCACGATCGCTATTCCGAGATCGGTGGCCTGTTTCATCAAGGAAGGAATAGAACATCATCTCGTAGGGAAAGCTAGCCTATGACTGCAATGCTAATTGTAGAGCCCCGTCGAGGGTTTAGGTATGACATGCTTGCGTGCACGAGGCTTCCTTCTCAGACGGACGATGAATCCTCCTGCCGGATGTGACAAACCAGGAGCCTCCCAGGAATTGACTCACTGATCCGTGGGTCTCCAGAGATAGTCGATATCTGCAATATAGACGGAAGGGACCGCTTCCCCGGGCGCGGAAGTCCTGACGGGTGTCCACCGTCCACGCAGACGTTATGTTTGGCTCAATCGCATTCAATCTTGCTTCTGAAACGTGGATGCTGGTTGATCAGTGATGTGTTCTGGAAAAGTGGGCTTCGTGGACGATGCCGCAGCAGTTCCTGAATGCCTAGAGTGGGTCGGTGCACGAGTCCTACAGAGGGACATATGCTTCTCCCTCCTTCTGGTCAGTTGGGACTGTGAAGATCGGGCGGCACCGTCGATCCTGCGAGTTTGAGGATGCCTGATGCTTTCCTACCTCCAGCGAGCGGGCTGTCGGTCGGTTCGGTTAAACCAGTCAGGCAACTATGGTGGCAGGCTGACCATCGTTGTGTTAGGTGAACTGGTGTTCGACACGCTTGGGTTGCAGTGAGGAACCTCATCCATCGTTAAGAACCGCGTTTTCTAAAGGTAAAGGCATACTCGGAACTTGCGAATTCAAGACCCTCAGCCCGGAACTATCAACAGATTTTGAAGGAATTCGAGGATAGGATTTGTCCGTGCGAGAGCCAAGGCGGCTTTGAAGTGATGTGTCACTCCTTCCGAATCTTATGGACGCCCTTGGGAGGCGGCAGTGATTTTCTAGTAGCTAGCAAAAGTATTATCCTGAAGGAGTAAGCACTGCAGGTGATATGGTTGTAGACAGGCTCGCGTGACACCTGGTCTGCTAGTCGAACCCTTTCTCCATAGGTTTGGTTGTTTCGACAAGAGTAATTCACTATGGAGCATGGAGCATGGAGCCACGGATGGGAAGAAGTAGGGCAGTTATTTCATTGGTATCGTAGCCTGACCTCCGGGCGAACATGTGTCAACCATCGGATTAGCAAGGCTTTGGTGGTGAGCGTGTAATAATAAGTAGATAGTGTGAGTTCTGTCCTCTGCCTCTGCATTATGATGCTGCATCACTGAAAGTCTCAACGACGCTCGGGTATTGTGTTCTTCTCCTTTTCTGTAGCTTTCCCATCTCCGCGACAACCTTTTCAGCAGTCACCTCTACATGCACCAGAATCTTCCCCAATTGGTTCAAAATCACACCAAAGGCAAAGCCCAATACTCGGTCCTGAACTCCATAACCCCCCGCTTTTGTTGTTCAAAAAGGCTCATTCGGTAACCGGCTGAAACATCGTAATTTTATGACTCAAAGTTGATGTGAGATTGTAACGAGAACGCTCAGATCCAAAATTAAAATCGTAAAAAGTAAAGGTCGTCATCGCATCGTGATAATGCTCAGAATGCAAAACAATCCAAAACAGCAACTGGGTATAGCAGGCATAAAGCCTATGAGTGGAATTGCTGTTAGCTGGCGGTGCCAACACCTTCTGTCGAGGTCTTCTGCCCTGCGCCAGCCGCGCCGGGGAGATGCTCGACGGTAATGGTGGCCTCTTGCAGGCAACGCTCGCATATCTTGTGATGACAATTGGGACACTCTTCAGTGCCTATGTTGAACCCCGTCTGGCATTCATGACAAGCGGCATCATTATTGTTTTCAGAGGGATCTAACGGGGCTGCCGAGGGCGCGGCCACATCGGTCTTGGTTGTCTTTGCTTTATCTTTCTTTGGTGGATAGCGAGAGCATTTGGTACACCGACGATGTTGACAACCCACACAGACTCTCTCATGGCCGAAGGTAGTTGAGCAATTATGGCATGTATACCTCACTCTCATTCGAATATTCTTGGCCACTCTTTCGTACGGGACTTTTGGTCTCATGTCCCAATCAGCTTCGCTTAGTTCGAGATTGTATTTGGCAAAGATTGCCTGGGCTTTATTGAAGCGCATCTCTGGCTCCGTCAATTGTCCGGTCTCTGAGGAGGGCTTGATTGGACGAAGTTGAACTGTTCCTTGGGTGGTGGCAGCGGGGATATCCTCGACATTATCATCTACTTCGATCCTTGGTGACCGTACGGGTGATTCGTCTCTGTCCATTGTTAGTCCCTGTCCACAAAATGGTCATGTTAAGTACATACGGTTTGGTGGCAGACGCGGACTCTGGTTTGGAAGTGACAGGTGCAGGTGCAGATGGAGATGATGCAGCGGGTGCGGCTATAGAGGTACTCGCAGCAGCAGCAGTAGGGGTGGCAGGTTTGTCTTTGAAGAAATCCTTAACTTTCTTCCATAATTTCTTCACGCTCTTCTTCTCCTTCTTAGGAGGTTGTTCCTGTTCAGTGGCCATTATTGGTGAGAAGGAATGGAACGCCTCGCTAATACCGGGTCATGGAGTGTGGGAGGTAATCAGATGAGGGCACGACGACAGGACCCAGGAGGAGGATCAGGTGGCTGTCCGAGCGAGCTATTGGTTGCGGGCGAATCCAGGGAATTGGGTGTGGTGAAGAAATGTCAGGTGCCAATTGGCGGTGGAAATCCGGAGGAGTGGACTGGAATGCTACTTGTCGGATAACGTGAGCCTGGTCCCAGGCAGGCGGACCATTGGAGCTTGGAGTTTGGGACGAACGGGCGACGAACACCGGGGACAAGCCCGAGATTTGGCTCTCTGGTGGATAATGGCGGCTAGAAGATTGATGAGGGAGGCTGTGGTGTGTCGTGGTATGTACTGCAAGTCTGTAACTCGGTGGTGGGAGGCAGAGGTTGACGGTGGGCCAATCCACTGGTCAAATAGCCACGGCAAAATCGCAGCCACCAGCTCCAGATTCCAAAGGACAGTCCAGTCCAGTCCAACCCGCAGGGCGATGGGAAGTTCCCTGGCAGCGTCGGAAACGACAGAAGGATCGACGGAGAGTCAAGGATCCCTAGGACTGAAGAAGAGGGAGAAGATGAGGAGATGAGGATAGGGAAGAATGATCGACACAAAAGGCCGTCGTGGAGACTAATAATATGAAAGGAAAGAGGAAATAGAAAGGCAAATAGAGTGTGTCGATGATGGGCTTGCGTGATGTGCCAGTGGGTTGTGTGGAGATAACTGGGAATGGGTAGACATTGACAGTGGGCACTGGACACTGGACAGACATCTATCTGATGATGCAGATTGCAGCAGACGAGACTCAGGATGTAAGTTACAGAATTTACAGTGCGAGTAGATCCAACCCGTGGCAACTTACCGTACTCGTTGCGAAAGCCCCAAGCACCACCTGGGCACCACTGGGCATGCCCCAGCCGAGTCAGTACAGTAGTCAAAGGCCAGAGGCCCGAGACTCGAGGGAGAAGAGAGGGGCAAGGGGAGACTGCGCGGCCCCCGTCGCACCGGCACTGGCACTGGCGCTGGCGCTAACTAGCACTCCCTGCCGGGGTTTCGGCCCTAGCTTTGGATCCCACCCACCAAAAGGACCAGGCGAAGGCTAACTCAGTCCCGAGGCACGTCCCTAGGGAGTTTGTTAGTTTGTTGACCAGGACGGATGCTGCTAGTGACAGCGCAGCCTAAAACCATGCCGTTCCTGGCGGGTGGATTCTGGAGACAGGCACCTCGTCCTGTTGAACTTGTACGGCTGGTGCTGCACATCTGATGCCCTTCCCTTACAATATCAATGGGGGAGATGGTCTGACTGCCGATACTAGTAGCAGCAAAAGCTAATGTCAATCAAAATGATTATGGGCACCATTCTACCAGGAGGGAGAAATGCAAGATTGATCGGCCGTTGTGTCAGTACCGAGTACGGACGGGGTACCGTCGAGTGCACCTTCGAGATCAAAGCCCAACCAACACCTGCACCAGGATCAGCACCAGCACCAGCACCAGCAGCTGCGCCTGGCAGTGGCACCGGACTGCATTGCAGTGCTGGGTAATACCGTGGCTTTGAGTATTCCTGAGCATGATCATGACGCTCAGGTGCACGCGAATGTTCGAGCACACACCCAAGCACAGCTCACTCTCTGCAACTTGTACCGCGTACCCAGAGGCGACTTGGAATCCCAGGGTTGTGGTAGGCCAGAAGCCAGGTGCACCGGCTTAGCTGAACCGCATCTCGGGCACTGCTCCCCTCGTTCTCCTCCACCTCGTCCTGCCAGTGCCTGCGCCAGGTTCATGCCTGCGCCATGCCCATGATTTCCACCAAAACAACCGTCCCTGCAGAGGGCTACTGCTCCGGGAACCCCATCACCACTTCCCCAACCAGTGCAGTCTCCCGTTGGTCGTCTAACCAGCGCCAGCAACCACCGCGTAGCTCCCACTAATGCCACCTATTCGTGGGGCGTCTCGTGCACCATGGCGTGAGCATAGTCAAAGCCGGCTACCCGTTCAATGACGAGGCACCGGAGTAGCGCTGGACGTACGCGTGCTCCGTACGACATCCTGGAGCTACCGACAGACAACCACCTCCTCGTACATTTGGAACATCTCTTTGCGTCGCCTAGCATGAGTCCACTGCCTTATCTCTGAGGGGCATCCCTTCAGAAAAGTTCCAAGTGACATGCTGGCGCGAATCAATTAGATTGCCATCCACGCGGGCATAGTTTAGCCATCGCCGTCAGCAGCACTGGCGCTGGCACTACTCCGTACCACTGCTACCGAGCACTAGTACTCCGTGTCATATTACCAGCTGATGGGCGTTTGCCCCTCAAACTGTCCGCTGTGCCCTTGTTTGGAAATCAGTGCGGAGCACCGCATGTGCTCAAATGTCCTTTATCTGGACGGAGCGTGTACCCCATAGGAACATCTCATATTACCGTGAGGCCTCAATCCACATGAACTGGTTCCATGTAGTCAAAGCTTCTTACAATTTGAACCCGTCTGCCGGATCAATGCACATGTTCTCCGTACTTGTAAGCGAGCAAGCAGAAGATGATTGTTGCCGAAAAAGAGCTGCTGAGCATTGACAATGCTCAACAGAAATCACCGATGATCTGAGTGTCATGTACGTCAAACATCCTTCATTCCCGGCAAGCCCGAAGAAATCCATGGAGGTGCTGCACTGGTTGGTGGCTCCTACCAAGGAATCGAAACACGTAAGGACGCAAGTCACGGGTGCTTGACTGCGGAACAGCCCCCGAACAGAAGAAACGAGAGACTCAGTATTACAGAGTAGTCCGAGTACGACTCGTGTACCTCTCACGCGTTAGCAGCTACGAGTACTCCGTACCTAGGTGGTATCGTGCGAAAAACCTATCATCCGTTGTCGCGTTATGATTGCGCCGCTGGCCGCTTTACTCACCCTCGGCTTACCTGCCGCTCCCTGACCGAGCCTGGAGCGCTACAGGAGTCCTGCCTGAGCCTTTTGGGTCTTTCTTGTACGCACTGAAGGGCCGGAATATGCAGAATGGGAAAATCGATATTCAGGTGATCTCATTTTGCCTCAACGCTCAGGATTGATTCTCGCAATCTTGGTTGATGGGGGAGACGGGCTGTCTGACCGACCAAGACAACCGGAACCTTCCACCATACAATGAGCAAATCTATCAAACTTCTCGCCCGGCGCATTTGTTGGCATACCACGAGTGTACACTTTGTTCACTCATACACGTAGCCCCCCGCTTGAGCATTTCGACCAATGAGTTAGTCGAAATCGGTGGTCTACCCTGGTCAAAGAACCTTGTTCGATTCTACCTCCGATGCGACGACACATATGGCAAGGAGGCTTTCTCATCTTGAACTTTGACCAGTATAAGCGACTCCACCAGCTCAGGAGTTACCATACAGATACCGTCGTCTTCAGCTGGAAGCCAGACATCACTGCTGCTGCTCAGACGTCGTTTGAGTTCATGTTCAAAACGTCGGCCGCACATTCACTCCCGATGGACTTCTTCTCCATTTCCGGACGTACGACTTTTCAGTGTAGGCAATCTATCAACATCCCTTCCTCATGTCACTCCCAGCCACAGGTGGAGGCACGATGATACCCTGAAGCTCAACAGCAAGAATCTCAATAGATTTCAAACTGCAATACGTTGGGATTCAATTCCAAAACCCTTTCAAGATGCCATTACTCTGACTCTGGAACTGGGCTACAGCTATTTATGGATCGATTCACTATGCATCGTTCAGGACAGTTGGCTTGATTGGGAGGCCGAAGCTGCGCAGATGTGCAACGTGTACAGTAATACGGTGCTGAACATATTCGCGGACTACTCAAGCGGAAGTCACATTGGCTTGTTCCATCAGCGTGACGTCTGCACAGCAATCGGTTTTGTTGCCCGTGCTAACTGGCCGCGAATGGCAAACAGCCTTTGGCATTGTGAGCTCTCATACGAAGAAACATATGAAGACAGACATCTATCGAGAAAGGAAAGCATTAGTGTCTTGCCTCCCATGGGTGGGTCGTGCAGGAAGAATTACTTCCGCCTGCAGTGGCCTACCTTGGACACGCAGACATCTTCTGGGTATGTCATCATGGGGCTGCTTCGGAAATGTTACTCGGGCAGGAACATGCAATTCGAGATGACTTTTGGGATCACAAACCCCTCGGTGATACGCTTTCAATCCGGCCGGCTCTCAACTCCAATGTGGCTCTCTTTGACACTACGAAAGAGCGCGCTCTCAGTGACTAGATCAGTGTCTGGAACGCGATCACTCGTCCATACAATTCATGCAACCTTACTTTCAACCAAGACAAGCTAATTGCATTTTCTGGCTTAGCTTCTAGGATGCGCGAATCGCTGAACTGGAAGGCCGAAGACTTTTTGGCCTGGCTCTGGAGACCTATCTTACTAGAAAGCCTTTGTTGGAGGCCTCCGCGTGTTATCGGAAGAAACAGTTCTACGGGACGTCTTCTGGTTGATGTCGCCCCGACTTGGTTTGGGACATCTATCAAAGGACAAATCCTACTCGAAAGCTATAACCGTCGACGGTTGGCTCAATACCAGACCCTGGCCGAGATAGTTGAGGCCAACGTATCTACTCCAGCAAAATCCTTCGGGAAAGCATCTTCGGGTCGTATCTTTATCAAATCATTCATTTGGGAGCTCTTCGGCAGTCTTTGATGCGAGAACAAGGCAAGGAAATGTTAAAGCCCTGGCGATGATGTCTTGTGGCCAGTTTTGGAGGGTTGGCTCCCTTGATACTAACGTTTATCTAGACATCTTACCGACTACTGACGACGAAGAGGAAATATCACATTTATTCTTTGCAGTGGTACGCGTTTCCGCTTCTGGAGTACGATTTCAGAACCAGCCATGTTATTAACGCCTTTACTTTGATGGTCTTCTTTTGAAGTTGACGGAAAGCGGAGAGGCTGAATATCGACGAGTTGGGACGGCCCGGTTCCCTTTCTGTAATATGGTCCACGGACCATGTCCATGACACAGGCTTTCGTACGGATGCTACGTGAACAAGCATACACAGAGTCTCAGATAATGGACGCTGCCGCTCAATCAGTTATTCAATACCATCTGATAAGAGAGCAGGACCCGGTAGGGGAAAGCTGGGCTGGAGATGCCGTGCAAGTTTGACCTGAAGCATTGACGTCCCTAATCAACAATGTTCCAAAGTGGGGACGAAAGGCAAAAAGCTTTTGGCCTACCACTGATCTCGATCTATCGCATGACGAAATATGGCGAAGCTCAGAATACACACAATTCGAATAGTATAGACAATGACTATACCTTCCTGCTTATCGACCTCAAACGTACTATATCAAACTCCGCAATCTAGTCAGACTCTTTGTACTCAGCGAGATTAAAGACGATATTTTATCTACCGAGGTTCGGCGGCGAAATGAAACAGTAACTCATTTAGCGGCTCGCCGCTTTGCTCATCTTCTGCTCATCTGGTGCTTCCTAGGCGATCCTTAAGCGCTCCATGGATAGTAGGCAAAGTGTACGGACTATCCACCCCACTTCCTCTCCGCTACGCAAGCCTGGTGCGTAGGCATTCCATCTCTTGCATCAAAACAGTCCAGGTAGGCCGAACAAGTCCGCCGCGGTCAAACCGGCAGTGGACTGGAGCGTTTCTGAAAACAGGTCTTCCATCTGCTCGTCATCCAGATGCAGAGCCGTATAAGGCAAGGACAATGTCGGGGACCCATACGCATCATTAATAAATGGAGTCTCGAGCCGCTGATCCGTGTCCGCTTCCACAGCATTGAAGTCATGTTGAATTGTTGCGAAAGGGGTTTCCGGATGCGAAAGCGCCGGATGATCTTCAACAAGATGCCGATACTCCTGCTGGACTGTTTTCCCATGCCTCATCTGATCTTGATCCTCGAAATCGTCGGTACTCGGTGTCACAGCGTAAGGACGGAGCCGGGAGACTCCTTGTCTGTGCTTTGCCAACTCGGCAAGGCTCTTGTTGATGGCAGAAACATCCTCCTCTTCGACGGCCTTAGAGTCCGTCCTATGAATGATAGTTCTCATTGCGTTGTCTGTGATGCACAGCTGTTTACCAGATATGGCCTCCAACTGCGCCCGCAGATCTCTCCACTGTTTGGGAAAGGTTCGTCAGCTTCTGGTCGAACTCGGAGAGTTTGAACTTACAAAGACTAAGATTACTGGGAAGTAGTGCCCCAGCCCTTGAAGTAGATGCAAAGAAACAAGGCTTCTTGCCCAGTGTGGATTGCTCGATGGGCGAGGATCAGCACTCAACATGAAGGCGTGTACTGAGCCCGCGATAAAGGCACAATATCCGATAAAAGTGGGAACTTTCGAAAAGTCTGGCGCCGTGCACAAGAACTCGCGCGCCATTTTAGCAAACAGATTTGCATTGAGGAGCGCGGTTCGAGCACATGTCTGGCTGAGTGTGCTAGACATTTGAATCTTCGCACCTTTGCCTGAGAGGCCTGGAACAGCCGACGAATGGAGGAAGATCATACAGAGATGGTAGATCGAGTTGACGAAGAACATGTTCCTTCGCAGTCTTTCCGGCTGGCAACTGATCACGGAATTGCGTGCCTTCAATTCCGTTGGTACGCTGCTGTAAAAATCCTCCAATCTGCGGTCATGCTCGAACAGTGTCGTCATATAGCCGGTAGTGGCACCGTACCATTGTTGTCGAACTAGATCCCGTATTGCACCCCTAGTCGAAGTTCAGCGCCCTTCGAACGGACAGCATAGGGACGACTTACCACAGAACGAACGCGCGTACACATAAGGAGGCGCAATTTCGGCCCATCACCTCATCCCAAGTGAACCAGTCATTTGGATCAACATTTGGCGCCAGGGTTTCGTCGATGGCACTTAGCTCCTCCAGATACGCTTCAATCCCTCCATGTTGCGGCGTGAGGAAAAGGGGGAAAGACTCTGAACATCTTGCTTCGTCATGCAAGCTGGCCTTAATCCAACAGGCCTGACGCAGCCTGTGAAAACATCGGAGACTCTTCAACTCAGTGGGATCAGTGCTACTGCGTGAGAGCACTCTTTTCTTCATCATACGTAGCGAGTGACGGGTCACACCTATTTCGAATTAGCATGGAGGTAAGGCGTGGCTGCATATGACTTCGAGGCGACGGTCCGTTTCAGTGCTTTACGTTGCGGATGACTTACTCAGGTAGAATGCTGACCTTTCAGTCTCCCCAACAGCCCACCAATAGAACCCTAATACCTCGCTGGCCCGGATAGTGTCAAGTGAGGGTCGGTCGGCGGTAGACAAAGTCAGCCTGCTCGCTTCTTCAGCCCATAATCGTCCTTGATCATCGCGAAGAGTTATGGAAGCAGTAGCGCCGATGCTATTGTGCGGATGACCTTTGAGTAAGCTGACGGGGTGAGCGTGGAAGTTTCAGTAGCGTCGCATATTCAAAACTATTTAATGACTTTGTCGTCGCAAGCGCGACCATGGTGGCTGAGCAACTTACAGAGATACCACCGCCAAAATACTTAGCAAGACGTGGTCAGAAACATTACCCGCCCGGTAGTCTTCAATGAGCAGCTCTCGTTGAAAGATCAGCGAAGCCGGGAAGTGGCGGGTGAGGAATATCTCGATCATGGCCAAGCCCACTTCATGGTCTGGAAGTAGACTGCACACCGCATGCGTCGCATGCCTTGGGGTAGAGCGCCCTAGTGGCTTCCCATTAAAGCTGGCAGCTTCCTATGCCATCGTTTTAGTCGGAATCTCGAGGAGTGGTACGAAGCGAGCATCCTGCGTGAACTCACTACCAGGTGCCTCACACTATGCTCGGTCTGTGGAGGCGAAAAGATCGTAGAAGGGAGACTTCTTTCGGCGGTGATTTCGACGGTGTACTCGTCTCTAGCATCGACTGTACCACTTTCGACGCAAGTGCTTCGGTTCTTCACCTCGTCGAGATTTTGCTTGGTGGAGGCGACAAGTCTTCGACGAGGCGGCTCAGGATAGTGGCAGTGAAACTGGCGACGAGAACATCGCGAACATATCGGTATAGTTCTTGAGCATCGTATCTGGTTGTCTGTGTCAGCATCCGTTCCAAGGCTTCGTGACTTTGTTCACCTTCTGGCAGCGACAATGCTCGCAAGCTGTCGGCGACATCTTCATTGGAATGTCCTGCATCGTGAGACTCAAGAGGCGATAGCCGATACAGTCGAGTTTCTGTTCATTTGAAGTTCATCCGTGAGCATCAATGAGATTACGGAAATAGACGGCCTGGGCGCATGGTGGACATCTGGCCACATACTTGTTAGAAGTGGACACTGGAGGACTTGTGCCCCAGGACCGTCGGCTGCAATATGTCCTCTCTCAGAGCTGGTTAACTTGGACTTTGTCCCTGGCAACCTCCTGTCGCTGTGGGCTGGCACGTGCTTCTCAACTAAGCGTCGACTGTTCCGATCAAAGAGTATTACTCTGTTTTGGAGAAATCTGATGTATACCCAATAGTGGTGGTCGACTCCTCAAGTCTGGGACGTTCTATATCATGATTCTGCTCGCGAGGCAAGATGAAAGGTACGTGGGCCCGTCACGGATGTAAGAGCGAAGTGTTCCGCTTTTCTGGGGATAAGAGACGTCCACCGCACCATTCTTACCCACGGGGACGGAAAGCGGGGGGAAAGATTCCAAGGGAGAGAAAAGCTAATCAACCATAACGAGTGGTATGTACGAGGAAGACTACGATTGTACGATGCTGTGCGAGGACTTCGGAGATTAGGTCGCTTGGGGTGCAACTCGGCCGACTGAATAGGCATTTGCGGTAGGAGACTCTATCACTTCCCTTGGCAGGCTTCAGATCTATCAGAAATCCCAGACACCCTCGAGCACGTCTGTGTGTGCTATCCAAATAAGAGCATTTTGGCCCTCCCCTTTCTTGAGCTCGGCAGTCTGGCGGATGATCTCTCTAGCCGCCTCTTCGTCTTCATGGAAGGTGTTTGTTTTGACCACCGACACTCCGGTCCCGTATGGAGCTTCTGGATAATGCACAAAATGGTGGCAGTGGAAGCAGTCACCCCCTAGGAATGCCCATTTCGTCTCGCCGGCTTTGGTCTTCATTCTTGCTAGCGCTCCTATATTGCCAAGGCAATGTCCCGGAGCATCGACGATCCAGAAACTACCATCCCCAAAGAAGTCGAGAGCATTTTTATACGGACCAAGCGGGCGCCATTTTTCAGGAGCTTCGGACGGCGAGGGAAACTCCTCGATGGGAAGGTCAGAGTTCTTGGGGTCCCAAATACGGCCATCGAATGTACTGTCTGGCTCTGTAGGCCAGGAGGGAGTAGAGTACTCGAAACAGCCCTTCCCACAGAAAAGTTTGGCGTTTGGATGGTAGTCTTTGGCTGGGAAAATGTGATCCCAATGGCCGTGACTGGCGAAGCTTAATTGACGTGAAGGTCTCCTGGCTAAGAATCTCTTACCTGACAATAATATACTTCACCTCGTTGGGGTCGTCGCCTAAGGACTTCACATCTTCGGCAGGGCTTCTCTCCGCCGGTTCGGTATTGAAAACTTTGATCTGAACGTTCTGGATGCGTGGCGGATACATTGTCAAATCCTGCGATAGAGGCATCAGCAGCTATTTCGCGGACAGACCACGGGACAGATGCCGTACATGCGAAACTCCCAGGTCGAACCACATCTTCGTATTTGTCGGCGCATGCGTTATATAAAATCTCCACGAGGTCATTCGTACTGTCCCTCTGAGACCCTTGATCGCCAGAGATGCTTTCGAGGTCATGTATGCCGACTCGAACGGAATAACCTGAACATATGCATCTTCTGACTTTGCTGCCGGCAATGGCGAAGTAGCTTTGTAGGACATGTCGAAATCGCTGATGGAAGACAATACAAGGGGTCTCACAAATTTGCATACAATTTTCACCAAGTGTCTCATGCCGACTACTTTAAAGATCTCTGCCAGCTTCTCTAGCTCGTTCTCGATTCAGACCGTCAGCCGGATTCGACCCCTCGGGTCGTCCAAAGATCCACGTCAAGCTGGAGGACCCACTCCGGCCCGACTCCAACGCCTCCTTCTCAGCCGTGACCGTACTGTATGTACGGCGTACGATGAACATTGTCGTGCGCAGCATGTCAATCTCAGCGGTGTCGAGACCGAGATTTCCAAATATGGTCTAATTCTTTGGGACGGTGATTCCTTAAAAGAAAACTGAGCTCAGAGTACAACCGCACAACCAGCATTTCCTCCTCCAGCATCATCTACCACGAGGCCTCAAACTCTGCACCACGTTCAAAAGAGACAATGGGTCCTCGATACCCTCTTGAAATACCTGCCGGCTCCCCTTTTCCAGTGCAGAACATTCCCTATGGGGTCTTCAGTACACCTGACGGTGTAGGCCTGGGCGTCAGTCTAGTCCTGAAATGTTGAATCCTGGTACTTTACTGAACCTTCTGGTGTAGTCTAAAAAAAGAGCTGGCGTAGCCGTCGGCTCCTATGTATTAGAGCTTGACCTCCTTGTGAAGGCCGGCCTTTTTGACAGTTGTGGCGTAGACAACAAGTTGGACGGTGTCTTCCTACAAGTAAGTACAAAAGCATATTCGTTGATGTCGACTTCTCACTCGTACTGACTGAAATCTACAATCTAGCCAAATTTGAATTCTTTTGCGACGTTCCTGACGACAGAGCGCGGACACATTCGTGCCGCCATTATCAAACATCTCACTACCCAGTCTTCCCCCCTATTTGAGAACAAAGAGCTCAATGATCGAGCTTTCATCCCTCTGGAGCAGGTGCAGATGCACCTTCCCATGTCAATAACCGATTATACAGACTTTTTCAGTTCGTTGGTCCATGCGGAAAACGTGAGTCCCAAGAAACGTATCATACTGACTAGGTCCTGACCGGCAGATAGGGCTGTCGCAGCCTAAATATTCCTATCCCTCAAGCCTTCTGGGAATATCCAATGGCTTATAATGGACGTATAGGCTCAGTTGCGATCTCTGGGACGGACGTCGTTCGCCCGCATGGGTTCTTCAAGCCTCGGAGCTCGGACAAGACGGCCCTCCACCCATCAGAGCTCCTCGACTTCGAGATTGAAATGGGGGCCTTCGTCTCCAAACCAGTGAACATGGGTGAGAAGGTCTCTGCCATGACAGCATCAGAGCACATTTTCGGCTACGTCCTACTGAACGACTGGTCAGCGCGAGATATTCAAGGCTACGAAATGAGTCCTTTTGGTCCATTCCATTCTAAAAGTTTCCTTACCAGCATCTCGCCATGGGTAGTGACACTTGATGCCTTGAGAGGGAGCCCTACAGAACCGCCTCCCACCCATGCTTCGATAGTCAGTCCCACGCTGGACTTGGACCGAAAGGATCACGGTCTTTTCGACGTTGACTTGAGCGCCCGTGTATCACGTAGGAACATCAACTGTCCTCGGGGTCCTTTGCACTAACATCTACCCAGGCAAAGGCGGAGAGGTCGTAGAGCTTGCTCGTTGTAAAATGGCGGATGGCTACTGGACGCCCTATCAGCATGTCGCTTACCAGTCCTCCTCGGGCTGTGGGCTCCACACGGGAGATCTCCTGGGTACCGGCACGTTTTCATCTCCGGTATGCGAGCGAGTCCGGGGCAAAGTTGATGTTTGACAGAGCAGCTAACATTGCGATTGCAGGATATGAGAAGCGCCCAAGGGCCTGATGAAAAATCTTTCATGACTTTTGGTTGTTTAATGGAAGCTCACATCGTAGGCCATAAGTTGCCGGATGTCGACGGTCGTCCGTTTACGTTTCTGGAAGATGGTGACCGGCTCACAATCGATGGTTGGTTTAGGACACCAGATGGGAGCAAAGCTGGGTTCGGTGGTGTCACTGGGCTGGTTCTACCACCCATTGCAATTAGCTGAAGTTTCTAAGTTCCCACTTTTACCACTCATCTGCTACTGTTCAACTGGAGATCATCCAAGAAGGGCTCAGCACAAGCAAACATTTGAAAGTCCGAACTCAACACACAGTGCCACATGCTTTAGAGTGAATGACACGTCTTTCAATGGCGATCTAATCCTCGTCGAATTTCAGGATCTTTGAGGGATACCAAGTGAATGCATTCTTTCGCGTGTACCTGTAATAGAACTCGGGGTTTGCAAGTTAGCGCCCACCGTGTCGCAATGCTCCAGTTGCGCGAGGTAGACATCAAAGGGCTAGAAAATGCGACACTACTAGACGCGGAGCAGTCACATGTCTCAAGTTCGGAGGACGTCTCGATTCCCCTCCGGTCCGGGGGTCCGAGGGTCCGAGTGGGTGTCGTTCGCTCGTGCAGATAGATACAAGTCAGCGACAGTACACAAGCCCTCGATTCTCTCAAGACCACGGTCAAGCTCATGTGAGGACCATGATGCAGATGTCGTACCCACACTTCCGAGGCTTCGTACCCGGTACACGGCGCAGTATTCGACCATGCCACTAAAAGTCGGACCGGTCTCCCTTGGTCGTGTAACTTCCCCATCATGTTGTTGTAGTCTAGACCCTTCTCTACAAAAAGACTCTGGAAGCAGGGCTGCTCAAGGCACGAGTCAAGCAATCATCGGTCTTGTCTCTTCTGGTACATGGAGGGTCAGATTCAACGCATTCAAGCAGACCCAACGTCGATGGAGAACAAGCCTACGAAAGGAGAAATCGGCCACGAGGCTCTTGATCCCAACATCAGAGACGATCATGGTGACCCCCATCGGGCTGCCCTCGAAGACCTGGACCACGAGCAGAAAGTTGGCCTGTCGACGTGGATAGCTATCTTCTTCCTGGGCTTCACCGCTCACCCATCTATCAGCTTCTCCATAAACACCGTTTTTGCTGTCCTGGGCCCGATAGGACTGGACCTCGAGGATTCGACAGCGAATGTCAGCTGGATGGCATCGGGGTGGTCTCTGTCTGCCAGTGTTGCATTCACACTTGCCGGCCAAATGAGTGATGTGTTTGGACGACGACACACTTTACTCTTCGGCCAGTGCCTGTTGATCCTCGGACACATCATCGGGGCAAGCTCCCAATCGATCAATCAAAGTATTGCCGCTATGGTCATCTTGGGCTCTGGGACTGGGGTTGCCTTTGTGTGAGTACAAGCCCGGAATTGCGAACATTTGTGCACCATACCTGACAAGATATTCGTCGCAGAACATATCCTGGTATTTCGGAGCTGCTTCCGAATAGATACCGTTCGTTAGGTCTAGCATCAACCGAGTTTCAAATTCTTCCTACTAGCGCCTTCGGTCCATTGATGGCCAAAGCCTTGACTCGCAATGCTTCCTGGAGGTGGATCTACATTCTTGGGGCCATAACCGGTGTCATTGCGCTTACCGGAACCGCTATCTTCTACACTCCGCCTAACAAGCCGTTCCGGGACCGCAGCAGACGTGACATCCTGGGCGAGCTTGATTACTTCGGTATCTTGCTCTATACTGCCGGCACGACCTTGTTTCTTCTCGGCCTCGGCTGGGGAGGCACATCGTATCCTTGGGCCAGTGCGCACGTCTTGGCACCACTGATCCTAGGCATCATTGTCTTCAGTACCACATTTCTCTGGGACTTTTACGGGCCTGTTGCGCGACCCATCTTTCCTAGACGGCTTTTCGCTAAATTTCGAGAGTTTACTTCCCTCCTTGTGGTGATCTTTGTCACAGGGCTCGTCTTCATCTCGATCAACACTTTGATCCCCGAAGAAATCAGCTTTGTGTTCACCAACGACTCCATAAAAGCTGGAGTGTACAACATCCCAGCGGACCTGTGCGGTGCCCTCGGCGGCACAGTGCTCGGTGGATTGGTATTCAAGATCGAGCACGTCCATTGGCAAATTATGACTGCAGTTGCCATACAGTCGACTTTCTCTGCGTTAATGGCCCTAATAAGACCAGATCGCATCGCTATGGGCATTGTCTTTCAGGCACTGACCAACATTCCCTTTGGCTGGATCTTGATAGCCTGCTATGTCACTTGTGGGCTGCACATTCCTCAACGGGATATTGGTCTTGCCTATGGTTTGATCGGCGGTGTACGGTTCTTGGGAGGCGCAGTGGGTACAGCCATCTTCACAACTGTTGTGAACAATCGCTCAGCGACGACTGTGCCTCAGCGGGTGATTGCAGCTGTTGTACCTTTGGGTTACCCCAGGGACAAAGTGCCAGGTCTCGTGCGTGCCCTGGCTTCAGGCTCATCCCTCGGACTCCAAAATGTCCCGTCACAAGTTGTCGAGGCTGCCTCGCAAGCCGTTCGTTGGGGGTATTCAGACGCATTCAGGGTCGCCTGGCTTGTCTCCATACCGTTCGGTGTTGCAGCCTTTGTGGTTTCAATATTTGTGAAAGACCCGTCATTGTACTTTACCAAGCACACGGCAGTCAGATTGACGAAAGAAAGGCTTGGTCGGAACACAATTGCGCCTGACGAAGATGTGGGAATCAAGGGTCATGCGGCGCATGAAGAAGTTACTCAAATTTGAGTATTCTGCTGATGTAAGACTGTCCGGGTTATGTTGGAAATCTATTCTAAAGCCCAGCCAGTGAGCATGGGGCGGCAAATCCTTCCGTCAGTCCTTGTTCCTGGCCTTTGAATGATGCATAACCATCAGTAGACCGGGCTCAAGATGCTTTAAATGGACTGCGATCTTTGTCGTTCACATCGATCGCCCACTCAAAATGTGATCCTATCCAGACGAAATAAATCACCAACCTGGAACCTTCTCACTGTGTCTGTACTGGTACTGGCGGGCTTGCTCATGATTTGCGTATAGCCTCCCTTAAAGCTCTCTGCCCATTTTGTTTGCTCGATCAGATTACGCCTATCAACAGACGACATCGCGCCTCGTTTGTCACTGCCGTAGGACAACAAGCAAATGCGGCTGATCTGATGGCTGCGACTGTGCAATCATCCACAAGTCCGAGGTAAGTCAGCTAACTAACCCTTCGCCAAGGGGCTTCCGGACCATAATATGGTTTGGTGGAATCGTAGCAACCTAAGGGCAGGCAATCTGGTAAGTCTCCTGACGCCTGTCTGAAACAGATGCCGAGATAAGGGGAAGATTTAGCCCATTACTGGGAGGCCAGATTAGGCCCACGGTGTGTGCTTAGAGGCATGCTCGAGGAGCACTCAGTGATGCTCAGGTAGTGGCCCAGGTAACGCCCAGGTTAGCGCCGCTTCCGCTCACCCTCGATGATCAGACCATACATGGCAATAGGTTTTTCATTCTCGAAGAATTTAGGTAGTGTGGTGCAAAAAACGTTATGATTAGCCGCTGGCCACTTTACTCACCCTCGCTCACCTGCTGCTCCCTGACCGATCTCCAATCGCTCCCTGAGGTCGACCTAAGCACTTCGTCTTCTTTCTTCCTCTTCATTCAGAACACCAACTTTCGTCATCTTTAGACAATAGGACCCGTTTAGGATGCCGGGGGACCCCAACCCGCCACCCTCTTTTAATGCGCTCGAACTGCTTAGTTGGGCGCCTCTTGTGCTGCGCTTTTTTGTGGCAATGATAAATCTCTGCCCACTTCGTTGGAAGGCCCGCGAGAAGTCAGCTTTGTGTTCCGACGTAAGGACGTCGCCTCTCGCTCTCCCCTTCTGCTTAGTAGTTGCCCACCTATTAAGGATAGCCTTGGGGATCAGCTAGAGAACGATGGTAGAATAGTTGTTAGGTATCCCTATACATCGTCTAAAACTGAAAGCTTACAGAGAATGTGTTTCTCATGCGTGCACTGTGCGACTTACAGTACTTAAATACGCTCCATCACGTGAGACACTTGGTCAGTTATCAGGAGCTGTTCGTGACACCATCACGCCCACCGTAGCCTCGCTCAAGTTTAATTGAGGTTGCCTGTCGTTCGTAATTGAGACTTTACTGTTGACATGCGTGGGTTCAATGAAGGGGCCCTAGGAAATCGCCCCTATCCTCCGTGTAGACGATCGATTTAGTATTCGCACTGACGTGCTGGAACCAAAGATAAATTTCAGTAAGTCAAGGGTCCGGTGTCAATGGTGCTGTGCATCCCCGCGTAGTCCAAGGCGACTGGCATTGGGCGAAGGATTCGTGGTCGATCTCCTGATCGGTATTAAAATATTCGATGTCAACTGGCAGCAAATAGTCGCCGCCATGATTCTCTGCCTTGGACCTGGAGAAGAACGACAGGGATAATTGATGCCATCCACCCTGATCTCGAGTTCGAATTGAAGGTCAATTTCAGGTGAAAGAGGTAGCGTAATCAGCCGGGACTGGGTCAATAGGGTCCGTTATAGCTATTCTTTGCGCAAGACCCTCTCATAATCAACCAGGGCAAGCTGAGATATTCCAAAATGTCGGATGAAAACACATGAAAAGAGCGCTTCGCATGCGTCCAACGAATAGCTGGGCAGTTAGCTCTGAACAACTTTAAGCTCGGGGCCATGTGGCTTCATCCCGGGTTCCTGGTGACTAGAGAAAAGCCGACAGTGCTAATTCATGACTGACCTTCAATCACAGCCATACCATCATCCAGAGTATCTTGGATAAAGTGTTTACGGGCATCCGAGCCCAAGGTCTTGTTGGTCACTGATAACCATCACGATTCCCGGACCTCTACCTGAACAGGGAACCCAGTAGGTGGAATTGACGTATGAGCAGCGATACCAGATAGCTGAGGAGCCATCATAGCGCCCCTGAGCAGTATGTTCGTGACCTCAAAGAACGGCCTGAGATTGCCGCTCACCTTGAATGGAGATGTAGACAGACCGAGGCATTTTGGACGATGGAGATATCGTGACGTCACAAAACAGTCCTCCTGAAAGAACTAAAATTTTCTATATAATATAAAGATAAACAAACTCAGTTCACATTCAAACAGGTCGCTTAGCTCAGTTGGTTAGAGGTACGATTCGCGGTCTCCTAGATCTCAAGCACAGATAAACTAATTCGAAGCAGCGTGGTGCTAATAACATCGAAAATTGTTGACGCCAAGGTCGCGAGTTCGACCCTCGTAGTGACCATTTCTTTTTGTACTTTTTTAGTTCCCGTTATCGTTCAGATTTTTTGACTATAGAGAGGAGGAAAGATAAGTAGTAAATTCCCCTTCTAATGAGATGAATTAAAGTCTGCAGCGCTTTCGCGTCACACACCGCGTGTTTAGAAGACACGATTACTTTGTCTATAAGTTCCGTGGTATAATGGCCAACCAACAGTTTCGCCGCGTGGAACTTATTGTGCGGCATTACGGGGAGGTTCGAGTCAGCGCGATGCGGTACTATAGCTCCCCGGTTGTTCGTAGTTTGGCGGAGACTTTAGGCGTTGCAACGAAATTTAGGCAGCAGGCGTAAGGGCAGGGAACCTGGCAGGTTCCCCGACGCCCGTCTAAAACGGATGCCTAGCTGGGAAGCAAGAATAATTAGCCGGATTATAGGCCCCAAGTGTGTTTGCTCGGGGAGGGTTTAGTGATGCTCCGCTAAGGGCTCAGTTATGTACACCGTTCTCCGTAGAGCTCAGGTTAATGCGGCTCTTCTACAGTAGGATCCGAACCATAAATGGAAATTAGGTTTTTCGTTCTTCAGTATCCGTACTAGTAACAGAGGTACGGAGTACATTTCGTAGGTCGGAGCCAAGTTCCTTGAACTTCCACCTTCCACACGCAGCCATTGGGGGTGATTAAATTCATTCAAACAGGGACCGTCGGTTTGGGGTTGACAGATCTGCTCATCGCCACAGTGCTGGGTAATTCCTCGAACCATTCCTCGAAGCGTCACTTTCGTGAATTGAAACGTAGATCGCTACACAGAATCCAACAAGGTCGATCATGTATACGGAGTTGAAGTACTTCGTATGAGATGCTCTGTCTGGAGTAGCATCACAGAATGTAGCTGTACCGAACGGTCTTTTCTGACAAGACTAACGACAGCCCGTCCTCCAAATACGGTCAATGGTTGAAATTGACTAAGGGGTATGATGGATCTCCCGTATTCCCGAATGGTGGCTCTTTTCCTCTTTTGCTTCTATGTAAAAAGCCTCCCTCACATCCTTCGAGCATGTTGAACACAAGACCACAGTCTAGCCTTCTCATTCCTGGCATCGGTGTTTGATGCTGCCAATTTCATATCCTTGCTGCGGCCAAGCTCGAATCCGAAACCAAAGATGGTCCCGACACGCCGTTCATCGTGCACAGACCTCCCCCGTACCATCCCAAGACAATGGAGCTTAATCTCTTGGATCTCAGTCCAGGCTAACCAGAATCTGAGCATGGGCAATGGCCTAACGGCTAGGCCAGGGGAGATTTGTTTCCGACTCATCTTAAGCCCGGCTCCAATTCTTGGATGGGAATTGAAAAATCGCTCGATCGTGTATCTAGCCAATCGTCATCATTTTGGCATTGAACAGGCCGAGGATGACCGTCTAAGCGAAGGCCCGTTCTGCAGCGTCTGATGCCGATCAATGTCATTGACGCATTGCACCTGTTCATCGACCCTTGACCGGTACAAAGTCTGCTTCTCAAGGCATTGTCTACGGACCCCCCTCTTCGTCACTAACTGAAACGAACCGAGACTACGCATTGGTATGGATGGTCAATTGCTGCTTAACATCTGATACTGTCGCACCCTTGGAGCAGATTCCCATTATCACCTCGTGAGTCGTGATGAGCCGTGGGTGGCCAACGAATCAACATCGCTGCCTTGGGCGAGCCTGGTTATCCAGGGATTGTCTTGACATGCTGTCCTCCCTCAATTCGCGGCTCAGTACAGGCCTTGTCTGTTCTGGCGAACCGTGTTTACCTGCCATTGCCAGAACCATACAATTCGAAACTGCTCTGTGTGACTCTCACACGCCTCGTGTCACAATCGAGCCAGTCTCGAACAGTCGGACATATCACTGCTACTATCCATCTACGCCAACGCCCCAGGTAATGTAACTCTTTTGGAATGTCACCCGTTTGCAGCAAACAAAGGTTAAAGACACCAGCAAAAGCCAATCCTCTGCAACGCTAAGAAAGGTGTTAACAATGACCACGTACTGTACAGGCCACGAGAAAAATATCCGTGCGGGTTCAACGAATAAGATCAAACCTCTCCGGTGACTTGTCCACCTCCATCCGCATCCCTGATCGCCCTTAAGGCTGGATTTAGTGGCCAACCATGCCAGCACCCAGCCTACAGTTTCGGCAGCGTGAGCTACAGAAAGTACCATGTACCTCGTGAGTCGTAGCACAAGCGATACGTCGCAAATTGATCTAGGTAGCTACAGTAGGTGATCGTCAAAAAAACCCTATGCTCATCTTCAATTCATCAAGCTCGTACCTCACAGTGGCTAGTTAGCAAAGCGGGCAACGACGTCCCAACCTGCAATTGTCTACTTTCGTTCTATCAATCGAAGAGACCGATGTGTCCGGTATCTTGGGTAAATTAGGTACCAAGTACGGAGCACCAACGTAAAGTATACCTTGGAAACGAGCATAAATCTCCAGGGTACCATGGAGTAGTCGGCTGAACTATCAAATTCCGCAGCTTCAATAATTCCTATATATATGTATATAGCTCTCAGGGCGAGTCTCTTTTAGTGTCTTATTTATGTCGAAGGCCGACGCTACTCTATTCGTACGTGCTGATCAACCGTTGGTGTACTCGATACGCGGTATGGCAAGTCAACTTCCAAATAAATTCATGATACCCCGATATGTCTCAAACCATCACCGAACTCTGTTATTACCTAGGTAGATAACGAAGCTCTGCAGCATCCCGGAACCTGAGTTTGCTAGCTCGGCAGTAGAAGGTGTATGTGCTTGGCCCATAGCCCCCCTGATCGCTACCTTTTCACAGCAGCTTCCCAGCCATGATTGCGTCAAGCCGCGTCCGGAGAAGGAGTTCCTCATTCTACGAAGCTTGAAACTGGCTTGGCTACCTAGGCATGTATGGAGCTACGGAACGTAAAATCAATGGGTAGGGATGCCATCACAGCTCGATATTACTAACATTTTCACCTACTGTTTTCATGCTTTGCAGAGAGTTCATAAGAGCGTTCCCGAACAGATATCTGAGTCTTGGTACCAAAAAAGGAGTTATTCCCCCCCCCCCCCCCCCGCGGCTCGAACGCCCGGGATTGATGCTACTTGCACACAAAGTATCTACCTAAGGTGGTCTAAGTAGCTATGCTTATAGCTGATCGAGAGTCAAGGTAGAAACCGGCCGCCTGGGTGGGAAAAAAATTACCCCAAGCGACTGGATGGCCCTGTCGATGCCGCAAGATCATGTATACAGTCTGCCATTCGGCTCAAGGACTGTCTGCAGCTCTGAGTGCGAGGTACATTCCTCGGTATGTAGTAGCAGCTCCATCATGGTTTCCTGAGCCTGAGCGGCAGGTGGAGGCCACAGCCCATCGCTCACTGTATGCTGGCGGGGGAATTTTATATCGATGGCTGAATTGGAGACAATGGTGGTGTTTTTCTAGCAATACCAAAACTGGGGGATCCTTTCCATCCCCTGCATAGGGTGCTGCAGACAAATTTCTGTTGGAACCTACATCCGCAACCCAAGGAAGAAACCGTCAACAAGCCCTTTGGATCCGCTTCATCGAAGGTTTCTTCGTTTTGCAGTAATAAGCGGCATTTCAAGTGCAGCGGCACAAGCAACGAGGAAAGAAAGATACCTAGATGATGCTTGCAGGAACTGAGCATGGAGGGCACATTTGCAACTATCCGGCTTCTTGCCTCGGCCACTGTGAGAGATGACTGCATTTCATTAACAGCGTTGCACAAAGTGTAGTGCTCTCGTCACATCGGCGCTAATTTGACCTCAACTCTCCTGTCTCAATCAGAGCTTATTTCTTTTCTTCCCCAGAACGTGGCGGTCGATGTTGCCACTGATTGAAATGTAGAGGTCACATAGTGGCATGCAGGTCCGACCAGGGAGCCCGAGCTACCAGTGTCGGTCTTGTTCCGCTTCTCCCTACTGCTTCCGGCGTTTCGATTAATAATGGAACAAGTTTCTGCTCCCAAAGATGATGACAGAGATTCATCTAAAAACCTCACCATTTCCAAGCACAGATCGAGCAAAGCCTTGGATTCGTCGATGATTTCTTTGCGTTGTATATCGCTCAGGGAGGCAGCAGAACGGGCGAATCCTCCTTTGAAAGCCACTTTGAGGTCTTCTCCGTTCGAAGGAGTTCCGTCACAGTCTTCAAAGTCCCAGAACGATAGCGGCAGTTCTCGCCCGAGCCAGAAAGACGGGCCCGCCGAGAAAAGCTGACTGCGCATCCATCTGCCGCCATTAAACAATGCAAGGTACATGGTCCACGCATAAGCGAGGAGGACATGCGGCTTCGTGGACAAGCTGACAAGGATTCGTCGTTGGAAACCCATCGATTGCTCTGCCAAGTCGTCGATTTCTTGTCGTTCCTGCTCACCCAGTCTCATCTTTATGATTTCCATATCCCTTTGCAATAGGGCCGCCCGCAATAGCCGAGGTAGAAATATGCGATGGTATATGTCCCGCAGCGTCTCGTCGAGTTCGTCATTTTCCAGGGAATTCTTCAGGTGGCTCTCAAAGGCGTAGTAGATCTGACCAAATACCGTCATGCCTCTCGCGTACAGGATGGGCGAATCTGACGGCGGCGGCATGCAGAGAGGTAGTTTATTCAAGACCTGGAGATTGAGAGCATGGTGCTTGGCCCGAGTGGCAGCTTGGAGCTCGATTAGGAGACTAGGCCGCGTCTCGTCTTCACCCGTGGATTGGGAGGCCATCTTGTCAAGTCCGAGGAAAGAATACGATATTCGATTGGAGTCGGAGGGTCTTCTGCGACTGGGTCTAGAACAATCGGATAAGGGAAGATATGAAGGGGGGGATGCTACCAGGGCCGCGCGCTGAAGTATAAGGATCTCGCAGTCGGCTCCTGGTGCCACAGGAGCAAACAAATAGCAACAAATACACTGATAAAAGGAATGACAAACCTTTGGCAACGTGCGAAGTGAGGACTCGACCCGCGTCGCCGCATGATGGGCAGAATACACGGCTAGGAATTTGCCAGGCTAGATCCGCCTCGTGCCTTGTCTTGTGACGATCGGCGAGGTGGTCTAAAAGTTAATTATGGAGGTTGAGGATGACGACATTGAGAAAGCTGTCCAGTAAAGTCACGTGAAACCCCCTCCCCAAAATGGTTGGGGTCACGCTTTGTGAGGAGCCGGGGAAGCACCGTGAGTGCTACAGTAGTGGCCATTTCCCGATGGTATCTGGTGAAGGAGAGGCGGAAATACATGTGTCCGGAAAATATGAATGATACCTCGACGTCGACTCAATAATACTTGAGCTTTTCATCGTTGTTAGTTCAGAGACTTTGCATCAAGATTGAGATTGATTACCATGGCTATTGGTTTGGCAATTCTTGGTGGGGGTAAGCATCATCCACACTGAGCAATGACCAAGGTTCTGATATCGTCTAGGTATATTTGCCCGTGAAGAACACTTGGTTGGGATTAGCAACATTTCATTAAAGAGAGATGCCTCTAACACAGGCCACAGCCAGCAGTGAAAGCCTCGAAAGACCTAACGCTAAAAGCTGTCTGGTCAAGGTCAATCAAATCGGCCCAAACTCTCGAGACAGACACTTCCGAGGTCGATTTATACTCCGAGGATTCTGGTTCGGGAAAGTCACTGGATGATCTGCTTGGTCGCTCCGATATTGGAGCCGTTATCATTGCTCTACCAATTAAGAATCAACCAGAATACATTCGCAAGGTGTTGACGGCGGGCAAGCACGTCCTGTCAGAGAAGCCTGTTGCGGAAAACGTCAAAGAAGCAGTTGAATTGATCAAATGGTACAGATCAGAGATCGTTGGCAAGGGCGTGACCTGGGCAGTTGCTGAAAATCAAAGATATTTGAAATCTTTCCTTCATGCTGCCGAAGCGCTTCAGACCATGGGACGCCAGTTAACCTTCAGGACTCAAATGCATGCTTTGGTTTCAGGAGGAAAGTACTTTGAGACTTCGTAAGATTCAAAGAGACCCCGTGTAATTGTGCATGCTGACGGATCAAGATGGCGGAAAGTCCCTACTCACCAGGGAGGCTTTCTTCTCGATGGCGGCGTCCATTTTACGGCGGGTTTGAGATTGCTACTTGGAAAAGACAATCCACTCGTAACAATATCTGCTCACTCTGCACAGCTTCAAGAACATCTTCCTCCAGTTGATACCGTCCAGGCTACGGGAAAAACCAAACAAGGCACTATTGGAACGATATCCATATCGTTTGGTACAACTGCAAAAGGCCGCGAATGGACAGTTGGCTCCGACAAGGGATCTGTCAGTGTATCGTACACCGATGTGACAATCGATGGCAAGATGGAAGCAGTTGCGAATGAAGGGAGTGGAGTTATTCCCGAGGTCAGAGCATGGGGTGAAGCTTTGGCGGCTGGCACAGTTAACGAGAAGCAGTCTCCGGAAGAAGCTCTCGCTGATCTTGAATTGATTGAAGCAATGTTGGTGAGTGGTGCACAAGACGGAACGCCATACAAATTAGAACATCAGGAGGTTAGCACTTGATCAATGCACTGCTCTATGTACCAGACACAAATGAGGATATCCCGCGCTTCAATGGGAAGCGTGAGCTGTTAGGGTCAGAATGAGATGCTGCACAGAACCAAAGTCATAAAAGTAACCTCTCAATGGCCTGAACATCAGAAAGGGTGAAGGAACTTAAAATATTTGTCTGACGCATCTCATCCTTGAATTAGCAGTAGAATTTAGGTCTGCATTGTCAGACAAGAAAAATATCTTCGCAGCCCACTCTAGTCCCGAAATGCCCTAGTGCAGCCAAAGTGCAGCCCAAGTGCACACAACTCTTGGCGGTCGAAATTTCGCAGTTGTGACCCACGAATACCGCACAATTCAACTTCACCTCGAACTTACACCAGACGTTAAGACCACAATACCGGCAAGGTGTGTGATTTTCAAAATCGAAGAAGCCCACAAAGCTAACACCGTACAGATGGTCTCCGCAAAGAAGCACGTTCCGATCGTGAAGAAGCACCCGAAGAGATGGAACAGACATCAATCCGATATGTTCAAGTGCGTGCCCTCAGCATGGAGGAAGCCAAAAGGTATCGACAACCGAGTCCGAAGACGGTTTAAGGGCCAAATCGTTATGCCATCGGTACGTCAAGACCTGCGCATTTTTCTTCGACATTCCGATCAGAGAACATAGAGATGGACGAGATTAGAATGGAATCCTGCAAACACCGCACCGGCGAGAAGTATTTTTGCTAATTGACGGAATTACAGATCGGTTTTGGCTCCAACAAGAAGACTCGCCACCTGATTCCCTCTGGCCACAAAGTTTTCCTCGTTCACAACCCCCGCGATGTTGACATCCTCCTCATGCACAACCGAACCTACGCTGCCGAGATTGCCTCTGCCGTCTCATCGAGAAAGCGAATTGAGATCATCGCAAAGGCCAAGTCGCTGGGCGTTAAGATTACAAACCCCAAGGCCAAGGTTACTACTGAGTCTTAGAGTGTGATGGTGTGGAGGTGTGGAGGTAGCGCATGGTGGTAGACATTTGCTCAAAGGAGGGTGCAGAGCATTTCACCAAACGATCCATTGTGTATCGACGACACGGTAGTCGTTGCAACACTAGACAGCTGGGAATCCGGTCATGACACGGAGCAGCGGTTTACAGAAGCGCAGAACGAATTGATACCTTTTCAAGTCAAATATTGGTCTGGGCTATAATTTGGCGACCTCTTTCTCCAGGATTTGTGACAAGCGCTCTCGCATTTGCGGCGCCATCCCGTCTCCGCTCGGACGTCGTCCCTCTGCATGGACGAAGACGTGTATCGAACCACCGAACACCTTGACTTGGTCTTGCCCTTGCTCAAAAACCCCCACTTCGTACACAACACTTGACTTCCCCAACCTGACAACCCTGAGTCCCAGGTCGAGCACTTGAGGGTAGGCTACAGATCCAAAGTAAACACAGTAACTTGAGACAACTAAACCAATTAGATCTGACGTTTCAGGATTGAGACCACAGTATTCGATGAGATATGCATTTACAATAGAGTCGATCAAGAATGCATATATACTGTTGTTCATGTGATGGTAGACATCGTTGTCCGACCTAGAAATCAGTCAGCAAAGTCATTTCTGAGGCATCTCTAACTAGAGCCAATTCACCATCGTGTTCAGTAGTCTAGGTGGAACGGATAGTCGTTTGGCTTGCTCTTCCTGTAGAAGCGATGTCTAGTCCTAGCATCTCATAGCTGGCTCTGTCCTTTCAAAAGTAAATGTTAAGCACAGGCTTGCGCGTTCCAGCAAGAGAGAAGGCCGGCGACCAACATATCAAAGCAGTCCGAATAGTCTAGCCTTGGAGACCATACAACAACTTGAAATCCCGGCAGCAAAATATGCAGCCGGTGCTGGTCATTTGAAGTCGCTACGTCCCTTTTTGGGTAAGAACTACGAGTATGTAATTAAGAAGATGCCAGTAAAACCACGGCCAAGGTGGCACCCAATACCGAATTTCGCCAGAGCCAGAGATTCCCGCTTCCGAGCGTGAAAATGAGGTGTGATTTGCTCATTCTCAAGCTGAGAAGGAGAATCTACGTCTCTGACCGCGCTTCAATCTCTGGTTGGATAGTCTGTTGGGGAAGTTCAATCGGTTCCCTTCCTCGGATTTTAGCCATCCACCAACGCTTTCACCTTCTCCATCGACTCTTTTGTGCATGTGCCGTAGAAATCAGCCTCGTGGGGGTACATGAGTAGATTGTGCATGAAATCGACTGGCTTCTACAGACCAGGTTTGTCTTCGCCGCAATGGCCTCAGCTAACCACAGTGAGGCCATGAGTGTGCTCCTTAAGTCTGGCAAGTTCGCGGATCTTATCCTCGTACGTCAGAATCAAGAGTTCCCAGCGCCCCGAGCCATCGCATATCCCCATTCCGCTTTTTGCAGTAATGCTTGTACCGGACCTTTCTAGGCAGGCTACCCATGATCCATTGACGTGAGTAATATTCCATAGCGGGGGCTTACGGTTCTTAGAAGCCCATTCGGATAGAATTTAGCTGACGAGATGAATGCGCGACCGTTAAGCGAATGATCTCAAAAATCTACAACTTCGACTACGGAGAATGAAAATTTTCAGAGCCTTGGGTCTGTCGATCAGGGTTTATCTCCGGAGAATGTTCAAGTGACCAGGGCCGCAACCTATTGGCTTTTTGAGGATTTTTGCGACCTTGGACTGGGCCTATTGTGTCAAGTATTAGAACAAAACTCCGAGGGAGTATCGCCATTGCATCGGGTTCTCTGTGCTCGATCCCGTCAAGGAGCGCGTATGTCGCATCCTATAGGTGGAATATCACGGAAGTCGTTTGTCGCCAGGCTCCACAAGCCCAATTTTGTATAGGCTTCGACAACGCCGCCAAAGAGTTGCATAGGTTGCCTTATACTCGGAAACTGAGACATGCCCCTGCGTACGCGTCCAGGCGTCCTTTCGACAGACAACATCACATCACTGTCAATTTGGGCCTAGTCTACGAGAGAAACCAGAGTCAAAGAAACCTCGTTTCTCGCTTCTCTAGTCACCCACAGTTCATTCTGTAAAGGTAAACTTTTTTCGACGAAAATGCGAAATCGACTGCTCGATCCGGAACGAAACAGATCAAATTGGCATGGGTCATCCTAGACGAATCCGAAGATTGATAAGCTCATGGATAAGCCCGCGACCGTTGATATTGGGATGTGTACTCTTATGCACATTTCTTGTGATGCTAGGCGCTCACAGCTACTTTAACAGTTTGTCTACCTAAGTCGTCGATCGTTACGATCCCAGTCCCCCCATGAGGCCTACACCTAATGTGCCAGCGACCACTGCTAATCTTGAGGAAATGCCTAGGTGAACGGATCCAAAGGCATAAAGCACAATCCGAGCTCGTTCGGAAGATGGGGAGCTATACCTTAGAGTCGACGAATGTGGCTTTGGTAATACCGAAGACACGGTCGGACGACGTACGATGGCTCCAAAAACACCTCCAGAACCAGTACGCACTATGCAGACAGCTCCAGACCGACGCTTTATGCTGCTAACGTTATTGTACTGTCCAGGCCCAACACTACCCCTTTTTTTACTCCATGAGCAGGAAACGCGAAACAGATTTACTCGTTCCCCACTCATCTCGTGGCCGCGAAGTCTCTGCGTATCTCTCGTTCGTTATCGACTACTATGATCAGTTGCCGCCGTTTTCGATTTTCATCCACGCCGGTGAAAGCCAACAGCATAACGATTTATTTGGACCAAAAACCAAGATTGTGCTAGAAAATCTACGCCTTGAGGCCGTGAGGGCAAAAGGTTATGTTAACCTACGATGCCTGCATTCGCCCGGATGTCCAAGCCATGTTCATCCCAAAAATCCCACCGAATTTGATATCAAAAATCATGATACGCGTGCCTATTTCGCACAGATATATAAGGCGCTCTTTGGGGCAGATAAGCCTATTCCAGATGTTCTTGGAGGCATCTGCTGTGCACAATTTGCAGTGAGCCGGGACCAAATACGCCGACGACCAAAGGGCGATTACTTACGGATGATGAACTGGGTGGATAAAGAAAGCAAGCAGATGGTGGATGATTATGGTGTTGGGTGGGTCTTCGAGGTAGTGTGGCATGTGGTCTTCAGCATGGAAGACGTCCAGTAGGTTTTGCTTTTGGAACACTCTTCCTCGATACAACAGTGTCCTAATATGTCCCCAGCTGTCCTGCGTATGAGCAATGTCGATGCCATAATTATGGGTGGTGCGGGCCTTTGTCCTCGGGCGAAACCTTGATTCCAATCACACCACTTGTAAATGAAACCATAAAAGTGAAGTGGTAACAATCTTATTATCTACTTGCTCAGACTGGTATCGTATTCTCCTATTTGTAGCTTGACCTACAGGTCTGCACTCGCCCGGCAAATGTGTTGCTTCTGTATTCGGATGGAACGTCTCTCAACGGAATCACGGTCTGGTCTCACATTGGGCTCTGGTGCCTTTACCATGAACCCACTACCTCTGGACCTTTTTTTGCATGTCGTCTTGGTTCTTGTGAACCTTTTTTCAAATTGCTCCTCGGTCGGGGCTGAAAATGCGCTTTTCATTATGATCGACCACCTCGCTTTTTTGGATCCTACTCTGTGACTGAGCCTCCTTTGGATACCAGGTCAGGGATGGGAGTTTCTATCTCTTCACCAATGTGGACCGCCCTCTCCGGAATCAGAAGGATAGTGTATGCTTCACTGGCGATCGCTACTTCGAAGCAGGCCCGTGGGGCCTCGCACTCGAGAAACGCGACTCTCAAGGCATTGCTACTAGATATGATAATCAAAAGAAGAAGTAAGTGGTCATTCGAAGAGATACGTGAAGTACCGTCAGCTTTATATGGAACGATATGCCAAGTATACGATGGAGCACCCCCCCCCGTGGCCAAGGTGTGACAATTTGTCCTTGGCGTAAACCACGAAAACTTAAAACCAATGTATCCCGGGTATCCTAGAGATTTCAAAAGCCGGTGTTATGAACCAAACCGCTAAGCAGTACTGACTAAGGGGGTTCATTGACGAGTGAGTGAGTGCCAGTCAAGTATAAGACCAGGAAGACGGAAGGGAAATATTCCCCTTCGGGTTATCCTAACTGTAGTGGAGGATTGTTAAGTAAGTTGACTACGAATGGTCCTATCTAGGTTAGCCAGCTAGTATATATAATGTCGCTCTAGTCTCTGTTCCCTCAGATCCCACGGAGCCGAGCAGAGCCTTGCCTTTAGATCACGTGACGTAGCATCGTTCTCTATCGGCCAACTTCCGGGGTGGGTCGCACGTGAGCTTGGTACACTTGGTACTCGTACAGCTTCTGCTTTGCTTGAACTGCCAAGGGAAACTTTCCCAATACTGACGGGATAAAAAAGTTTGTCCAACCTGCCACTGATAGTGCCATGAACATTCTGTCGCAATGCGACCATTTTTGTGACGGGGCATTCTTCTAGCCACTCCTGGCTCCCTCACCACGCGTTCTTGCCTATCTGGCAAGTCGCGGTCGCTATCCAAGTCCTAGTATGGCCTTGACCACAACCGACATTGACTCGTTCCCGCTGGGGAGAAGGGAAGCACATCCCCGTCCCGCTCCTGCAATTGCGATAACTCCCTGTGATCCCTGGCCTCGACCATATTACCTGGAGAATGGCCTCCGACGCGTTGCGCCCTATCATTATACCTATAACACATTCTGCAAGCAAAGATGGCGGGGTCGTGAACTTCTGGACATATTTGCTACGGAGTTTCGCGATCGATCACGGGAATATTACAAGCATGCCATTGAGATAGGACAGATCTCGATCAACGGAAAGCCCTGTAGTGACGTCCACACCGTCGTGAAAAATGGAGACGTCATCTCACATACCCTGCACAGACACGAGCCTCCAGTCACAGCTCAACCAATTCGAGTCATCAGTGAGACAGACAATATGATTGTGATCGACAAGCCGGCAGGAGTACCTGTCCACCCAGCGGGAAGGTATAACTACAATTCGGTGGTGGAAATCATGAAAGCAGAAAGGCACTTCACCTTCAAGCCGCTCCCATGCAATCGACTCGATCGCCTGACCAGTGGTGTCATGTTCATTGCAAAGACTGGTCAGGAGGCGGAAGCGATGAGCGAGAAGCTACGAGGCCGCACTGTGCGTAAAGAGTATATTGCTAGGGTCAAAGGCAGGTTTCCCGATGGCAAGGAATGGGGTGGAGATCCGATGCGTGGTGGAGTGGTTGATTGTGAGGAAAGCATTCTGCAAATCAGTCCGATACTTGGTCTCAATCGAGCACGAGCCAGTGGGAAGCCAGCAAAGACGTTGTTTAGAAGGATAGCCTACTACCCTCGAAAGTCAACCAGCGCGGTACCTTTCGAACACGTAAATCAAGTCAACGGTACCGAGACCATACAGCCAGCAGCTCCTACACCAGGCACTGAGAATGATGGATACAGCATTGTTCACTGCCTGCCCTTAACCGGCAGAACACACCAGATCCGTGTGCATCTACAGTTTGTAGGTCATCCCATCACCAACGATCCTATTTACAGTAATCGAGCGGTATTTGGGCCCGGCCTTTCGAAGAATGACTCCAGTGGGAGCGATGATGCCGAGGTCATTGCGAGGCTAGCGAAGATGGGAAAGACAGAAGTCGCTAGTTCGATAGCTCATGAAGAGCAGATGGCAAAGATCATCGACCAGACTCAGCAAATGACTGCTTCTGACGCCGCAAAACTTAGTGACGCCAACTTCAAACCGTTGAATAGTGGTACTCTGCATGCAGGCAACCTAGCAGGAGCAGACGAGGAAGCTCAATATGGAGCCTATGTCAAAGCGCACGCGGACATGGTGGCCGACTATAACAAACGGAAAGGCGAAAAGATGACGGGGGAGAACTGCAGCATTTGTGACACGCCATTGTATTCCGATCCTGGACCGCATGAGCTGGGAATATATCTGCACGCTCTTGCATACGCGGACGTGGAAGAAGGGAGCTGGAGCTACAGGAGTCCAGCACCAGCGTGGGCTCTCCCACCAGAGGGTGTAGATGGCCCTCGTGAAGTAGGGCCATGGGAATACCGTGGAGACGAGACACTGGACATCGGTGACGAAAGAGCGGATGAGCAGTACAAGACGAAGATGGGTACTAGGAAGAATCGAGAACTGGACTTGGCAGACTCGTTGCCGCTTCAGAGTCACGGGTCAGCCTACACTCGAGCAGTCACTTAAGTAATACTAGAAATAGTCACGGGATCAGACCCACAACTGCATCCAATAGATGCGGTTAAGCGGATCGGAACTCATTCGGACGCTCGACCAACCATCAGCCACCAATTGAATGAGCCGAGCCGGCCCCCCTGCCTCTGACGAGCACTCAGGCTTGCCGCCCAGGGCACCTAGAGCACCTTAGCCTCACTGCTACCTTGCGTCCCCTACCACCGATCCGTACAAGGCATCTCAGGTCAAGCCCAAGCCCAAGCCCAAGCCATACCCCAGCCAGGCTCTCAAGTTGTGCCAGGGCCCAGGGGTCCCGGGTCTAAGCTTCTTCCCCCATTTTCCTGCCTCCCACTTGATTGCTGGTTGGAGGCAGAGCCCCCCGGACAGCCAACGCCAGCGCCAGCCAGTGTGAAAGGTAAACCGAGCTGAAGCTTCTTCGTGAACCTGCATCTTCGCTACTCCGCCGTCAACCTCCTACTCGCCCTCCCATTCCGCTTGCGCTCTTTTCTCCCTCTCCAGTATCTTCTTTTCTTTGGTCGCATCATTTCGTTGTCAAATCATCTCTTGGATCACCTTGCATCACCACATCTGGGACAACTCACCACCAATATCTGCGCATCGCTGTCCAGCCAGTCGCGAAAACGGCCTTCGCCTTTTAACTTGACAAACTCTTCATCTCGCCCGCTTTACCATCCATTTTATTCCGCTCCCGTCAAACCGTTAGACTTTCGCAATGTCCAGCGCGCGAAACCTACCCGCAAAGAGAAATCCTCTCGTTGCGCCAGGCGTTGCGCCAAGCTGTAAGCAATCCGGCTGCGGCTAGTGCGATATGTTGAAGAGAAGCTGACAGAAACAACAGATGAAGACTTGATCAATCGCAGGCGACTGGGCAAGACTAAATTGACGGTCAAGCCAGGTCAAGTTGGAACTTCGAACGCGACCAAGGCCGAGAATCTAGGTCCCTTCGAATATGCGCATTTGCGGGCACCTCTTCCGGAAGACCTGACCGGCTCTGAAATATTTGCATCTCAGCAAAATCAAGCCCACCCAGAGACTTACTTCTTAATGGTACGATCGCGTTCTTGTACACCTCCACGCAAAGTCTGACATCATCGTAGAGGAGAAGCAAGGATGGGTTTGTGAGCGCGACTGGAATGTTTAAGATCGCCTTCCCTTGGGCCGCTCATGCTGAAGAGAAGGAGGAACGTGATTATCTCAAGAGTTTGGATGCTACCAGTCAAGATGAGGTGGCCGGAAACGTCTGGGTAGCTCCAGATTTTGGTAAGTCGCAACCCGCGACTACCCCTGCGGCACAGGCTGACTGCATGTAGCTCTGGAACTGGCAAAGCTATATGGCCTTACTGATTGGATCAAAGCTTTGCTTGACCCGTCAGACATCTCACAGGCGCCTTCCAGTGCGAAGAAGCCAATTGTACCGCCACCAAAGTTCGATCTGCCTACGGATAAGATCAGGTTGCCGGCACCCACAGCAAAGACACCTCGTTCGCGAGCCACGAGATCCTCTTCACCAAGCAAAGTAACTAGTCCGACTAAGGCCAAAGCGTCCCCTAGGAAGAGACAGACCAAGGCTCAAAAGGAGGCTAATATCGCCCATGCCAATGCTGCCAGTGCCACTCTCCAGTCTGCTCTTGACGATGCTGCTTCTGTTGCAGAGACTGAAGGGAGAACCGAGGTTGATGCTGCATCGCCTGTACCCGAATTGCCACCTGTCGCAGAAGAAGAAAAGGTTCGTGTTGAGGTTGACCAATCAGTAGAGGTCGAGGGGTCCACGGAAATTACACATACAAGTGTGACTGTCGAGATGCCGGCTGGACTCCCAGAACTGCCTCTACCAGAAGACACAGAGAAGATGCTCGAAACAGCAAAGAGAATGGTGGAAGAGGCTAACACACTGGAGAGCTCACCAAAAGCTTCGAGGAAACGAAAAGTTCAGGAACCTGAACCGTCCGACATAGATGCTGAACTCCCAGTGCAACCTGCAAAGAAGGCCAAGGTGCTGGAGGAGAAACTCAAGCGAGAGAAGGTCAGGACGCGGGCAGTTCTGGGAGTGACAGCCACTTTGGCTATCGCGTAAGTTGTGTCCACATCTGGTATTGGGATATTCTCGTTAACTAACATCCTCAGTGCGGCCATTCCATATTTCTTCTGATTTTCCACTTTCAAAAAGAGGGTTCTTGCTTTTTTTTGCGAGGATGACTGTTTTCACCTTAGGAGTTTTCTCAGGAAGATGAACATGAAGCTCTGAAGAGAGCCTAATACTAGCGCGAGAGGGCCAACAGGAAGCGAAAGATGCAGGTGCAGTGTGGCGAATTAAGCTGGGGATGTTTGATATCAACGCCAATGTCGAAGGCGGTCGGCGCCTCTTCTCACCCTCGCTCGTGAATAATAACCTTTGCCCAGAGAGGTTATTCGAGAATTGAGTCAGGGGGCACCAGCAAACCCGATCAACTTCAATTTTGCTTTTACCAGTACGAACAATCCGATAATCCAAATTCTTTCCGATTCACAAAAAGTGTCCACATTTGAGGGCTTTCTATTTTCCTAACCCTCACCTGGAGAATACAGCCTGGAGCAGTGTGTACAGGCAAAGCACGAAGCAAGAGCTTAGCAATAGTTAGATGCCGTCCTCGAGGCTGGACAAGTATTTATAATGTGTGTGATATAGTGGGAGGTTCAAACTCGGTCTGGTTGCTTGGTCATGCTTCCGAGTCAGGCGTGTTCAACGAGACAATCCTCAGCACCATGCAGTAGTCGGTCGACTCAGGCTTGCATACCTGGAGTAGGTCTTTACAGACAGCCTACGAAGATAGACAGAGATTCGATGTACAGTACGGAGTAGACAGGTTGATGGAGCGTGCCGATACGTCCAGCGTTATCAATCCATGTGACTGGGGTATCCCTGTCACAGGCCGAAGACCTCGTCGGCCACCCGTCGGCCACCCTCGCCTGTCACCAACGAACCCGATGTTATTCTCTGGGTTCCCCATATGTCTCTCGTCTGACAGCAGTTGAAACATCCAGGGTGACATGATTTCACATTACTGGTATTGATATTTCTTGAACGTTTTCGGATTTGTCTATATCCGGTGACATCTGCCAGGCTGACATTGTCGTTTTGCCAAATGCCAGCGGTGGGCGGCTTGCGGTTGGGTCACGAGATACGGATCAAAAGTGGTCCAAATCTCCAGTTCGCGCTTGCTTCGTATTGTTCGGGCGCCTGCCACGTTAAAAGGATCTACACTTCGACCTTTGGGTCTTCCTCTAAGCATCTTACACGCGCCAAACGTCTTACGAAGCAGTCATTGCACACAGCCGATGGGGCCGGTCGACTTCCTGGGCATTGAAGAACTTCTCTCGCTGACTTGAAGAATCTTGTCATGGCCACATCGACCTTGATTCTCGATCCGACAATCATGGCCACCCCGAATCCTAACGATCATACTTCATACCACCTCTCTCACTCGTCATACACCTGCTCCCACTGTGGGTGCGATTTTCATTCCTTGGTTGACCCCTCCGCCGAAGCTGCGGATGCTCACCGACGACTCCATGACCTCGAAACCCAGGTTAAGATCTTGAATACCAAAGCCGCCTCCGCGGTCGACAAGCTAGCCGACTACGAGGATGAGTTGCGTTATCTCCGAGACGCGAACGCCAGACACGAACAACAAAGCCAAACGGGTGGAACGAGTGGTCTGGCCCTGGAAGGCCCCGGTCCAGCTATCACGCCCCCTATGCCAGGGCAATCACAGCAACAACAGCAGCCACAGTCGCGGTTAGCAAGCCTGAGTGCATTATTACCAGGCCGGAGAAAGGAAGTCCACCCAGTAAATTTACCCATCACTCCTCACACTGGAGTCTTTTCTCAGAATGACATTGCCTACGGCAGCAACTCTCTTTCTCCCCCGAAAACTCCTTTCACCAAAAGCTCTGCCCCACAACTGCTGCCATCCCATTCTGACTCCCAGATCGTGACGATGTCCTCATTGCAATCCTCCTTGGAGGAAGAACGAAACCTGCGACTACGGGCGGAGTCAAGCCTGTCACAGACGCAGACGGAGCTGGAAGACTTGACAGCACAATTATTTGGTCAGGCAAACGAAATGGTGGCAACTGAACGAAAAGCAAGGGCAAAACTAGAAGAAAGAGTTAAAGTGCTAGAGCAACGGGACACCGAGAAAAGGAGGAGGCTGGATAGGCTGGAAAAGGCCGTCTCGAGGATTGAGAGGGTAAAGCAGATGGTCGGCCCATGAAGAGACATTTTCATAAAACCAGCGAGGCCGTCGGCCGAGCGTGCGCATGGCCGAAGGACGGACGGACAATGTCAAAACTACATCCCACAATGCCTATACAGAAGGCTTGGCTACACGGATCGACGCCGAGTACCCGCCAACATTTGTTGCAAATCGCGTATCAATCTGGCTGGCGGTGAGCGAGTCCCACAGCTGACAACTCTCATCCCTACAGAAAGGCACACCCCTTTATGGCAGCAACCATCTTCAAGAATAAGCAGAAACATTCTTCCAACTCAGCTCACAAATAAATTCGACCAAGCAACGCCAGAGCAGTCGGCGGTGGAGGCTTGCTAGTCCAGCAAGATGAGCATCAGTCCGTGATTGGATCAATCCTCATGATCAAACATGTGCAACTTCTATGCTACACTGCTATCGACCCAAATAAAGTGCGGAAATACAGACACTCAAGGCTAGTCAGGTTAACGAATGCCACGGACGGCAACATATCAAGTCCTCTTTTTCTGTATGAGTGCCCAAATCCACTTCAGCTGAAAAATACCCCTCTTCTTGGTTGAGGTATCAGAAGACAGACAGACAAGGCGGCGGCGGCGGCGGCCAGCAGTCGGGGTGCTATGAGCAATGTACCTTTGTGAGTGCAGAGAAGGGCTATAAGGGGATCTCTAACGAGCAACTCACAAGGAGTTACAAGACACATAATTTTATATATGTTCCAGCCCATCACCATCCTACCCTACTAGTTCTACTACGCTCGGAGGTTGTCATACCTTGGGCCCCCGGCGGAGAAAACAAACCCGTCGAGACACCTTACGTTTCCACATCGAGATTATGATATGATATGACGATAAATATCTCTTTCATGACACGCATTTAATGCTTTATTCTGGCTGAAGTCATATGCTCTCATTACTGTCTTGTCTCGTTCATTTCAAGCTCAATCAATCTGGCTCACAATGTGAACGGCCGAGGGAAATGCAGACACGGATGGGTGGGTAAATATACATAAGTATGTACAGTGATACATTAAAGTCATTATTGGATCTCGAAAGTCTCTTTGAGAATCGAGGACCTGGGTAATCTTTTCGCCCTGTGGGTGCTGTCACGTTTCTTTTAAACTGAAGCAAGAAAAGAATGGACCAGTGATACGCTTGCTGAAATGCTGATAGAGTAAAGATACCCGCGGCGAGGGTATATGTGAAAGGCATTGGAAAACCAATAAGAGATTCAAAGCTGAATCAGATCGATCTCGCTGAAATCCGGTGGTGCGCCAGAGTAGACGCAACGCCCCTTCGAGTCGAGGCCTTGTCTGATGTTGCTAACCCAAATGTGCGAGCTGAATTCACCCATGCGATGGACTTCGTCGTCACTAACGCCGAGTTCGTCGCGTGGCAGCCAAATGACAGGTCGTCGAGCACGCAGTGCACTGTGCTGGAATGCCCGCTGGACCAATTTGTCACGCTCCTCCGGGGTCAAGTCTTCCAGTTCGTCATTAACACCAGCGAAGAGTGCATCTGCGAGTTGAGTTCGAGCCGCGCGCTGTGCCTCAACGTCCTTCTCGTTACCTGTCAACGGGTTGAAGTTGTTGATTGTGTCGAGAACATTGCCGGCATTACGAGCAGGCTGCTCGCGTCTCTTGGAATGATGGCCGCGTCTATAGGATGGATGACTTCCCTGCGCTCTACCTGCCTCGCTTCTAACTCGGCTGTGGCTTTTCGAAGGACTCTCCCATTGACCGAAATTCGCTGATTTGCGGTTGCGCGTGTTGTCACGATCCGCCCATGACTTTCGGCTCTCGCGGTGATCCTTGCGAGAGAGATTTCGTGGCATCAAATTCTTCGTAGTTCCGGTGGTCTTGTGAGCAGCTGCTTTGGCCCAACGAACACCCTTGCTCTGTACGTCTAAATTCATTGCAATTTCTGGATTCTGAAATTCGTATGGCTCAAGTTCTGGGAATTTGCGAGATCTCTGTCGTTCCAATCGATCTCTCTTCTCTGAGTCAATTCTGTCCAACTCATACTCTTCCTCGTTTCGGTTTTCGTCCCTCTCATCATGTTCCCTTTGCTCCAATTGGTCTTCAATATCGGCTCCATCGTCCTCATCCTCAATGACACCATGCCTTTGCATCATAGCACGTGCGAACTCTTCGTCTCGTCTCACGGCATCATCCTCAAGAGTAATAGGCAGATATCTGAAAAGAGGACTGAAAGCATTGTTAAGCAGCAATTGATAGCCTGCTGTCAGGATCAACATGATGATTGTACCGATACCTTGCCCGGCACATGATACTTGACCGGCTTCGTCCCTGACGAGGAAGAACATGCCGATCAGAGCAATTTCCATCACATATATTCCCACGAAAGTGAAATTGATGGCGTTTGGGTACAGAAGACCTCCAGTGTCCCGAGTGAATCTTGTGACATAGAGCGTGTTGTATCTGTACACGAACCAGAACAATGAGAAAGTGATGATGTTGAACAGTAAGATCAGTGGCGATATCACTGAGTAGATCAAGCCGATACAGGCCAAGTTCGTGTATACCGGGAAGAAAGTACCCCATTGGATATTCGACAAGTTGGTTTGTCGTTTAAATTTGGCTCTAGCGGTGCTGTCGAGGATCGGAGCAAGGACAAACCAACCGATGAGTGAACCGACTTGCAAAAGTGCCCCGGCACTTACCGAAAGTGCTTGAAGAAGCATGTATGAGAAGAAGTAATTCGAAGCTTTGGGAATGTTTGTCCCAAGCAATGATGGAACATTGGTAAATCCTTCGACGCTTTGGAATAGGGCAAAGAACTGGGTCAAGGCCCCGGCAATCGAAACGACCAAGAACAGCTGCACGAAGAGGAACCAAAAGTAGTATCGTTGGACAGATAGTTCCACAAGCATCCCAGATTGAGTTCCTTGGAGCCGCACCAAAAATCTTAGGATGAGAGGGAGAAGAAACAAGAGCAAACCGAGTAATGCCGGAGGAAGGACACCCTGCAATACACTTCTAAACCAAGGTGGAATACTCATGATCCAGTGCAGAAATGAAAAGCTTTTGGCAGCTGTTTCGATCTGTGACAAGGCAGAAGTAAACGCGACGGGGAGAGCCCAGAGGATAATCATTCCGGTAACAATCGCAATCACACCCCCGGTTCGAGCATAGGCCGACCACCAGGGAATTGACATGTTGTCCCAGATGACATCGTTCGGGTCAATTTCAACCAAGCGTGGAGCCATTTGTTTGGGAAGATGATGAGCGACACTTTGACAGGCCATGTGTGCTGCAACTTGGTGGTTGAATTGGATGAACGCTGAATTCATCAGAGGAAATCGTTCTGGGTGAGCTTGGTCATCCTCGATTTCAGAGTTGAGCCTGGCCACCTCTTTCCGACAATACTCGATGGTGTCGACCTTCTGGCCAACGAATGGGAGGATAAACATCCATTGCCAACCAAATATGGGGAGTCTCATGGTTGCGCGGTCCTCGTCCTTCAGGTAGCGACGCCACAATGCATCGTCTGGTTCGTGGTTGAAGTCCGAGGCAAACGCATCAGGATAGTCAACAGGCTCCTTTTCCTCGGATGCAAGACCAATGGTCCTTTTGAACTTCTCGAACTTGGTGAGGGGTTTTTCAGGACGAGGTTTTTCTTCTCGCATGGTACTAGATTGCGAGATTGGACTGAGCCGGCGGCCATCCCGAGTGTTTTTATCGATAGATCCGTCAGGGCCTGCTGGGGATGATACAGTCCGTGCTGAAGCATCGTTCACATGAGATGTTTTGGGCTGGCCTGGGACTCTCTGGTTCACATCGGCAGAACGTGGCTCTGCGTCATGAGAATGCTTCTGATCCCCAGATGTCCTTCCCAAGTCCCGCTGTTCCATGTTATCGGCGGTGAATCCATTAGTCGTATCGATTGTATCATTTACTCCTTTGTTTACTCCTTTGATTCCTCCTAGCAATTTAGTGCCAAACCTGTCCAAACCATGAGTAACAGCTGAAATCCCTTGACCGAGAACTGGGATAGGAATAGGATGTCGACCGCCGCCGCGATCCTCGATCTCGTCTTCGACATCCGAAGACGACGCAGAGGAATCGTGGCCTGCATGACCGCCAAGAACGTCACGAAGGTTGTGGTTTATTTGGTGTGGATTGCCAGTGGTAATGCCATGTCCATGGGCGGCTTTATCGCCCGCCTCATCGCGAATGGCAGCTCTTGTCTTCCTATCAGACTTTGACAATTTCTTTCCGGCCTGCTTTTCGGCCTTGGCAATATTCTTTTCGTTCTGCTTGAAGCACTTCTTGATGAGCTCACTCTCGGCTGATTCCAGGGTCGAAGCAAGCTTATCACGTTTCTTGATTTTTTCATTTAGCTCATCAAAGTTTCGGTTGATCCAGATATTTCTCAATCCACCAGGGAAAACGTCAAAGAGCCCATCAAGGGCCTCAACAGTGCACCACTTTTGAGGTATTGAGCTGACAAGGACCGTAGTAGCGGAGGCGCGGAGACGATGTTGAGGGGAGGTCATGTATGCTTGACGCATTCGAATGTAGCCGCGTAATTCGTCGAAGGAAACATAGCAGACCCAAACAACCAAGGCCAGGGCAAGTAGCCAATGGGCCCAGTAGCGGCCCGTATGATCAGGTGCAACATTACCCCAAGCCAATTGATCTAGCCCAGTGACATTAGATGCATTTTCTTGTTGGCCCAGGGCAAAGCGTGCACCACGGCCGTCAACTAGATTCAGTGGAATCAGGATGGGAAGGATAACCAGGGCCCCGGGCACAAAGATTTTGAGCAGTGTACGGAGGTATCTCAGAAAGAAGTAGGCATCGAGACCGCATTTCTGAACGAAGTCTGAGTTGGAGGTGGTGAGAACAGGAGCAACCCATGCCCACCATCCTGGGGCAACTGGTTTGGTACGTTCTCTTTCCGGCACCAGGTATGTTCGAGGTTGGTATATGCGGGCAAAACGATCTTTGATCAGGAGGAAGATGAGGACTTGGATGCCGAAGATGGCGATAGCAGTGATTAGAGAGGCAGCGAACTGGCCAGCACTCTGACCGTTCTTCTGGTCAGCGGCGGTACTATTTCCTCCAAGGATCAAAGTGTTGTTAACAGCAGACATTTTGATTTTGATTTTGGATAGAGTTTGGAGATCACGAGCGTCAAAAGTCAAGGGTTGAGAGGGTTTAAGAGCATCACTGCCGTTGGTTCGGTCGAAGATATTGCAAACGGGCAATTTCGATATAGATGAGGGGGGGTCAGCTGGTAAGCAACACCGCGATGAAAAGCCCAATTGCTCAAAATAGAGCAATAAAGGGGAGACAAAGAGAGACAAAGGTGGTTGTCTATGGGATTGATAGAAGAACGACACACATAGCTCAAACAGGCACGAGATCGCAGGAAGGATAAAGAGAACGGGGTAAAGCAAAGAAAGGGTGGAGAATTCAAGATTGAGCAGGGATTGCGTATCTTGATACTGGTGTCATTGTCAGGGATTGACTCCCCGTAGTTTTGGCAAACTGGTGATGGTATGTGAGTTTCTCCATCACGGCGACCGATCGCGAGAGAAACGGTTGGCGCAGGATGACGAAGGAGGCGCCAACAAGGCGGGAAGCACTGATGCACCTTCCACCAGTTGATCTTATTGAGACCTACTAATCCCTAACGGCTTACCGCCTAGATGCTCTCCCGCCAAGCCCCTTCTCCTTTACCTAGCTTAACTAACACAGCGCCTAGCCCTCCTAAGTCCAAGGCCTCTCGGTTCACGCGCCGCCCCGCAACACGGATTCAAGTTTTAGCATCCCAGCACCAGCCAACTTTCTGTCAACCGCAGCCAACGCCTCTCTCTTCTGGGCAAGATAAACACGTGGTGCAGAAATGAAACGCATCATCTCTCGGCTCTCAAGCGATTTGCTAGAAACAGTTTCAGTTGCCGACCGCGAGGTATTGCACGTCGATGTGTAACAGCTTGGGCGCCCCCGGTTCGGGAATTAAGACTGAAATGAAACAGATCCCGCCGTTAATTTGCAAGAGAGACATGCAGCCTTAAGATTACGCGTTTTTATCCCACGTATGGACAGGTCACGTTCCAATTACGTCACCAATATTTGGCATCCGTGGCACACAAGGCTATTCGGTGGCTACATGTTAAGCAAGGCTGACAAAGGCTCGCCTGGTTGCACTGCCTTACGGAGTGCTAACTCGTAGGCAGGTATATAATTATCCACGGTACCGAGCACCCCATCCACATGTCACTTGCTGAAAGTTCCACGTCACGTACAACAGTCTATCATAAGGAGTTGGGCTATCTTAGAGCTTTGCATTGCTTTATCATGACAATCGGTCCGGTTCATCTGCTGTAGATCGCCTAGCGGTAGTAGTTCTGGCTTTCCCCTCCATATCCTCCGCTTCCAGTATTACCGCCATACTGGCTCTGGTAAGGATCCTGGTAGGACGTCTGGTACTGATAATTCTGCCCTTCCTGACCGTAGGTTCCAACACCCTGGCCATATTGTTCATAGCCTGATGGAGGCTGTATAGGCAAGGGACTAGGTGATCTCGCTGGCGCAGCACCAGGCTCGAGTCCACTGCCGTACTGACTGCCGTGAGCAGCCGCCTCATGCAACTCTCTTGATCCGCCAAGTTCACTTCCCCCATAACCACCAGTCTCGTCGTCGTCGAGTCCACGCTTGCCTCCCCCAAACCCGCCCATCAATTTTCCATATTTACTGAGGTTTGAGGCACCAGGAATTGGTAGCTTGCCAGCAAGATTGAGAACATCCCCAAACCCACCTCCACCTCCGCCACTGCCATGAGATCCGCCATACGATCCGCCATGAGACCCACCTTGCCCGCTAAAGCTTCCGATCATGTTTCCGACCGCCCCAAACGGGCTGCTGTTCTGGCCTCCGCTGCTGCCATGTTGCTGGCCAGGGAGAAGATTTGTCAAGGCGCTAAAACCACCGGACTGATGACCTCCTCCATGTTGCTGCTGACCAGGAAGAAAACTTGCCAATGAACCGAGACCACCAGAGTTGGATTGATGCCCTCCTCCTCCCTGCTGCTGACCAGGAAGAAAGCTTGTAAACCCTCCCAGACCACCAGCACTGGATTGGTGTTGTCCTCCACCATGGGTCTGACTACCCGGAGGCTTGATATGAGCATGCTCGTTGACACCTCCCTTGTGATTTTTACCTTCACGCACGGCTTCGGAGCTCAAGACTGCTTCCAGACCCCTGCCTCTGTCTGACCGGGAATCAACCCACATCTTCACAGCATTATACATGTTGCGATGCACCTCATTCCTCTCGTTCCGAATAGCTGGATGGTGGAAAATGCTCTCCACATCCTGCAGGACTTGTTGCACTGGAACGTCAGGGTGCTCCCACGCGTAGAGAATTCTCGGGGCAATGTACTTCAGGATCTCCGCTGCGACATTACCAGCCGGCTCGTTGAGCAGGTTGCTGAAGTGATCTTTGCTAAGCATAGAATGTGTTGGGTCAGAACAGTGAGGATCTGTCCAAACCTCATACTGATGCTTTCCTGATGAGTTGATCACGCCTTCGCTCCCCGTTTGCAAAGTTTTCGACATTGCGTTGATTAGTGGCCGCACAAAGGGCGCCAGCAAAGACAAGATGAAGACCGTGAGTGTCTCTGTGATTCGGTCAACAAGCGCTTCCAGTCCAGGAATCTTCTCGATGATGGAACTAATTGTTCGCACTACCTTATCACGGAAGACAAGGATGGGATAGATTTGAGAAACGGTCTTGGCCGGGTCAAAGTTCGGCATGCCTTCAAGGCCAGCCGGTGCTAATTGCTGCTGCTGCTGGGATTGTGGCTGTTGTTGCCAGTTTTGCTGCTGCGCCGGTTGCTGCCAATCTTGATGGGCAGGTTGGTTCCAGTGTTGCTGTGCCCCAGAAAATTGATCTTGGGAGTTGTAGTTCTGCTGTTGGCCGTGACCCTGCCACTGACCTTGCGACTGACCCCAGATTTGTTGACCTTGCTGTCCGCCCCACTGATCGTATCCTTGCGATTGAGGAAAACCTGCATGTGATGCGCGAGTGCTGTCCCAGTCATCAGCTCCACGTGAGCTTCCAGCATAATTATCATCAATTCCACGACTGCCGCCGCTATATCCTCCTTGTTGATTAGAACGAGCTTGGGCCTGAGAGCTAGATTGAAGGCGCTCGGCTTCATCGCAGAGGTCCTTGGTGCCCGGCACCTTGGAAAGCAATTTTACCAGGGTAGTCAATGGATTGGAAGACTGGGCTGCCTGCTGAGCAGTCCCAAGAGCGTTATCCATCTCGTTAATTTCACTCTGCGTGAAATGGTCTGTAGCTTCACCTAGCACGGAGTGATAGAAGTCAACCATTCCAAAGGTGCCGGTGACGAGAGGGAATGTTTGTTTTCCACGGAGATTGATCCCTGTGGCCATGCCTACGTGTGGGAAGACGTTATGGTAGCCCATATCTCTCAGGACAAGCTCGACATAGTTGGTATGGGCTCCAAAATCTTCAAGTGTGTGCAAACCCTGCCCGAGGCATCGCAAAGCTTCAGCCAAGTCTTCATCTTTGCCCTTGAAAAGGCCATGTCCGTTGCAATAGAGCCGACCGTGATGAATGCTCCGCTCGAAGCTGTATTTGACAAAAGCGGCGGAGGTGGCCCAGTCACCATGCCCATTGGCGATATAGTTCTTCATACCGGTTTGCATGTCGATTTGGAGCTCGACATCACGAACTGGACCGCGGAGGCGAGCATCGTATTTCCTCGCATCTTCGTTGTCATTGTAGTCCTTGGGATTGCTAAAGTCGGGTCAGAACTTAAATCTTTCAGAAGCTAGTCTTGATGCCTACTCGATGTGCTCCTCAGGTCTATAGACACCGAGCCTCTCCGAGGTGACCTCGAACTCGGCGGTAGCATACCCAAACCCAAGGAACGAAAGCAGCCAAACCAGAACACGAATAGTCTCTGGCTGAGCCTTCTTCAGAGCTCCTGTGTCCATGGCCTGAGAATAATCCCGCAGCCAGTTTCTGGACGATGACGTTTGTTAGCAAGCATCACGGCATGAGCTTGAGGGTATACCAACCCGAAGTAAACACGCTTGATCATCATGGAACTCCACTTGTGATGGCGAATGCAGGCAATAGTCTTGAGGACGTCTTCAATGTCACCATGACGCCAGTTCTTGCCTTCGACAGCAGAGATCGAGGCGATATCTATCAAGAAAAACAAGAAGAGTTAATACATCGACATACCCCCAGGCAAATTTAACCTGAGAAATCAATATCAGATCAAGAAATAAATAAACCACTTACTCCCTGCTCCGAACGCATCTGCCCGACAAGTAAACAGTACAAGTCCGAGCAGCACCGCCAGAAGCACATTCCGAGTGAGCAAGCCCATTATTGCCTTCTGTGTCAATGCGGGACTGGATTATCGATAGATAAAAGGCTTGATTTCAAAGGGGAGGAAATATGTAAGCGAATGGTATGGAATGAGATATCACTTGGCCAGAGGATGTGCCCGTTGTGTCAGTGGCTGCTGAACGCCAAGAGATAATATTATATTCAGACTCTTCAAGCACTCATTGCTCTTCTCCCCAGGTTTCAACTGATTCCTCTCAAAAGCTTCACGTAGAGTGTACCACTAGTGATTAGGTGCTCGACCCTTCGATATAGGAGCCTTAACTATTGGTCTGTGGCAAAAACCTCGTGGCACCGTCTGCAATACTTATCCAGTGCAAGCAACAGCTGAATTCATCGACAAGCGAAAAGTGCCCCACTACTGCAGCTCTTCCTAACAGATCTACTGACAACGTTGTGACATGACGATGAACGCGCAATCGTCCCGCCATTTTCAACATTGGCGTGCAGTGACTTGTGAATTCCCGAGTCCATGGCCTGAGGCTGGGCATGAGCCCCTCGGGACTGAAAACTGGGCAATGCTGGATGAGGCTTTCACGCTCCACTCCTCGGTAGCAACCACTAGCACCGCTCAGCCTATGCTAATTAGGCCAGCTGCCCCCCTCTTTGACTCAGCCTCCCATCCTGGATTGCACCATCGACTCTCTACCCCTCAGAACACAGCCACCTGCTAGATAGAGACTTCAAACATAGGAGTAATCTACGAGTACCCAAGCTACCGAGTCGGTGCCTGGACACTGACTACTTTGTCCCCTGCAGAGCTTGCAGTCGCAAGGCTGACCTAGTGTGGCGATCGTGGCTATTACCACCAACAAGGTGTTGCCTGACATGGTGGTAGATGCAGGCGACCTAGTAAGGTCAATAGGCAGTTAGAAGTAGGCACATACCTGGTTCCACGGGATAGAAACTTGCACTTCCAATTCAGCCTTGGTTGTTAGTAGATTGCCGCATATGCCGTGTAGTCAGGAAGCAAGGCATCACCACTAGTCCTCATCAATCTCATGATCCTGTTGGAAAGTACAGATAACTATGTTTGACACAGATAGAACTTGTGAATTTTCGACATCTCTAAACTATACGTAGAATACACCTCATGAGCAGTGGTATCATCAACCAAACTGCGTTTGCTGGCAAACCCATCGCAACCCACGCAAGCCTAGATTCGTTTTAAACTAGGCGTCGACCATGAGATGTGCATTTATTTTCGTCCTGGCGTCAACCCAACCCAACCAGGATCCCATCAAACCTTCTGGTATCTTTGTGTTTCGCATCACCCAACCGTTGAACACATGCCTGATTGTGCAAAGAAAAGATAAACCCCAAAACAAACACGTGGATAAAAAACACCTTCAACGATGATGATGATCGTCTTCTATCGTGATCTCTTGACCTTCATGTTCTCGAAAACTCCAATGCTAAACCAAGTTGTCTTTTTGGAAAAATGCTGTGCCGCCATACTCCCACCCGGATCCTAATCTTCAACAAATGGCTGGTATCATGATGTAAATCTTCGTCAGATCGCTAATGCCTTTCGCTCGATTGACAGTAATAGTGTCGGATCGTAATGTTGGATATATACAGAACAAAGAAGTGAGGTGAGGAGAAACAATTGTCGTACACCGGCGGGCAAAGGCAAAGCAACACATCATAACATCAGCCAGGGTAGAAATAGCGGCACAGCCAGCGGTCCGCACAGAGTAAGAGGCATGAAAGGATTCAAGCGCTCTACCAGCGACGAGCCATGGTTGTCTGCTGCATCATACCAGGGGAGATGGACGATGGTGGGCTTGCAATGCGGTTGCCGGTAGAGGGATTTACAATGGGAATGGCGCTCGTGCGAGATGAGCGAATAGCGGAAGGTTGGTGAATTTTAAGGCTGCTGTTATTGCCGGTAAAGTTTGGAGGTGACATATATGCAGACGTGGCAGCTGAGGAGATGGACAGGGATGGAGTGATTTGATGAGGTTGGATCTGGGTTTGAAGAGGAGACGAGCTGGGAGAACCACTGGACAGTGAGGAACGATCAGATCCTGAAGTCACCGACTGTCGCTTCTCGAGGTCAGCAAGGAATCTTGTTGGGTCAGAAAAATCGGCACAAACCTCATCAAATGTCAAGAGATTTGGACAGAATTCAAGGTCGTCATCGATATCGAATGAACGGCCAGCCTCAAATCTTGCTCGGTAGGCAGTAATGCTGGGAGCTTCCGCAACGACGACCTCCTTAACGATCTTGGGGCCACGAAACTGACGGTGTGAGTTTTGAGCCGAGGATAAGCGTGGTGCCCTCCTGGAGCGTCCATGATGGTTATGGGATTGAGGCATTGGGTGAGGGTGTTGGACTTGGTGGTGTTGTTGCTGATGATGCTGACCGCCGTAGAAGAAAGTCGACATAATGCTCTCAATTGGATTTGTAGCTTAGGAGTTTCCGAGGTTGGAATGGAGAGGGTGATGCGTTCTTGGAGGCGGTGGAAGTGTCAGGAGGCCAGCTAATCAAACGGTGGCAAAACAATGACGGATTAGGCAGAGTCGAATCTTGGAGGGTCGAGCTTGCAGTTTTGGAATTCAAAGGAGTCTATTCTGTTGAGGAGAATGAGCAGTCCAAACAGAAGAACAAGATATGATGGAGAGACTGTGATGTGAGTTGAGGGAAAATGGCGGGTGAGACGAGGCGGTGATAGAAGGATATGCGAATTGGCGGTGGATGGCGAAAAGGCAGGTGCAGGCAGGTTCAAGACGGAAGGGAAGCTGGGATATTGCGGGTGCGGGTTGGTCGAGTACTACTAGAAGTAGTAAAGTGAAGGGCAGGAGCACGAAAAGATGGAGAGACGAGCGACAAGAAGAGACAAGGCCAGTGGGAAAGGCGGGTGGCCAGCAGACCCGACCCTGTGAGTGCCTCCGTAGCACTACGAGTTCAACTACGACTTACGGCTGTACTAGTTAAGAGTAGCCGAAGTAGGCTAGATCTAGTTAAGTCCATGGGTGCCATAGGTGCGGCAGCGGGTCTTGTGGTGCTGGGCGCAGCTCGGAGACGGAGGTGTTATTGGTCATTTTGTGTCCCTGCGCTGGGAAGCTATCCTTCGACTGGGCGATGACCGCCTGGTAACAGGCATGTCGAGGCCACAGCGGCCAGCATTGGTTCAGACGCCAGGTCCTTGGGTTATTGCCTCTGCCACATACCGGTCGGCGGGGGGGCGCTCTTGCCGGAAATCCACGTTGCCAGTTGCCACCCTGGTCTGTTGGTCATGCAGGTCGACAGACGCTTGACCGCACTTCTGATACCGAGGGTGTGAGAGGATTGCTGACTGGTTCAGACCCTGCGCAGGCCATGCCGGGTAAATGTGAGCACGATGACCCTCCACTTGGCTGATGCACATTCCTGCCCTGGGACCCGTCCGCTAATCCTATCTCGGCCCAACACGAGCGCTTTCTGATCCAATGGTGTCATGCGTGCCTCACAAAGTGGGCTGTCTCTGTTTGCTTCTCCCTAACCTCTTCCCTTGTTCCCTGCCAGTGCCGCCCTCCTTTGGCTCCCAAATTCAGAGACTTCGCAATTGCACAGTCTCGAAGCCTACCCACCCTGGGCTTTCACCGACCTGCACCCGCGCCTGCGCCTTCGCTCATGCCTACCTGCAGGGTCAGTCGCCCTGCCCTCGCGATTGGCACCGCTCGCCAAATCATCGTCGGTTTCCACCTCTTGCAACCCAATCCTAGGATGGTGTCCCTCAATTTAGGTTCTTTGCCATGATCTATCTTGATGTTGAAACGAGAATGACAGCCCACCTTCCCAGGTCTCGGCTTCTGGGCTCTGCCGATCGCCTTCTGCCTACCACCAGCCTTGATCGTTCTGTGGCATGCAGTCAGAACATCAGTCATGTTGGATATGTCTAGAATAGCAATCTGCACCTCCAGAGCACTCCACCACCAGTCAATTGCGGCTGCCAATGTTGTTACTCGTGACAACACGTTCAAGGAGGAACCCAGTATTGGACTAGCTGTTCAATAATGAGACTCTTGATGCCTCAGCAATCTCATATGATACCCCACATTGAGATCATCTCGTGGGTCGACCAAGCGCTGCTTCATCTCCTCCTGCGCGAAATGAATCTCATGACCCTTGGATTTGTCTCCTTATGAGTACTCCTGACTCTGTAGTGCGGAGTATTGTACAATCAAAGTACTTTTGGGCCCATGCTCGGACTGAATCCCGAGACTCTCGTACCGATTGACATGTTTGTTGTGGACTTGCGACAAATGACAGCGCCTGTATTTGGTTGGGTTCGGTTCATGGCGAACGGCAATCTGCACCATCCTTTTGGGTACGGAGTACGGGCGAGACCAGATCAAATCATGAGACACGTTTCACAAGCCCTATGACGATAGAGCAGCGGTGTATCCCAATCAACCCCCCTGAACAAAATTGCCGACCTGCCCCATTCCAGGCTGACTTTGGGCGGTAATGACTTCATGCTCACCCCTTCTCAGGAGAGCCTTTCTGAGAACTCCCAAAAATAACCCTCCAAAAGGAATATTGTTTTCCCGCTCCCGTCTTTACCCGGGCGCCTCGCTAAAAGCACGAGGTGGGCAAAATATTGATGGGCCACCGGTGGGCACACCGGTGGCATGGTGACACCACCAGACTCTCCTTCTGCACACCATTACGAGTCACTGGCGTCCTTTTAGGGGTTGTATAAGGAAGGTATACGAGGTATCATTATCTTCTTAGTGAACATTGGACCTTCGGCTATGACTCGGCTTTGTCACATTCCACAAGATCGTGACTGTTGTGCAAGTCTAGCTGCGCTCTGAAGCCCCAACTCCGCATGACCCGATCAAGCACGGGAGAAAGGAATGAGATCTATATGCGAGAAGAACTGGCGTTGTGATCCTCAAACCGAATACTTTGGTCACCGATAGACCTAACTCTCTTTCTCTTCAAAGAGTAGGCGGAATGGTTGACTCTCAGCTTAGAGCCACTGCCTTATATGTGCTCAGATATCTCAACAGACTCCGCTTCGATACTGCCTGAATCTGTCACATGGTCCGTAGACAAAGTTGCAGTTCAGGGCTGGCACCGTAGTCAACGAGGGATATGGATGGGCTGTGGAACATCACGAGCTTGAAAGATAGCCGCGACTTCCTAACACAAAATCCACCCATTGTCCCTTAGTAAGGACGAGATATCAAGGCTTGTGGTGCCATGGCGCAAGCGATGGCTCCAGCAATACCCGATCCCTTGACATAGGCGACAGACATGGTCAATCACTGCCCCACAAAGTCTGAAAGCATACATCTCATGAATCGTCCTCTCCCGCTTGGGAATATAAAATTGACAGAATGTGTAAAGCTGCTGCATTCGAACGTTGGAGCGGAACGTCTCTCTCTCAGCAGCCGTATGACCGATCCATCGATCAAAGAGGAGAATCGGCCTCCTCTGCTCTCTTTAGTCTCCTATAGTCATCAGCGCCACCTCTTCCTAGACGAGGACTCGTACTATCAGCTGTATTATCCAGCTCCAGCAGATCCTCGCCATCGCCCGAGGTTCTTAACAAGCCCTCACTCTCCACAGCCTGCCCGGCAGTCTCGTCCAGACCTGAGGGCCCACCAGGCTTCTTCGCCTCCTCCCTCCTGCCGATGACCACGTTCCCAATCGCCAGCAGACTCGCACCACCCCACCACAGGCCGTTGAGCTTCTCGCTAAAGATTATCCAGCCGAGCACAGCCGTGATCATGAAGTTCGCCGAGACATTGACGATCGACACCCGCGTCGTGCTGTCCGCGCGCGTCAACGCCGCCGTAAACAGCGCCCACATGGCTGCGTTGAAGGCCAGGTTGAGGAGGAAGAATGTGCCGCGCACGAGGAACTCGACGATCTTGTTGGTTGCAGAGAGTGAGAGGAGCAGTGCTATGTGAGAGGAGAGCGTCGATGTGAGGGAAGTCGTGGTTCTGGAGACGGGACTCTGGTTAGTATATGCATTGTAGTTGCTCGAAAGACATTCCGCGTGATCATCTTTGCAAGGACAAGGATGGTAGGGCGTGGCCTTGACCCGCAGATGTAAATGTAGGTGAACATACAGTTTGGCGAAGACGCCATTGAATGCCGCACACGCACCGCTCGAGACCGCAAGCACGATCCAGACGGGCTGCCGGCGCAGTGCAGCCACAATCGAAGACGTCGCTGTCATATCTTCCGGCAATATATCGTGGCTGATGTCCGAGCTCGAACTAGTCCTGAGTTCTTTGACGGCCTGCTTTCCTTTGCTCCTCCTTTTCCGTGCTTGGGACATGTTGACAGCAGCGAAGATATGTGAGATTCACTGGGTGTCGTTCAGGGACCGGCCGACTTGTTGCCAATTGGAGCTAGGGGCGCAAGGCTGGGTCGATTGGACTCGCTGATTGGTTTGCGGGAAGTATAGGGGAAATGGAGACAGGGATGCTTTGTGCGGGTGGGCAAGAAGGCCGTTTGCATACATTTCTTGCGGCGGGACGGAACCCCCACAACCACTGTATTTGACAGAAGGGAGAGCATACACAGTCAATAGCCATTTACATCATTTGGTCCCGATGGGCTGGTATTTCCCTCGGTTCTCGACCCGTGCCGTATGTGCACTGGCCCACGAACGCCTGAAATTCGGAACACTCATGCTCAACATCCGCCCTAATCACGGCTGTGTAAAACGATAATACCATCAACTTTTCTGTTTGCTACTTTGACCTCCCATTTGAGACGACCGCAGCCTGCTTGCTTGCTATACCCGGCTTCGCGTCATCAACTTTAGACTTGCCTTTGGACTCATCTTCACCAGCACTGTCAGGGAAGCCAGGTTGCTTGCTCAATGAACCTTCCTCATAACCCAGAGACTTGACAATCCCGAGGCCCTTGGTTCTACCCTCACGGAACAATATCCGCTCTCCCACTGCAAGAAACTCTGGTCGTTGCACAAAGCGGAACGCCACAGTGGCACGATCTCCGGTCCGAATGAATTCACGATCAATGTCGACAATGGCACAAGTCTGGCTGACTGGGCCGACATGAAGCATCGCTTGATATTTCGGTCGAATGGTGGTCGCGTGAGACAAGATGAGGACTTCGGCAACAAATTCTCTGTACACCTTGGGTGGGGCTGTTTCGATTTTTGGCAGGACGACCATCCCTTTGCGGACTTCCTTTCGCCGAATTCGCTTCAGCGCGAACGAAGCCGACTGTCCAGCGCTGCAGGCTGGGACTTGTATCCTCTTACGCTCGATGGATCGAATGTTTGTTGTTTGGAATTGTCCTAGGGAATCTGGACCGACCAAAACTGTATCACCTGCATGAACCACACCCGACTTTACCACTCCAGATACAACTGTGCCAACAAATGGAACGGAGAATGTGTCATTTATATGAAACTCAAAAGATGCATTGCTGTCATAGTGACCATGGTGAGGCAGGATGTTCAAGAAAGTCCGCACTAAGTCGAGGCATTCTCCGGTGACGTTTGAGACCTGGAAGATGGGGCATATCCGCTGCGAAACAAACTGGGTTGCAGTCATAACCGTCTCTTCATGTGTCTTGATGAAGATAGGTATTTTGCGGGCACCTGGGGACTTAAGTATCCTGGTCAATTGAGTAATGGTCTGTTCTAGAATTTGGGGCGGACAGATGTCGATCTTGGTAATGACGACCATGACAGGCACATTCAAGGCAAGTGCAATGCCCAGATGCTCCTTGCTCATACCAATCAAACCATTATTTGCCGCGACCATAAGCAAGCAGTAGTTGGGTGCAGAAGAAAGGAGTCCAAAAACAGTTGTCCGCAAATACCTCTCGTGACCTGCGAGATCAGTGAAAGAAATGACTTTAGCAGAGCGAGTGCCGATTTCGCCCCAGGTAAGCTTCCGACCAGGAACACTGGTAACAACGACCTCACCATGAGTATCGAAGCCCAGGATTTCCATCCCGACTGAGGATGTTCGGCCAGATTCAATCTCGTGCTTATGACGGAAGAGATTTACTCGTGCCTTACCACGGCCGTCATCGAGGTTGCCTTTGACTAGGACACCTAGCATCGTGGATTTACCTGCGTCGACATTGCCGACCACCGCAATCCGCGTCTCGATAACCTCCTCTGCGGTGGCCGGGGTTTGCCGAATCAGGAGCTTCCCATGACAGAATGTGTCCTTGATATCCTTCGCCGTAGCTTCAGTTTCTCCGCCTACGTTGTAGGTCACGAGCACCCGGACAGCCGCTTTGAGAGACGCAGAAGCCTCGACTATCCTCGCTAATGCGTGGTCCCATTGCTCTTTTGCGAAACCCATGGATTCGCCACTATCCTCTAGGCCCAAGTCGAATAGGGTTTCGCCGTGACCCTCATCCAGCCTAGACTGGACAAGACCAGCGAGCTGCTGTAGCGTTGTGACCGCATCGTCCGAAGGATCAAGCAACCAGTGCTTTAGTTTGACCTGATTTGGACCATCGGATAGGCCGAGCTGATCTAGAACATCGAGCTCTGCATGATCTTCATTAACGGACGAGATGGTCGCCGTAGAATATCCAGTATCGCTGTACACGGACTCGGTGGGTTTAGTGCGAGCTTTTGACTGTTGCTTTTCGACGTAGTCGGCAAAGTCAGAGAGTGCCTGTGGAGAAGGTTAGATGGCAGGACAAATATAAAGTGTTACGGGGTTGAGTAGTACAAGCTCTCCCTTCCGCCGATCCTGCAGCGTCTGTTTTATTCGGGTGCCCATTGCGGAAATAGTATGGAATGGTTAGAGTTTGGAAGGTATCGGTTGGGGTTGAATTGATGGTAGTATTGGAATGGTGGAATCGCCCCCGCGCTCGTCAAGGTATTCGCGTGATCATTTTCGAAAGTGTGGAGGTAGGTTCAAGAGAATTTGACAGTCCTATAGAAACATCGTGTTGGTGAGAATTGAGATGGACGATGGCAATGAAAAAGGTTGGACTAGTTGGTTATGGTGACGGTTGAGGGAATGTGTTTATGAAATGGAGCGTGCTGGCATGTCAAGGAGTCATTACGAGCGGGGATCCTCTCTTTCGAGTCATGAAGGATCCGTATTGGTACCAAATACAGGGTTTTGGTACGCCGTCCAGCTGAGCCTGTCGTAGCCTATTATGTGTAATCCGTACCTAAGTACACTCACCCCACCCGTTTTTGAGGATGGTGGCACCTCCCAAGGCTGGCTTACGGCGCCCAAGGACTAACCAGGGCAAGGTAATGACAACCCCGCACCGAGTACGCCTCGCTTGTCTGATGCCCACAATAATCCTTCCTGGTATTGCTGGGAACCCTTTTAAGATACAGCCCTGGTTCTTCTCAATGCCATTCCAATGGGGCGCAAGGCTGTCAAGAATGTGAATCACCCGTTCCTTCAGAGCCACTTCGTTGATTGCTGACTTGGTGAAACGCCTCCTTCCAATGAGAGAGGACTTTGGCAGCTTCATGACTCATTGTGTGTTGGCACTCTGGGGTAACGTTGTCATTTCCGAGTATCTTCTGCGAAGGATTGATGGGTCTCGTAGCTTCTCAGACCACCAGATTCGAGTGAGTGGCATATCCGTCAAGAAGTTGATTGAGGCGAGATCAGGACAACGGAATCGCCTGGGAGGGCTTAGCTAGGATCTGATTTAAGAGAAGGGAGCGAGACCAACCGCGAACGAACAGCATTTCTGATTGCTTTTTCGAGACCTAAGTGCATCATTGTCCCTCTTAGCATCTTACAAGCTTAGATCGAGGCTGCGATGCCCAACTGACCTTGATATTCTCCTCACCATCTTCCTCTTCCTCGATGGTGTATATTGTTTCCTCCACTTCACCGAGTACAAGATTGCAATGGCTGTCATACGCCTGAGAAGTCAGTACAGTGTTCAAGAGGTCAGCGGGTACAACAGAGTGTGTACATGGAGTCGGCCCTTCAATTCACGATCTCCACGCAGGCGAACGAAGACTCTTTCATCCAGTGATAGGCGCACAAGGTCCAGAGGCTCGGAAACACTAGATGTTGCTTCACCGCCAACGTCTGCCATTGTAGAAGCTTTGTATGAGACAAGCAGTACTTTCAGAAAAGGTGTGGAAGCGAGGAAAAAGACGCGGTGGTGGTGGTGGTGGTGGTGGTGGTGGTGGGCGAGCTGGAGCAGTGCAGACACATCCCACAATTGCCTATGTAAGTATTTCATAATTATTGGGGAAGGAGCCCGTCCTAATTTGGAATGGTCATTCCGCCACTCCAGACAAAATTGTCCCCAAGCTAAAGGCCACTGCACACGATATCACCTCCTCGCCGGTACTATCTTGATCATACTCGGTATGTTCCCTGCCACTACCAACTCCTAGTCTCTTCTGCTCTTGATCCCCCCCTTCTGCTCTCTCTTCCTTCTTCCTTCTCCTTTCCCGATATTTGCTTGCACTGAGCAGGGGCATTGATGCATGGCTCTGTCCCTTTCCAGAGGATCATCAATGGCACCCGAAGCTTGAACTTGTCCACTCCCTCCAGTCGCATCCCCCACCTCACCCTTCATATCCGCTGTCGACACACGCCATCCCATGCAGCCCTAGCCAAATCATCGCAATGCTCGCCGTCGTACAGCAAGCACCCGCCCTTGTCAACTACTCGCCGTGCTGCGTCCTCAGACACTTTGTATCACCCACGAGACCAACGTGATAGGCTCGAAACAGAGCATCACACATCAATACCACACAATGTTCACAAGCAAGAGGCCCTTGAAGATGCCCCTCCTCCACTATCAATGCTACAAATCGTTCGAGAGGGTCATCCCGATCGTGTCCTCCTTGGCCTCCTCAATCCAGACATAGCGCTCGATTTCATTTCCACCTCCACCGACGAGGACTTCGCAGATGCACTCTGCTCTCTAGATCCGGAATACTTCATTGTGCCTTTTCGCGACCTACATTACCATTTATCACCTACTCTAGAGACTCGGCCGCAGTTTCGATACGTAAAGTCGTTCGAAGAACGAACTACCACCTTCATCAACATCCTCAACAAGTTGACGGAGGAGCGCATAAATGCTGTCCGCGCCATACCCTTGCGAGTTCATTGCCATCTCCTAAAATGCCACGCCGCTTGTGGCAGGGCAGATCTAGCAAAGCACGTCTTCTACAAATCTATGCCCGAGGATCAACTTATGCCTGATCGTGCTTGTTACAATTATCTCATGGAAGCTCTGACCTGGAACAATGCATATAGTGGGCGCGAAAGATATAAACTCCGTGTGACTGGGGACCGACTGGCATTCCGCTCGTATGACGACAGACCTCTCAATTTAGCTGGCCATGGTGTCGCTTCTCCGTCTAACCCAGAGAACAAGGATTCCATTAGAATTCAAGTCCTCAAAATTTTTAACGACCTTGTGCGCCAGGGAATCTCCGGCGATGAAGCGACATTCTGCCATCTGATGATTGCTATGGGCCGGGAGGGTGACATGGAGGGTGTGAAGAGTATCCTGAAATCTGTATGGAACATCGACATTGATGGTCTCAACGCCTATGACGAGGAGGAGCTCGAAAGTCCCACATTCTATGTTGAAAACTCGATACTTCGACCTTCAGAACGCCTGCTCTTTACCATTGCTCATATCTTCGGAAGCAATAACCAAATTGATACTGCGTCAACGCTGCTCGACTATGTATCACGGCATTACAACATGGAGATCTCTAGCAAAGTTTGGAATCACCTGTTAGGATGGGCATATTCCCTCTTCAGTCAAGGGCGTCCCTGGCAACGGAGGAGAGGGCTCAATATCGGGCGTCCTTCTGCTGCTGCTGTCGAATCCCTTTTTGCCGTGCTACAAGGGGAGCCCTACAATATTCAATTTGGCATCGTCCCTCTACATTATCGAATTCGAGTCCGACTGGCAAAGCGTGTGCTTGACCCACTACTTAGCGATGTGCGAGACTGTCTAAGACAATTAGACGATGACAGACTGCAACTTTCTACGCTGTACGATAAATTGCGTGTTCTCGTGCTGGACAATTATGGAGACACCCACCAAGGTGACCTGGCCACCGTTGGTTTCCTAAATCTGAGGAGAGAGTTCATTCTCACAGCTTTACGTACGGAGGCCCATCTGCAGATGATGATTGTCAACCTTCGGAATATGTTCAAGGAAAACCACTTCGCTGGAGGTGGCAAAGAAGTCGAGTACTCGTGGCGACGTCTACCCAAACTAATCCTCGAGTTTCCCGACTTTTTGCCCAACATTGTCCCATACTATACACCCACTGGTCACGTTATGCTGATCCTTAAGGAAACGCGCAAGCAAGCGATATTGGAGACAAACACGTGGCAGATGACAAGAACTTCGAGTTTGCGAAACATGCTGGATACGTTTAGCCCTTTCAAGCTAATGCATGCCACGTGGGTGCTTAGCGAGGGGAGCAATGAACTGATTTGCAGGTATTTTGATTCGCTGAACGATCCTAGTGCTGAGAATGTGACGGTGGACTGGGTTGCGAAGGATGAGTTCAACACCCGAAAGTGGAGGCTGAATGAACCTTCTTATCGAGACCCCTACCCGCCTTCAGCTGACCGGCCTGAGAGCGGTTGGTCCCCATGGCCAGGTCCCCCTCCGCCAAGGGGAAGTCAAATTCGGTACTGATGGTCTCCTTGTTGCTGAAGCAAGCACTCGCATAAATCCAGCTACTGTGTCACCGGTGCTGTACATAGATCTACACTTGTAACACTACATGCCCCTTCTATGTACGATTTTCTGCCCTGGGTTAGATACATACGAGAGAATTTTACTTTACTTCCTTTTTCGAAATGCAAGGGAGATCTCATCCCCATCTTTCCACTGTATGAAATGGGGGTATATATAAAAGGGGATTGACGAGGTACTTATGCAGGTACTCTGAACCAATCAAGAACACTAGGTCATGCCAGGCCACGCAAATTAGGAACACCTTGAACGATGCGCATCAGGGAGTCAAGAAGATATTGAAAAAACTGACGAGAGACATAATCATTGAGAAAGGGCGGTGATCGCCAATTTCGAGACAGGAAGTGGAAACGCGTGCATCTTGCGTGTCATATGGCTTTGACTGTCCACGAGCAACAATCTCCATTCCCGTTTTCCTCCGCAGTATTTATCGAAAATTTCACGTTGCGAGCACCCTTTCACTTCGCAAATCATTTACGACCATGTACCTGCCGAGGGAAATCCAGCCCCAACGAAACCAGACCATCTGACTCTTGTGGCCCGAGACCATGGCCTCGCGAGCCTTCCAATAGCGGGGGATGTCATTAACGAACACTGTGCGGTCGGCTACTGTAGCTTGCTTCGACTCGGTCGAGGCAATGGCGGATTTGCTGCTGCCGAAGATAGACCTGTAGATCCCGCTTAGTAGTGTTGGTATCGCGTCTAGGATGAAGCTGTACTTCCGCGCCAGGTTTACCGTTGGTAAGGTATATAGTGCCACGGGGCAGGCGTATCCGGGGTGGCCTTTCATAATCAACTGGATGAACTGTTTGGCGCCATGGTACAGTGCGATGTGGTTCGGGTGTGAGGAGATGCCCTGTGCGTCGAACGTTATGAGCACATCGATGGTAGCGCGTGGGCCCGCTGCGGTCTGCGGCGGAGGGGGGGGAGCAGAGGCGGATGAGGACGGCGATTTAATGTGTTTCGGTCCTTTGGATTTCCGGCGGTCTTTTTCTTTTTCCTTTTCCTTTTCTTTCTCCGTCGATAATGTTATTTCGGGGGAGCTAGCGCGGGTGGGCAATGTGGAATTTAGGTGAGGCGCAAACGCGCTCGCCAACACGCGCACGATCTCCTCTGGTCGCCATGTCTGGTTCATTCCGTCCTTGAATCTGGCGTCGTTGAGCACGAACACGTCCTCCTTCCTGCGCACACCGAGCGTCACAGCAGCGGCCTCGATCTCCTTGCGCCGTGTCTCGCCCAGCCCGTCGCTGTCGCCTGTGCTCATGCACAGGATCTTCAGATGGTTTTGCAGCGCCGGGTGCGTTAGCGCCTGCAGTGTCGGTGAGAAGAACATGGACTCATCGTCCGGGTGCGCGATCAGGAGGATGATGCGCTTGTTGCGCAGGTTCGAAGGCACTGGCGGAAGTGAACTCGCCGTCATGTGCCAGAGCAAGAATACCAGAACGGGTACAAGGAGGAGGGTCACTATAGTCGTCGTGCCCGCCATAGTCACAGCCCTTGGGAGACGGCGATGACCTCAGGCGAAAGGAAGTTCGTTTGTTCTCGATGGTAGAGTAAAAGGAGCGGTATGTTGGGTTGTAATAGGTCTTGTGATCACTCGCACCGGACCAGGATCGATTGGGACCAGTTCAAGGCCTATGGTACGGCGCGAGTCCGAATCATCAAATTGCGACGTGTGAGAGAACTATGGTTGGTGAAGGTAGTGGCAGCTCGTCAACCTTAGCGATGTGCACAGCGAGGTTAGCGGCTGCACCAGAAGGCTCATGATGCAGATGCCATGGGAGTTCATGTGCTGTTGCAGAAACTCCTCTTTTCTGCCTTCTTCTCAAGCTAGACGCATGAACCAGTGGAGAAGTTTAAAAAGGACAAAAGCCCGAAGATGCGGTAAAGGTGGCCGGATCTCAACAATCCCCAGTGGTGCCAGGCCAGGAGGAGGTGCGTGGGCAGGTTGCTTTGGAACAGATGTCCGTTTTCGCTCTGGAAACGTCGCTTCGCTAAGCCGACCCTATGAGAACCCCCACCCTCAAATTAATTACTGCATTCAGTGTCACGGACGATCGTCAGGGATGAGGACAGGGGAGGCGGCGGAGTGGAGGGGGAGGGGACGGAAGGCCAGCGTGACATTTTCACAAGGTCACGTGGAAAGAGAGATCTTGGCAGGTTTTGGGAACTGAATGTCATGACATTCAATCTATGATACTCATGATACTCAATATTCAGATATGATTCAGAGGCCTCCGCAGGAGGTGAGTTCAGTGTGTCACGAGGATTATCTCGGCGTGAACAGGTGGTTGTGTAAGTTGATAACCACCATGGTGATGTCACGGGGACAACACAGCGTAATTGACGTTCGATCATAGGAAAAGACAACTGGGAGACAAAATGGAACGATCTGAAAGAATCTACTGTAAAGTGAGGAATGGACGCTGCGGCTAGCACTTTGAGCTCACCTTCCTCCGCGTCCTTGGGATTGGAAGACTGACGTACCTAGTACAGGAGGGAAAGGGTGGACACATTGAAGGGGAAAGAGAGCCTTGTGGGAAGCTTTTGTGTAGTTCGAGGTCAGCAAGATATCATTCGAGCGGCTTGTAGTCGAGTGAGACCAACCAAACATCCTCAGTTACCCATCCATGGCGATGCTATGCCTTAAAAACATTTCCCTAGCCAGTCGTCCAAGGCCACCATATCGCAGATTCGAGTTCAGTCGCAGGGGTGGCGCAGACTTGCAATTGGGTTGGTTGATAATAATCCTTCCTTCAATAACAACCTTTCAGTATCGATAGCGAGTTGAGTAGTCCTTTGGTGAGACCACAAGACCGCGTCCTTTCTTCGCGCCTTTGTAGATAGTTTCAATGATGTCGATTAGTTCCTGTTTGTCTTCCAAAACCCAGTTCAATTTGTTGTTGTTACCAGTACCAAAATCGCACATCATGTGTTTGTTGCGGAAGAAGAACATGAGGGTGACGGGGTCGTAGAGCTCGTACATCTGCTTGAAGTCTGGAACCTGATCGAGATCGCAGACATAGATGACGGCGAAATTTTTGACCCGGTCGGCGATTTTGTAGAGAACTTCGTCTTGACGCATGCAGTCAGGATCGTGATCACGACCGAAACGGATGACAACGAGGCGCGAGTCTTCAGAAAGTATAGCCTGATCAACGTGCCATCCAGTGACAAGGTGAGGGATGACAACAGAGCCCATGATGATGGTGAGAAATTGAAACGATAAAGTTCCAAGATCTGTAACGGTGATCGGTCGAGAAAGCGTTGAGCTCTGTCTAGCAGGACGTGAAGGCAGTGAGGAAGGGAAATCGATGGACGATGTCAAGATGTGCTGTCTTGGTGGGAATTGTTCAGAAATCAAATGACAGTTTATGACGCAGCACGTGCCTCCTTGGCAGCAGGCAGCGTTCCACTGGTTCAGTGCCTGGAAGTCTCCAGTTAAGAAGCCTTGAGGTTCGACATGCCTAAGGACCTAGTTAAGGCAGCCTCCTGCGCTAAGATAAGGTCATCCTGCAGGGCTGCGAAACCGATACCGCTATCCCGTCGCGCTCAAAAACTTTTGCTGGATATTACCCCGCGGCACAAAAAAATATTGGCCAGCGGACAATCCTTAGGTTTATTCAATGGTTCTTTACATCAATCACAACACCCGTTCGAGGTCAGTCCTGTGAGAAGGATATAAGATGTCTACAGGTTCCGTCATTCCCGGTCTCCGCAAAGACTTGACTTCAGAGGATGTCGCCCTCGCACGCCGGTTTCGTGCCCTCTTTTCCCTCAAACACCTCGCCTCACAGTCTCCCGGGCCAGACACCTCCGCGGCAATAGAAGCCATCGCCGCAGCATTCACTTCACCCTCTGCTCTGTTGAAACACGAGCTCGCATACTGTCTTGGTCAAACCAAAAACGCGGAAGCAGTTCCATTCCTGAGGGCTGTCCTTGAGAACAGGTTAGAAGATGCCATGTGCAGGCATGAAGCGGCCGAAGCGCTGGGTGCACTTGGGGACCGGGGAAGTTTACTGATCATGAAGCAAATGAAAGATGACGAGCAAGAGCCTGTAGTAGTGAGGGAAACATGTGACATTGCCATTGATCGAATCAAGTGGGCTCACTCCGACTGCAAAAACGTCGAAACCCTTAAACCATCCGATTTTGCTTCCATCGACCCTGCTCCTCCCATGCCTATTAACGATACCCCATCAATTCCTGAGCTCCGGGGGACGCTGCTCGACAACTCTTTGCCGCTGTTTCAGCGATATCGGGCGATGTTTGCTCTTCGAGATCTCGCTTCTCCTCCAGACTTGCCTACTGCTGTACCTGCCGTCGAAGCCCTTGCTTCGGGCTTTGTGGATCCTTCAGCATTGTTCAGGCACGAAGTCGCCTTTGTATTTGGTCAACTATCACATCCCGCCTCCATCCCTGCCTTGTTCTCGGTGCTTGAAAATGGGAAAGAGGAGAGTATGGTTCGTCATGAAGCGGCAGAGGCTCTTGGCAGTCTGGGTGAAGAACCAGGGGTAGAGGAGATGCTGAGACGCTTCCTTGATGACCCAGAGCAGGTGGTCCGCGAGAGTGTCATTGTGGCACTGGATATGGCCGAGTACGAGAAGAATGGCGAGATGGAATACGCCACCATTCCTGAGTCAGTGGCTGCATAACAGACCAGTTTCTCCTTGAACAGCGCGCGTAAGAGTATGTAGTAATTATTTCCAGAGATTCAATTGTTATGAGTCTCCTTGTAGCCACATTCACACCTCCAGAAAACAGTAGTCCCTTCGTCTGCACTGCGAAGCTGCTTGGTGTGGTAAAACATTTCGGTGCGCCCACAGTCAGGACAGTCTTTCGCAAGGACCGCTTCGACCTGTAGATTTTCAGCATCCACTTTCTGAACTTCAGAATGCTTTGATCTTAGTGCCGAAGGGAAAGCACTGGGCTTTGATTGTGATGTGATGACCTTGCTTGAGGTGTCCTTGGTATATTGGAAACAATCCTCACACTTCACTAAATCTTCCTTGTCTGATGAGGTTGTGGTTCGTGGCAAGAGCGAGCCACAAGCATCGCAGAACAGTAGACTACCTATGGCGACCATGGTGGTATCTGTTCTGTCACGTCGTTGTTGGTTGCCGTTTCCGTTCCCAATCTGAGAAAATCCGACATAAAAAATGTGCTGAGTCAGCGGCAGTTCCTAGGCTTGGCACATGGATGGCAGCGGCCTTGCCAATTCGAGACTAGCGTAATCAAGAAGAATAGATTCGCAAGGCTTGCGATCGCAGCCTTCCGCTGCCTGCGTTTGTCCGCAAACACGGCCAATTCACTGTCGCGCTGCATGCATGTGAAGAGTTTATGTGATCAGTCGCATACAGTCAGCAAAGGCATGTGGATGTAGAAGCATGTCTTCCCTCCCTTGCTCTTTCATTGTCAACCATATTCAGCCGCCTATTCAGCAATCTAACCCTACAACTCCTCGGACCAGGCACCTCAAAGTAACTCCAGAACCCATCCAACAACATGGCTGAGTCGGATACTATTCAGGTGTTCGTCCCACAGAGGCATCAGAACCGGCCCGTCACCAGGCAACTTACTGTGGACGAGGCTCTGCAATTCACACCCTTGACTACCTCGGTTCTGCCTGCTCATGGTGGGTTCTCCCCGTCTTCACTGTCACCATGGCTAACCACCCTTTCAGACCGTATACCTATTCCACAACTTAGTCACTCGTACAATTTTCGCCTTACAAGCCATGCTGAACGCCAGTCCGTCTATCGAACTGAGTTCTGCAATCCGAAAGTCAGGGAGAGGCTAGCAGTGTTATTGGATCCAAGCAGACTCTCCGAGATGTATGACCAGAGCCGTTCCCAGTCATACAGGCCGTATCTAATCAGAAACAGCAAATTCAAGCGATCCCCAGTTAGAGGTGAATCAAAAGCGAAACTCGATCTCAATCCTATGCAAAAGATGGTCCTTCAAAAGACCAAAATTGACTATGCCTACCCATCCTTCACCCCCATCAAGATCGACGATGCCTATCCATCAGTGAAGTCTTATCAGAAGAGACCAACACCAAAGTCAAATCTTGATAAAGTTTTTTCGAGCACTCCTCTCAATCCCAATTTGGCCGTCGAGATTCCTCAAATGCCGCCGGCATTCCGTAGGGAGGAGTATGCGGCCTTGCCCAAATCTCCCAAGCGGCGCAAACTGAACGAGTCCAACATGAACGGGAACGTTGCTCTGACAGTCAGCTCAAAGAAGGAGAAAGATGATTTCCTTTTGACGTCTTTTGAGAACCAGCTTTTGGAGATATTTGAAGCACAAGATCGGCTTGCGCCTGACACATCTACCACAGCCACCAATCACGACAGGACTGTGTTCGATTTCCTTGATGAGGATGATGATTCAGAACCACGTCTTTCAGTAGCAAGCCACGAGAAGTTGCAAGCCACGCTAAGTCATCTGGTCACCTCGGCCCGATTGATCGACGCCTCACCTGAGTATCTAAGACGCCTTCAAGTGCTCTGCGAGCCTGCAATTGAAGCAGCACAGACTGTCAATTTGCGAACTCAACCTGATCAAACAGAGGAGGACATCAAAGTTTGGCTAAATCGACTTCACAAGGCAGAAAGTGGCGCTGCTTCTGCTTGCACCTTCATCTATATTGCACTGGGTAATCCTCAAAAAGAAGAACTCGTTAACCTCGAAGTCCTGCAATGGCTACCGAACATATTGGTCAACGTCTTTGAGAATTGCCTTATTCCTATTGTTGAGTCCCGAGTAGAAGGACAGGATAGCCATTTATTCCAATTAGCATATCGAAACAGTGATGCAGTAAAGAGGCTTCTCGATTCTGGACGAAAGCTATTGGACCTCGTCGCAAGAGTCTGCATTCAAATCAAAGGTGCTGGGTCCATCGTTAACTCAACCGATTTCATGGCTTCCAAGCTCATTTTCGTCCAAAATGCTTACAACGACAAAACATCCGCAATAGGATCCCAAACTTATGAGCGCGTTCGAAAACAGGCCATGGCAGCCTTGGCCAAGCTCTACGCAGCATTTCCATCAGAGAGAAACGCCATCCTAGACGAGATTTTGACCTCGCTAGACAAATTGCCATCCAACAGCAGAAGCGCTAGGCAATATAAGCTTGGCAACGGCAAAAGCATCCAGCTTGTCTCTGCTCTTTTTATGCAGCTGGTACAAACCCCAGCAATGTCAATCAGCAAGAAGCAAAGTCTGAAGAAGAGCCGCTATCAGAGTAAGCGGACTGATGGTTCTGATAGCTCTGACAATGATTCAGCAAGTGATTCGGAAGCCGACGAAGATCTCATGACCAACAATCACGATGATCCATTGTCGAAACTCGGCAGTCTTGCCGAGTCACTCTTCGATGATGCGTTCAGAAGCGCCCAACACATCGTTGGCTGGATGGTTGATAAAGCTTCGAAAGTGACTAAAACAGGGGATTCACCCTACAGGAACATCCTTGATCTTTTCGTTGAAGATCTGACGATAGTGCTTCCATCTACAGATTGGCCGGCATCAGAATTACTTCTTACGGTTCTCGCCGTCCGTATGATCAGTCTTGCCAAGAATGATAGGGCTGCCTCCACGAAGAACATGGCATTGGAATCGTTGGGAGTGATGGGATCCGCTATTTCTGTGACGAGGGCATCCGCTAGAAGTTCTCTAGCATCAATTATCCACACAGGAGAGTCAGGCCCTTCTCTGATTGCTCGGGACCTATCGGATCTTGTGAAGGACCGAGCCCATTTTCTTCTTCAAAACGATGAGCTTATCCTGAACAACGGCCCATATTCAATTATTCGCTCTTACTTGAGTTCGAAGGGAGGTGAAAGTCTGAGAACACGATCTGCAAGAGCATACTTCCTTGTCCAGTATGCTGCAATGGTCGCTCGAACTCTTAAAGGGTGCACTAAACAAGGAGATGAAGGAAAACAAGTATTGACGCTCGACACTACCGTTGACTCACTTCTTCAACAGCTTTCCGAACCTGACGAACCGGGGGCTGCCTACAAGGATGACCGAGCCGTGACGAGTCAGGAAGCCCAATTAGCCTACATGCTTTGCATTCTTAATATGCGGTTTTGTCGACGGTTCCCGGAGATTGCGAAAACTCTTGCCTCATCACTTTCCAGCGATCAAGCTCAGGTTCGGAGTCGTAGCTTGAAGAGTGTTGTCACGATTTTGGAAACCGACTCAAGTCTGCTAGATTGGGACCCTACAATTGCGGATGATGTCTTCAAATGCGCATCAGATGATTCGTCTTTGGTTCGGGATTCAGCATTGTCTCTGATTGCCAAGTTCATCGTACCCAGGCCAGCGCTTGAACAAAAGGCTTTCAAACGGCTGCTGGCGTGCGCTGGAGACGGCAATGTTGGTGTACAGAAACGTGCTATCGGACACCTTAAAGATATCTATCTGAAAGAGTCTAGGATCAACGTAAGAACAACTATTGCCACGGAATTCCTACGACGAACCTCAGATCTTGAGGCATCGGTCGCTGAATTGGCAAGCAAGACATTGACCGATATCTGGATCGTTCCTAAGTTGGCCCTTTTGGCGTCCTCAAGCGAATCAGCTCATGCGGAAGTCGCTATTGATGACCTGAAGGCACATATCGTCTCATGTGTGAATCAAGACACTATAGGCTTGGGTCCTATGCTAAAGAACTTTCTGGTCTGGAAATTGAAGAATTCCAAACATGCCGATCAGGTACGACATCTTTATGCTCGGATCGTCAAAAATCTCCTAGATATGGCAAACGCCTCGGAGGCGGGACCAGCGGACTTGACGACCCTTGTGGCCTTTGCAGAAGCCCGCCCTCAAACGATCGTTCCTGGAGACTTAGCAAGCTTGAAAAGCTATTTGAAGGACTTATCACAGTCTGACGATCTTTTGAAGTTTAGGTCTGTCGTGACGATCTTTCGTTGCGTTCTACCCCACCTGTCAAGTACACAGAGCCAGTTGTTGCTAGATGTTCAGCTTGATCTCATGAAGGCCGGTCCCAAGGTGGTTCGACGTGAGGACCTGGAAGAAGTCATGTCCTGCTTGAGAAGCATTGATGGAGTATTGCACAACACAGCTAAACTTGTAGCCTTCGCGATTTCAATCCTCCAGCATGTTCTTCGACCTCAACTTCCAGCCCAAGTTCGGGAGAAGCTGCTAAAGGAGAATCCAAAAGAGGTGACCATTAGAGAAAACGCCACACGCGCCAAGATGTTGCGATTGATCGGGACCATCACTAAATATATCGACTTTGAACAGCACCCTAGCGAATTCCGACAGAAGTTCCCCAGTTTCAAAAGCGGATCTGTCGCGGGATTCATCGCAGATTCCGTCGTGCCGTATACCTTCAAAGATGTCCCGATTGAAGTGAGATCCAAAGCCTTGGAGAGTCTGGGCTCGATATGTCAAGCGTGGCCAGGACAATTCATTAAAAAACATATTCGGGAAACTTTTTTCCAAATTCTCGACGGCGCTTTGCTCAAGTCTGTTTCAGAGAACGACATAATGAAAATGCAGCTTGTGGTATTGGGTACTTTTCAAGAACTTTACGCAACCCGTGCTGGTGCTAAGGCGGAGACCGACAAGGGCGAGGGGCAGAGCGAGGTGCAAGCTCTCAAGAATATTGGTGGAACGAGCAAAGCCCGCGAAGATGATAGTGCAATCTCAACCATCACCAACCCGCTGGTTGACCACCTTCTACGCATTGCAATGTCGGAGAAAGGAGAGAAGGCATTCCTTGCGGCTCAAACCCTTGCGAGCGTCGATCATCAAGGCATGACGCATCCAAAGCAAAGTACAGCAGCGTTTGTCGCGCTGGAGACGAGTCCAGAATCACGAGTTGCCAGTGTGGCCAGGATCGCTCATGAATATCTACATCAACAACATGAATCTGTCTGTGAAAGAGAGTACATTCATGCCGTATATGAAGCATTTCGATACCAGAATGAGGTGTTCCAAGATCCACAGGGTGCCACGGTCCCAGGATTTAAAGCAAAACTTTCAGCAGCATTTACTATCATCAGCACCAGTGGATCGAAATATGTCAAAAAGTTTCTTAGCAGTCTGGTCTCGAAACTCAATACCGAGTATTCGAAGTTGAATGTCGAGAACATGGAAGTTCCTTCGCACCTACTATTTGTGCTTTTTGTAACCCAAAACATGGCATTCTTCGAGTACAAGAAGATGGATGAGTTGTTGCACACCGTGCTGCAACTGGAGCTGGCTTTTGGCAAGAATGGAGGGGAGTTGGCTCAAGTTATTGAAGCTCTTGTTCCACCAGAGGCAAAACCGACCGAAGTCAATGGAGAGCTCGATGCTGTGATTCAGCCCAGTGAACACAAGCCAGAACCACAGGTCGACCCTGCGCTACTCAGGCAACTTTGTGTAGCAGCATGCGCAATCACACTGGTCTCTGAGGCAAGAAATTTCTTGAAACGACAATACGGTATTTCGCGGGATGTCAAGGTGGCGATGCAACAAAACAAACACACCAAGGAAGCGACAAAAGAGCCGGTGAAAGTGCACGGCATTACAGGAGATCGATTTTGGACCAATAGCAACGCAGTCTTGGCATCGTTGGAGAGCACCGAGACAATGATGGCGAGATGCAAGGAGTTTGTCATGTTGGTAGCGATTGACGACGAGGTCAAGATTGCAGAAGATGAGAGCGAAGCGTATGTAGTAGAAAATGGGTTTGACGCATCATTGAGTGCGCCCCGTGGGAAGAAACGAAAGAGTACAGGGTCGATTGGAGGCACACCTAAGAGACCTCGTGGAAAGCCACCTAAGAACGGACGACGGTCTTCGAGCATTTCTTCGATGGAAGACCCCGATGCAGATTTTGCCGGCTGAGAGGCATGGAAGCTGAAGTCGTGTACCTATTTGACTACGATTGGGCAGCATCGATCAGGAATGACGATGAGATGAGAGATGTTGAGGGAACCTCGCATTTGTTTTACTTTGAGCAATGATCTGGCAGAAACAGATGCATCGGCATGTGCAGCAAATGCCATACCAGCGATACAGATGCAGATACAGACACGCAGGAGGCGCAGGCACAGGCTCTGCATACATTGATACCCCACATAGTTTCTGTTTAGAGGATGGGAATGAGGATGAGAAATGAGAAAAGATACTTCAATTATCGCAATTCACTTCAAAAACTGCTCAAACAAAGGTCCCTCTGCGCCCGTATCCTTACAGTTGAGGTACTTACCTCACGGCTACATACTCGTAGTCACTCACGGCTTCGGCGGATGTGGGACGAGTAGATTTTTGGCGATTGGCGGTCATGGTGGACGCGGTCATGACGTGGGATTCCGCTGCTCAAAGCCGCCTCCCGAGCCCAATGGTCAGTGTGGCGAGTGCATCCAATGGATCTGGTATCCATCCTGGCATCCCTGGGTTGGTTGTACGGATAAACTTGTACAGTACTCGGTAGCTTGGTTCAAAGTGCTGTGGAGAACTGCTCGCTAGCCTTCCTCTCTATTCCGTCATACGAGGTCCTCCTTACCAAAATCCTATCTCTGCTCCTAATCACATCCTAACATTCCGCCAGAACCATCCACCTGCTTTTCTTTTTCTGTGTTCTTGACTAGTTCTTTCCTGTCCTTTTGCGTATAGAGAATATCTTCTTTCAAATCATGAGGTAGATCGCCAGCATCCTATCCTCTATCATGGAGGCCTTCCCTCGACTCGTCCGCAATGGCCTGCGCCGCGCTCCTCAGCACCCCTTTCTGCGTTCCCAATGCCGCTCTCTTCGACCCTTGCGAACCCCATCCCACGTCGTCAGGCTAGCCCATTCGTCTTCTCTGAACCGGCCCTCGTCTACCCTCCAGCTCCGGCTTCAACGCCAGTTGCCGCGATCTTTCACTCCTGGAGCCGTCCGTCTCATATCTACCAAGGAGCTACCCAACCACCATGGACCTTTAGCACGCTTTATCTATCGTGTTTTCGCATGGACGGGTATCTTCATCGTCTTTAGTGGCGCTTTAGTGGTCGCTTTCTTCGTTTACGATGCATCAACATACAAAGAAGAATCCCACAAACGCGATATCCCCGTCGCAGAAGCTGCTCTGTTCCCCGAAAGAGGGGGCCCAAAGAACTTGCCAATAGCTCAGGTCCTGGTTGACGATGAGGATTGTCAAACAATGCTCGAACAAAAACACAAACCCAAGCTCGTCATCTTGGGCACCGGTTGGGGCAGTGTTGCCATGCTTAAAGAACTCAACCCGGGAGATTACCATGTCACCGTCGTTTCTCCCGATAACTACTTTCTCTTCACCCCTATGCTCCCATCCGCCACCGTTGGCACCTTGGAGCTGCGCTCTCTGGTGGAACCCGTGCGCAAGATCGTCAACCGATTGAGGGGCCATTTCCTCAGAGCCGAAGCCGTTGACGTCGATTTCTCCCATAAACTTGTCGAAGTAGCTCAAATTGACGCCAAAGGAGAGAAACAATCCTTCTATCTCCCTTATGACAAGCTCGTTGTTGGAGTAGGATCTACCACAAATCCCCACGGTGTGAAAGGTTTAGAGAACTGCAATTTTCTGAAAACTATAGAAGACGCTCGCCTTATTAAGAACAAAGTCCTGCGCAATCTTGAGCTTGCATGTTTACCAACAACCACAGACGAGGAAAGAAGAAGGTTGTTGTCCTTCGTCATCAGCGGCGGTGGACCAACAGGAGTTGAATTCGCTGCCGAGCTTTACGATATGCTCAACGAAGATCTCTTAAACTCCTTCCCACGCCTGCTACGAAATGAAGTTTCGGTCCATGTCATCCAGTCTCGCGGCCACATATTGAATACTTACGACGAGGCCTTGTCCATATACGCTGAGAAACGTTTCGAACATGACCAGGTCGAGGTCCTGACCAACGCCCGAGTGAAGGAGGTCCAGCCTGATAAAATCATATTCACACAAATGGAAGATGGTAAGCCTGTTGCCAAGGAACTCCCCATGGGTTTCTGTCTCTGGTCGACTGGTGTCGCTCAAACCGAGCTGAGTAGAAAACTTGCGAACAAACTGGGAGATTTCCAGAACAATCGGCATGCTCTGGAGACTGACACCCACCTCAGGCTGCTGGGCACTCCTCTCGGGGATGTGTACGCAATTGGAGATTGCTCAACCGTACAGAACAATATTGCTGACCATTTAACGACCTTCCTTCGCGGCATGGCGTTCGAGCAAGGAAAGGATCCTGATAAGCTTCACATCACATTTCAAGATTGGCGTTCTGTGGCACAGAAAGTCCGAAAACGCTTCCCGCAAGCTGCAGGCCATCTGAAGCGTCTTGACAAATTGTTCCAAGAGTACGACAAGGACCAGTCTGGTACTCTTGACTTCGGCGAACTCCACGAGCTTCTCGTACAGATTGACAACAAACTCACCTCCCTTCCCGCAACCGCCCAACGAGCCAATCAACAAGGTCAATACCTGGGCCGCAAATTCAATAAAATCGCAGCGGCCATCCCTGGATTTAGAGCGAATGAAGTAGATTTCGGAGACTTGGACGAAGCAGTCTACAAAGCATTTGAGTATCATCATATGGGCAGCCTTGCCTATATCGGTAATGCAGCGGTCTTTGATTTCGGTGGACTGAACTTTAGTGGTGGGCTGATGGCTGTGTATCTGTGGAGAAGTATTTACTTCGCTCAGAGCGTCAGCATCCGAACGCGTATCCTGCTGGCCATGGATTGGAGTAAGAGAGCCTTGTTTGGACGAGGTATGCCTCCTTGATTTGTTTGCCCCCATGTTTTGTCCATAATAACCCTCTACTAACTCATCCTTTTAGATTTGATGAGCTTCTAGTGCGAGGCTCGCTCCGCTCTCGCATCGACAGCGGTATCACATTGATCCCAACTAAGCCCTTCCTCCAATCTGTCATCATCCAGCTCGTCGGCTCAGCCAATCACCAGGACCACACAATATTTGACCCACAGACCGTGAAGCGGCGCACCTCGAGGACGTGTAGCGACTCGACAGTATACCGAGGCAGGGCGACATAGGACATAGGACGACCCCATGCAATCTTCAAGGCTTGCCGAAAGACTACTTCTGTTTGATTGAGGGTTCTTCCGGTTCATTCTCTCATGAACTAAGTCCCGTTCCATTCTATGGATACGTTGTTTGCTGAAATCCCCAAGCTCCCTCTTGCGCTATCCCGACAGGGAGTGTCAAACCAAGATCGTGTGCTAATACCAGATATGGTCGCTCAAGGTTGAGGTTAGCTTTTGCCGTAGTTGGATTGCTAGGTGCTTGGGAGAATGCGCTCTGGGTACTCCACGTCTGGTGATGTGTAGGTTTCTTCCAGCCCCAAGGGTCTGAGCAATCGTAGCAGCAACGTCATCAAAACATACTGTACATATTCATTATTTCAATATCAGTTCAATATCCTGTTCCTTCCGGTGGTCTAGTTGGATTTCTAGATAGTAACAACCCTCTGCCGAATTGCGCTGCAGGGCTGTCCTACGCCCCGACAAATAGGTTGGAATTTGTTAACTATGCTCGCACTCTTTCACTTCGTGGAACTTGCCGGGAAGCATTACCGTTTAATTGTCGATTGTCAGGTGACGGGATGCTACAGATGCCAAGCGTCGTCATGTCATATCTGCCCGCAGTGGTTGGAATAAGATATTCCACTCCGCACAGGTCGTCCCCACTGAGTCTTTGACAAACACCGTGGAAAGGCCTGCATGCGTTGCCGTACTGCTCATTCTGGGCCTCATTGTATGAAGAGCCACCATATGAGTTTACCTGCGACTCTCGCTATTGCCGGTACTACTCCAGAACGTCAACAGATCGAACGGCCTCGCGGTTGTTGAGCAAACCCAGTCTCGCGCTTCCTCCAAGGGGGGAACCGAGGAGCCTTCGACAAAACCAACGTTGATCGTGGTCGAAATGCCTTACTTCACGGATCTCAATACCTATCTCCACCGAAGCTCCCAGCTCATCCAAGCCTACCCCTCCACACGAATCACAACCAAATACTCATTACCGAAGAAAGCCGGCGCACCGGCCACCAAGGGGAAAAACGATGCTGCCGCCGCTACACCCTCAGACTCAACAGCAGTTGGCGCGCCCACACAGCCCAAGCGCGACCGTTCTGCACTCCTCACTCTGAAAACATACCACCCGGACTCAGGAATATGCCTGAAGTACAAAACAGACAAGGCGGCGGAAGTGGGCAGACTATTGACCGGGTTGGGACGGCTTGCCAAGGGGGAGATAATAGAATTGCCAGTGACAGCAACACCGGCGACTTTAAGCAGACCGACCGGTGTAAATGACCCCGACAATATGGATATTGACAGTGGGGTGGTAGCGTCAGAGCCAGAAGCGAAGGCGGTAGTCGCACCTCCTGCCGCCACGCAAACGGTTGGTGGTGGTGGGAAGGGGAAGAAGAAAAAAGGCAAGAAATGAGGTAATGCGTATCGGGAGCAGGAAGCGCAAACGAGCGTCCCACGATGGACAACGCTTGCGAGAGTATTATTCTTTACAGTATGGGTCTCAACCAACCAAATGAGAAGAGTATCGATGGATGGATGAATGGATGTGTTGAAGCACCGACACAGAAGCGAAAGAGTCGAATACCGAAGTTCCCCCCCCGGCGGCTCGAGTCGGAATATGATCCGCCAGACCTACCTACGTGTAGAAACAGCAAAATACTTTTGGGGGTGCAGGCCAGCCGTTCCTAGGAATCGAGGGTGAAACGGTCAGGATCGGTCAGTTTCCCCCAATAGTATGGAAGCGTCGAAGTGTGTCGCATTATCAATTGTACATATCAGATTCAATGCTACACTGCGCTGCGAGAACGAGGTGGTAGACAGGAGACCTTCAAGAAATAGACCAAAAAGAACCGTGGAAACCGTGAATGATTCAACGATGATTTGATTTGATGTGTGTAATGCTCAACTTCAAACATGGAAGGAGCTCGTTGTCGACTCCGATACAGTCCCAAGGGCTTCGGTCCCCTCCGGTAAGATTACACACCCACAGGCAAGGAACCCAATTCAGTCATCATACATTCCCCTAATTTTTGGAAATACTTGTGTGCGTTTTAGTTTATTGACTCGTACAACCCACTGCACTCGTCCCGTGCAGAGAGACCTTTTCCATGAGACAACCCAAAAGAAACGAGTTGTGAGCTGAGACATTCATTGCAGTCGAGACCAAAGCCGTTCCTCAGAGCAGACCGTTGATGAGGAAAGATCCCTTCACAAGCACAAAGCCCGTCCCTTAAAAACACCATTTGAAACCTTTCATGCTAAGCCTGGTGATGGTATGAAGGGTATAATAATAATAAAAGAAAAGGGAGAGAAAACAATCCCATATGCTGTTGTCCCCATTAGACAAGACATTTCCCAGCCCAGTGCACCTCATAGACGCCGTTCAAATGATAATCGTGAGACACTGTACAATACCAAGGTCTAGAAATCTTCATCAAAGTTGATACCGTTGCTGTCGCTTTCGGTCTTTTCCTCGCCGGGCGACGTGGACTTCTCTTCTTGCTTCTTCGTACCGGACATGACACCCGCCTTCTGGTAGTCTCCAACACGCTTCTCGAAGAAGTTGGTCTTGCCTGCGAGTGAGATGTTCTCCATAAAGCTGAATGGGTTCTGGGAATTGTAAAATCGCTTGTTGCCCATGGCGAGTAGGAGGCGGTCAGCGACGAACTCAATGTATTGCTGCATGAGCTTTGAGTTCATTCCGAGCAGTGCTACGGGAAGGGCATCTGTCAGGAATTCCTTCTCGATCTCGACTGCTTCTGTGATAATTCGCTCAATGAGCTTCGGGTCTGGTTTGTGGTTGAGATGCTGTAGCAGGAGGCAAGCAAAGTCTGTGTGCATGCCCTCGTCGCGTGAGATGAGTTCGTTGGAGAAGGTCAGTCCGGGCATCAGTCCCTTGCTCTTCAGCCAGAAGATCGAGGCGAAGGAGCCTGAGAAGAAGATACCCTCAACAGCGGCGAAGGCGACAAGACGCTGTGCAAACGAGGACTGCTTGTCTGAGATCCACTTCATGGCCCAGTCGGCTTTCTTGCGGATGCACGGAATTGTGTCAATAGCATCGAAAAGATAAGTCTTTTGCTTGGGGTCGTTGATGTAAGTATCGATGAGCAAGCTGTACATTTCTGAATGGATGTTCTCCATGGCACATTGAAATCTGTCCAAGAGTTAGACAATGTATACAACACACATAAGCTCCTGGTAAGGTGGAGAAGATATTGACTTTGGGACGGGAAAGGAGTTTTGACATACCCATAGAAGCACCGAGCCTCTGGGACTTGAACCTCAGTGCTGAAGCGTTCAAGAAGATTTTCATTGACAATGCCATCGGAGGCGGCGAAGAAGGCCAGAACGTGAGAGATGAAGTACCGCTCATCATCGTTCAAGCGGTTGTGCCAATCATGAAGATCCTTGGACAGATCAACTTCCTCGGCTGTCCAGAATGAAGCCTCTGCTCGCTTGTACATGTTCCAAATCTCTGCGTAGTGTTAGCATGTGATGGACCTCTGACCAACGGGCGGTGAGATCGGAGTGAGTACGAACCATGATACTGCAAAGGGAAGAGAACAAATCGATGCGGATTCTCTCTCAGGAGGGGTTCATCAGCTTCTAGCTCCTTGATTGTCTTTACAACTGGTGTAGGTGCTGGAGTGGCCTTGATTTCTGCAGTAGGTTTTGTGGTGGTAAGATCTGATGGAGCAACAGAGTCAACGGCCTCGAGCATGTTTTCCTTATTGTCGGCGTTGAAGTCGAGCTTCTTGACAGGGCTGTCCTTCATCTTGAGGGTCTCCAGGCTTGCAGCTGCCTGTGGGTTGGAGCAGTCAATAGGTGCTGCAAGCATTGGAAATCTATGACGATGTGGCGAACATACCTGTTTGGACGGCGTGACTTGAGTAGTCATTGTTCACGAGTGATTTCAAGCTGATTAAGAACAAAGAGAAGGTGTAGTGAATCAAGAGTAGGCAAGAGGGATATGTTGTTGACGGAGTTGTGGTTAAGTGAGAAGAAGTCAATGGGAAAAGTCGCGGACAAAGGCACTTTAAAGTAGAAGACACGACAAACACGTTTACGCGCTAGACGTGTCGCGTTGGTCATTCACCCTGGGTGCCCGGCCAAATGTCTCGCTGCCACTTTCTGGGACAGCCCCACCAGACCACAACAAATGCTCCTTCACTTATCCTCAAGCTCAAGACTCTATGGCGTTGGTGGATATCACTACGATATTCTGATCAATCCAGTATTCAGTCTGTGAGCTGGAAATCTCTGCTTCGACCCGATTGGGACTGTTGCCTGAAGTTCCCGACACCACTTGCCACGGGTGCATCTGATAATTTTGATCTAATCTAATTTTATCAGATCATCTGTCTTTGATGACGTTGCTGGAAAACGCGCTCGACACGTCTACCAGCCACTTCCTTCTCTTGCATGCTTTGGGCACGGCACCTCGCACCACGTTCACCATCCTTCACCCGGAACTTGGTCGATGATCATGCTCAGCGCTAGTAACGATCAAGCATAGTCGTGCTTGGTGGTCACGAAACACAAGTCTGTGTGGGTAAGGACCCTAGACACGCTGCTATCCAAGTGTGAAGTTTCCTAGCATGTTCTGCTCAATGGAAGGAATATTATCTCTGCATTCCTTGCTCTGAATGGTGTTGAATTTGAGATACCGAGCACTCCGTATATGAGAACCCATCAATTAAGTCCCGTAATTCTCGATTTGTAGTTCTAGATTCTCGCTCCTGCGAATTTTTGCTCACCCAACATCTCTCTGGCTGAGCCTGGGATGTTGTCCATTGGCTCCCACGGGAGACCGGGTTGTTCAGTCTAGACCAGCGATAATAACAACCCACAGGAGCCACGGAAGAAAGCAGATAACCTCCAAAGAAAGCGAAAGAGCAACACTTTGTCTCAGTTATTTTCCTTTTGGTCTGCTCTCTCCCCTCATATTCAGGTTCGTGCTGATTCCTAGCACTTTCCACTTTCCACCTCCTAGGTTGGCAGACATAGAAGATTAGCTTGTGCAACGCAGTTCAACTTGTAACCCAAATAATTAGCCAGTATGCTCAAAGAACTGTTCCATCTATTCAACATATCGACAGATATGTTGATGTTTACAAGCATGTGACCTCTACTGTCCCACGTGTTTTATGGTGAACTGGTCGGCTTTATCGTAGCCTCGCTGACGTAAGTAATTGCATATCGTGACTCATACGCGGCCGTCCGAATTGAAGGCCGAAGTCGGAACTGGAAAAACTACTCGTAGGTGTTGCAGACGCTTGACGGTGTATACTGTACCAAGCAAATTGATATACTCGTCCTTATTTTGTGGCTGATTATACGAAATACTTGATACATATGCATGGCTCAATTAATATGTACGCACCAACCGATTGAACGCACATTTTGATCTACATTTTGTTTATCAACGCTGCAGGAATGGCCCTCCAGCCACAAGCGAGATATTAGGCGATAATGCTGTATGACTTTCAACATATGTTATTTTCCTTTCCTTGATGAACAGAACACCTAATGAATGCAAACCGGAGATTATGCCCAAGACCACTTTCAGATCTTCTCCGAGATGGATTTGGGTAGTAATCTGGTCTCAATACCTCGAACGAACTTGTTCGTTTGCTCTGCTAATGTTAAGGTCAGGATGGTATGGGGTAGAATGCGGGCAAGGTGAGCAGTAAATCCTTTGTAAACGGAGAAGAAGCCTTCAGTAGAGATAGTCTTCCACAAGCAGTCGATGATGCCGTTGTAGAGATTGCCGTGCTGGTTATATAAACGGGCCATAACAGTGTCCTAGAGGTAGTTAGTTCTAATCGCCTCTGTCTCAGTGAAAAGAACTAACCGGAGGATGCATGACACAACAGACAACAAATCCACTCGCCGTAGAGCTTAGGAGGTGCAGCGGGAGACCTTCTTCCATTCCAGCGTGGCGGATTAATCTCCTCTTCGCGAAGAAATATGTCGGTAACTGCACAGAGCTTCCTGCGCCAGTTCTGACCATCGAAGCGCCCATTCCTCGGTATAGTCCTTTCATACCCTCGCTCTTGTACACCTGTGACCAGCCGTCAAAGGCGTTGCGATACTTGTGCTGCGTCCCGACGGGGAGGAAAGGAGAATATGATTGTAATCGAGTCTTGATGAGAAAAAAGGGAGAGCCGGCCATGGCACCGAGGATGCCAGAGGCTGCGCCGGAGAAAATATTGACTCCAAGAGACTGAACGTTGGAATCCTTGAAGACGACTTTTGTACAAGCTGCCCTCAGAGGCTCGTAAAAGCCCAAGCGACAGCCGTTCAGGAGAATTTGGTAGACATAGGCGCAGCCAATTCCTCGATATATTCCACGAACTCCTTCATTTTTCAGGATAACACCGACGCCGTGGAAGACACCTTTGTATTTCTTGACGGCGACATCCTTTGACTGTAGTTCTCCTTGTAATTGTAATCTGATCTTGACTGTCTCGAAAGGATGGGTCGCTGTTACTGCGCCGCACGCAGCGATGCCTCCAGCGATGAAAGCACCTGTGGTTGTAGACATGATTTTCCCCCCTTGCACTCGAGTCCTTCTATTCTTGTCTCCCGCAACTGTACTTATTGTGGATGTGAGAAAATCGGGCGCACCATACTCTTGACGATTACAATTATCGCAGAAGGCCTTTCGGTGGTGGCGCGTCAGCCTGTGTCTGAAGAGTTCGGCACGCAACTCAGGTTAAATAATTTAGAAGTGAGCTCGGACAACGGGTTTGACTAGACGATCAATAATGAAAATCCGTGAGTAGCCGACTCATTGACAATCCGGGGCCAGGTCTCGCTTAAGGCACGAATCTCAGAGACCGCAATAATGATGAACGCCATAGGCTAAGGGGATTCCGCAACTCATTTGGGGAGCCTGAAGTTGCCTGTAACGCGGGTCCGGTTTGGGACTGCTCCCGGCTGAGTAGCACCTGTAGTTGTGCATGTCGTTAGCGGCCGAGGTGCTCCCTCAGCGGGCCCTAGGCTTGCCTACCACCAAGAATTTGGGGAGTGCGCCTTTATTGCTTTAGAGTCACTGCCTAAAGTTCGATGCAGTCTAAGCATTTGGGGTATCGGAGATCGCGTGGAACCATTTGGGGTAACTTGCGTCTGCGTTTGCGTCCCTAATACTGAACCGCAGTTATTATTTTGATACCATTCCAAGAAACACACCTTTTGTCTGGGACGGGCGCCGCACTGGTACGAATTTCTCTCAGTCCTTCTGTTTCTACGGTGTTCCTCCGGATATCTCCTTTTCCTTCAGAGTTGTAAATTCCCATCGACACCTCTCCAGCCCGACCATTTTCCACCCCAAGGCAACAATGGCGTCTCCTGCGCCAGTGCAACAAAAAGTCCAAGATGTAATCAAGCACTATCGCCCTGCTAGAGTAAGCATGCTTCAATTCTGTAGGCTGCACGCGCTGACCAGACAAGCAATTCCCTGGATCGGCACGCTCGGATGGCGTGGAAAGCCGAGTGACCTCCCTCGACTTCGACGACATGGGCGAATTCCTAGTAGCAGCCTCTAATGACGAGACAATGCATGTGTACGACATCAAAGAAGGAAAGAGGACCAAAACAATCCCCAGCAAGAAGTATGGTATTCATCTAGCACGCTTCACCCATCACCCACGAAACGTCTTGTTCGCAAGCACAAAACAAGACGATTCGTTGCGATTGCTGGAGTTGCATAACGAAAGTTTTGTCCGATACTTCTCTGCCCATACCGCACAAGTTACATGTATATCACTGTCTCCTGGAAGCGATCAATTTCTCTCGTGTGGCAACGACGATATGGTCTGCCTCTGGGACTTGAGCTCGAGGAGCCCACAAGGGAAATTGAAGCTTGTTACACCCTATCTTGCTGCCTACGATCCATCTGCCAACGTCATGGCCATCGCCTCCCAATCCACTTCGTCCGTTCTTATGTACGACGTTCGAAACTACGATAAGGCACCTTTCGCAACCTTTGACCTTGCTGGAGCGGAGGACAGGTACACGCCAACAACAAAAGGCAGGGCGTGGACAAAGTTGGAGTTTTCAAATGATGGGAAAAGCATGCTCGTTGGTACTGACTACCACGGCCATTTCATCCTTGACGCCTTTAATGGCACTCTCAAATCTTTCCTTGTGGGCAAAACAAGTGGGACGGGGCGAGCGGCACCGGTATCTTCTTCAGGAAAGCCTCTAGGACAAGGAGATGCCTGCTTTAGCCAAGATGGAAGATTTGTTATTGGTGGGACTGGTGATCAGCCTGATCTTTTTGTCTGGGATACCCAAGTGGCAACCGGTGAACAACAAGAACCAACGGCGAGGCTGGCCAGTCGGGGCATCAAGAGTGCTGTTGTACAATGCAATCCCCGTCACAATATGTTGGCGACTGCGGATACCAGAGTCTGTATGTGGCTGCCGAGCGAGCAGATCAAAAACCCCGATCTGTGAACTACTTGAATAGCAGAGGATGCTTCTGAACCCATCAACACCCTTCTCATCTTGACGGCATGTTCTGGGAATATCTTCGCTTGGCGAGAGTTTCAATCCGCCAATCGGAGTAGCCCGTTCTCCGCACCTCCCATCGGACTCTCACAACTCCAGGTTTGCTGTGCCACCATTGCGCATTACATCGTTGACAACACCAAGCACCGGCACGCGCAAGGATGTATTTGCGATATCTAGCCCGAGTCTAGTTATTTTGGCGCCAGCATTGCTCTATGTGGACAGCCTCTCGCAATAGTATGATGGCAGTTGCGCTTGCATACCAACAGCCCACAATCTGTCCGGACATATTCAAGACTTGCCACTCGCACCATGTCGGTCTCCGACCCACAAACAATATCTGGCACATACTACTCGGCTGCACTTTATCAGAATCTCCGGCAGAGGGCCAACGCACTTCTGCAAGAACTGAACGCATTCGAAGCACATGTTAAGTCTCACAAAAAGGAAAAGGAAGTCGAGATCAGGGTGTTCAAGCGAGGAATCGAATCAGAGGTGAAATGTCTCCAAAACCTAGCTCCGCTTTTTCCAGATGAGGAGCAGTCTGATGCCATGGCGCATTCATGCGCAGGTACAGATTCACCTCATTTGCACGTCTTAAAGAGCTCCAATCTTCCCTTCTACGAATCAGTGTGGAACATCGCAAAAAGCTGCAGTCGAGTGACGGCACTAAGTAAAAGATTCCATTGGGAGAAAAAAGGCAAGGATTTTGGCTCAAGTACAGACCAGGGCGGCTCGAGTGGAACGCCACAGCCTGACAAATCGAAAAGACAGCATCAGAAAGGTGTTCTGGTCGACATCGTAGCCAACAATGGATTGGAGTGGATCAAAATCTCGACCATCGCAGAGAAAAGACTTCTTTTCGAGATTGCGAAAGCAGGATGGGAGTCGTACACCGCCGATCCATGTGAGGATGACTCTAATGAAAGCCCCAGCCAAATAGGCGGCACCGGTCAGTCTCCTGCTCAACTAGAGCTGGTTCGTATGGCTCACGAATTGCGAGCTGCGTCGAATTGTGCGAGGGCACAGTTTCAACACCCTCATGTGCGATTTGTGTTGCCAAATATTAGAGAAGGCCAGATTGGAGACATTGATGCGGTTGTGGCAGATCTTCGTGCCACAGGTGCAACTGTGCAGTGCTCTCCAACTCTGCCCTCTTCCTGTCTTTTCCCGGACGGTTGCACTCCTGTCCAAATTGCTATTCTAGATCAGCTTTTACCGGGGTATGGCCATGTTCATCTCACAGGCAAGATCAACTTGGATTGCACAATTCTCCTGGCCGTCATATCGGATGTCTCCCATCTGAGAAGAGAACATATACCATCGAATCCGCATGCCCTGAGTGGGGTATATCATTCGGCTATACTGCGCCAGATGGAGGCTGAGGAGTCAAGGTCAATGCTTTGGAACGATATCTATCCATTGTTGGCTGATCAGACACTGCAATGCACCTCGCAGGCAGCCCAGAGGATGCGAGAGATTGTGCAATGCATGGGGACCCAATCCGAGCGTGAACGGGCGGATATCATTCTTGGAGAGGGTCACTGTGCCAAAAGAAGTGCACGGGATCTAAGACAACTTCTTGCTAAGCGGTCGATCCATGCTGTTCCGCCTGATCTCCAGCTTCCGATCAAAGTGATTGACTTCGAACCAAAGGATGTGCTGAACCCCTTGACGCCAGACAGAGAAGAAAGGAAACCATTCCCCTATATAGTTGCAGCGCAAGCGATGAGTTTGATGCGCCTCAGTCCCATTAATTGCTCTGTTTTTCTGTATGGGTGGAAGAAGCAGATTTTGACGTTCACAAGTAACCGTGTCGTGGCAAGCGGGCTTCTGAAGGTGATTGGTGAGGTCCTTGACCGTCTTGAGTATGATGCGAAATTCAATGACAAGGACCACGCAAAGTTTTATGGCCCACAGATACACATCTGCGAGACAGCGAGAAGCCTGATCGGTAAGGCGAAGAACAAATCGCCTGGTAGATCAACTTTACAGACGCTATAATCAACCGTGATCTGTATTTAGTCGACAGTTAGGTAGATATAGAACCTTCCTGGCATGATACATTTAGTCTATTCCAGCCGGCTGGGATGCTTGAACCACAGGTGACCGTTGAAGAGTTGGACTTTAAACCAGCACATATGCCTTGTAGATCAGACCAACCATGACTGCAGAGCCATATAAGGTGGATAAGTCTTCCCCATCTTGCACTATGGCAGTTACTTGTACTCCTGAGTCCTGGCTTATCTAAGAAGCTGAGCGTGTCAAAAACAAAGGGGGGAAAGTGGTACGTGGCAGAAGCGTCCATGCATCTGGGTGACTGTTAGAAGGCTTGGAACTTTTGGAGGCGCGGGTCGAAACGTTGCACTTTCGACGGAAATCGCGGAGCCTGGTCTGATCTCCAAAGGCAACCTTGCACTCAATCCATATTGTCCTTATCCTGACATAACTGCAAGCAACCAGCAATAACGTTCCCAAAACCGCCAGATCTACCGCAAAGTCCTCCTTATCAAATATTCAAGCAGCTGCGTTTGGCCGCAGAAATGTGCTGCAGATGAACTACCTAGGCTCACTTACCCATCAACTTCCGCCTGCATACATCCTCTCGGCATCAAATACATCCTCCTTGGACAGTTAGGCTGCTGCAACTACTATGCGACGATCAATACCGTCACTAGGCCTCCTGGCCTGTCTGGCCATATTAGTCGCAGGCAACGAAGTCAAATTGGTCAGTGTTCGCTCTTTCGCAGGTCGCAGTTGGCTAACCAAGACAGAAACAAGACGACGCCAACCGGCAACGCTGTTCAGGAATGTACAGCAAGAAATCCTGGGGCGGCTCGGTAGATCCATTTATCCTCGTCAAGTTCTTTCCAGACCACACCGAAGGCGACAGCGATCCTGTCGCAAGTGTTATTATATTTGAGTGGCAGGATGAAGGATTGATAGGGAGGCGCCCGCCCGGAGAAGACTCATATCTCGAGACTATATGCAACACCGACACTGTCAATGCTGGCATGTGTACCACCGAAGAAGTAGGCTCCTATATACTACAACCGAATGCGACCGAGTTGTCCAAGAGCCCGATCATAAATGAGGCCATCCACCTCAAGGACCCCAAAGCACTCAACTACCCTATCCGCCGCACTGGGTATTATTGTGTCTCGACATACGCCTTTTCAAGTAGCGACTATGGAGCGGTTGTTGAGTTCAGGAATGCTTACGGAGAGCTTCCGGCGGCGCAGATAGCAAAACTACCATTCTATGGTGGACTCACCATCGTCTATGCTGTCCTCGGTGCTTTCTGGGCATTTCTCTACGTACAGAACCGTTCTGACATCCTTCCAGTACAGAATTATATCACAGCGACGCTGGTCTTCTTGATCATTGAGCAGCTGATGACTTGGGGTTTCTATGACTACCAGAATCGACACGGCAACAACGCACTGAACAAGGCTTTCATGGTCATTGTCTCCATCCTCAACGCTGGAAGAAACTCCCTGTCTTTCTTCCTTCTTCTGATCGTCTGCATGGGCTATGGTGTGGTAAAGCCTTCATTGGGCAGGACGATGATCTATATCCGCATACTCGCTATTGCACACTTTGTCTTCGGTGTCATCTACGCAGTTGCCTCGATGGCAGTCACTCCAGAATCTGTTGGACCACTCATCCTCTTCGTGATTCTGCCACTTGCAGGCACATTGACAGCGTTCTATGTCTGGACATTGTCCTCATTGAATCTAACTATCAAAGACTTGGTAGACCGAAGACAAAAGACCAAGGCGCTCATGTACAAAAAACTATCATGGTGTATCTTAGGCTCGATTCTGGTCATTTTTGCCTTCTTCTTCGTCAACAGCTTCGCCTTTGCTGGAAGCAGTGAGGCGAATTTCATTCCAGAGCACTGGCAAACACGGTGGTTTGTTCTTGATGGCTGGCTCAACCTGGTGTATCTTTTCGATATCGCATTTGTTGCGTATCTGTGGCGTCCGACAGCCAATAATAGGCGGTTCGCAATGAGTGATGAGGTAAGATGCGACGTTCTCTGAAAAACACCGCTTTTGAACCTCCCGCTAACAAACATCCACAGTTGGCGCAAGACGATGACGGCTTTGAGATCCGTAGTATTGCCGATTCTCTGTCGGACGACGAAGAGCAGGCGCGCAAAGATGAGGAACGCGCTGTTCCTCCATCGGGAGACGCTTCCACCTCTTTGAGTAACGCGGTCAACATCGCACCACCAAGGAAATCCTCTCCGGCGCCTGCCCAACAAAACAGCAGTAGGGCGCCACCACCGCGGCCAAGGGAATCGCTTGATGGTGAGACTATCTTTGCGGTAGGCGACGATGGAATGGAGTGGAGTGAAGGCGAAGAAGAAGACGACACGGACGATGAAACGAGGAAATTAAATCGCAAGGACACGAGGAACTTCACCTAGAGATTCATGTCAATTGAATATGGGGGACTGTTCACTCCAATTGCTCCGCTTGCATTTGTCCGTTGGTTGGGAACGGAGAGAACTAGAAGTTGTAATTTCTGTGTCATTACCTTTGTTGTGGACGCTAATCAGCAATATGGCCTGGTGTGAAATCTCCTAAGGCCCCAAGGAATACCGGCGAGTTCTTATCATTATGCGAATGGTACTCAAGACAAGGTCATTTCCTCATGACTCTGTTGCGCTGGTAAGGAGCGCGCTGTAGTTTTACTATGGTATATACCTATTTTGTCCCACCGCTTCGGCGAAGATGGATAGAGCCATGCTTCGACGGGGACACGGGCAATGAAATCAACTGCTGTATTCCGGGTCTTGGGCCAACCGTTCGTGTGTCTCGTTTCATTGTATTTCATTTTCAATGCCGGTGAAATTGAAAGTCGGCACACATCAGAACAGCTGACAGCATGCATGGGCATCGGTATCTCGCCTGTACGTGTATGTCTACATACTGAATATATGGACAGTGGTTGGAAGAAATGCCGCTGCTACGGTCAGTCGGTCAGCAACGCCTCAACCGCCCAGCTTCTTCGCTCGATCGGACGCGATGTCGCACATTGCCTGTATGTAAAGACAGAACACGGTCAGTCATGTCCTCCTCCAGAGTTGCTGACTGAGGTTATGATATATGGAGAGCAAAAGCAGGGGAATGGAGGCTAAGGGGGAGGGGCAATCTTGGACATACCTTGATGCCGTCGACCTTCTCCTGTGCGAGATCATTCCGGTCTATCCGTCGTTGCATGTCCTCCATAATGGTCGGGCGACTTCGTCCGTTCACGAATACTCTGGATAAATGAAATGGTGGCATGTCAGTACAGTAGGTATATGGTAGATCTCCTTTAGGGGGTAGATATAAACCTGAAAGCTATTAAGGCAGGAAGCGTCAGGCGTCGGCAAACGTACAAGTATCTCAAGCCCGGGAATTTGCGCTCATAAGCACGGTTTAATTCAGCAAGACGGTCTGCTTCCTCAGTGCCGCCGGCACCACCTTGGTTGAGCTGGGCCTGCTCTCGGCGGCTCTGCTCGCTCTCGACCTTGTTCTCGCCAAGGCGGGGGTGAGCCACGAGGATGGCCTCGAGCCATTTCGTGTCGCTTTCCAGCGGCGAGTTGTATAGTTCGGTCAGTTGTGCTCCCACGCCGGCGATGAGTTGGTCGTATGACGCAAACTCACGCTCGCGTAAGAGGCTGACCGAGAGGGTGTGCAGTTGTGCGCACCGCTCGAACAGCGTGTCGAGGATTTGAGCCCTGCGTTCCGCATCTAATGACGGGACGGTGGATATTGCGGGGAGAGTGGTCATTACTGCTGGCTGAGCTGTTGTTGCTGCTGCTGCGCTTCCTCTAGAATTGTTCTGAACGAATCCTGTGGAGAATAGAGCAGCTGAGAGAAATGTTTGGTAAGACGGTGCCTTCTTATCTGGCATCGCTCGACATCAAACTTTCTTTGATGGACCGAGCCCGAGACACACGGACGAGGATCTGCTAACTACGAGCTCGCCCGTGTTGATTGGGACGGGAGGGGCGGATAAATAGTTCTTCCTGTCCAATCTATCACGTGTTATGTACCATCGTGCTGGTTATGCTCAGGTCTTTACGGAGTATACGTACCGAGTGACAAGGTACTCGGTACCTGATCCAACAATGACAGACACGGCACGGTCCTCCGCAAGAACGCACGCGGACATCTCAAAAAGGATAAACACCCACAGATCATCAGGCAGTTCCAGATGCCACGCGAAGAACGATAGCATCACGTAAGATGGTGTGGACTTCTATCGACGGTTTGACCGTGCTCTGGGCTAGGCGCTAAGCTGGAAACACTTTTATGGCCTTCTAGCACGGCCCAGGAAGGAAAAAGATGACTTGTTTTGACCTACTCCGTGCTCCCTCGTCCGTACGGAGTACTTGGGTATGCGCGATTGAGCACCATCGCCGTGTAAACGACGGTGTGTCAATAGTTAGTTGTTGGGAACTAGTCCTCTGTACGGAAGATGGATATGCTCCATACATACAGATAGAGTCGACCGTGGATGATACGTGAATGGAGCACTCGTTAAACATGGTGCAAAACATAGGCCACGTTCAGCGGGGCATCCCATCCGCGCGGGCGATCATTGTTTGGAGCGTGCTATGGGCGGAGATGGTGCAGACTGTTGATTGGCATCATACTGAGTTCCAGGCGCGAGTTACGAGGAACGCGAGAGAATCGTGTGCCCGGCGGACAAGCATCATGGGGATCTGAGGGAAATTCCCCGGACATGTGGTTCAATGGCAGGTGATTGACATGCGATCCTAGCGGGCTCTGGCGCAGACCATCTACATCAGCTCACCCACAGAACATTGTCAGTGTTCGCTGGACCGTCAATCAACTTCTTGTCTGTTCGATCGGATCTTTTCCGGGGACATGATAGATCGACAGCAGTTGCGTTGGCTTCGAGCCATCTAGGTCGACCGCCAAAGTCGAATTAGGGTTTGGTCAATGCCTTTTTTGAATTTGTAAACTGCACAACAGCTGGAACGAAAACGCTCAAATAAGGTACAGGCCAGGGAGTCCTGTTGGTTTGTTTACCAGGGTCTAGCGGCAGACACGGGAAATTGGCTGCACATGGTCGAATGAGGCTCGGGGGCACAGCGCCTTCGGGGTGGATAAGCCTCCCCACCAGCGCCCAGATGGACCAGATGGGCCACGCCTGGGAGGGCCATATCCTTGTCTAGACTTCGCTTGTATGGCGCTAGTGTCTAGCATTGTTGTGTAATTGCCCTAATCCCCCCCTGAGAGTGCAGACCTGCAGAGACCTTCGAGGTAGTACTCCGCGGTGTGCTCCATTCAACCATCCGTACTCCGTGTGTGGGCTCCCCTCGATGCTGCATTTCCAGGTACCTTAGTGGAGTCGCGGTGCCTTTGGTCAACGGTGTGTGTGCTTGGACCGCCGCCAGTATTCGTCCCACTCGTAGTCCTGGTCCTAGTCTGAGGCCCAGTCCTGTCACTCCTGCTGGACCTGCTGTACCTGCATGCTCCTGTCAATGTCACTCCGTACCAACCACTCCTGCGAGTGCTGTGTCTATGTCGATAATCGCCACTGATTCTTGTAGACGCTCTGTGCTTCCTACGGGCAGACCATGCTGAGCGATGTCCTTGAATGGGCTTGACGGCGTTGCGGTCGCCGAGGCGCACCAGGCTGCGCTGGCCGAACCTGGAGGATGGTATGTTCATTTCGTGGGGTCTGAAGTCTTGCGGCGGGAGATGGCTAACGAGTTGCTAGGTTTCTGCTCCGATATGCCAGTCGCGACACCGTGGAACTGCTGAAGAAGGGCTCAGGAGGGGTCCAGGAAGCGAGGACCGTGATACAGCAGTATGAAGAGAAGTCGCCCCTGTACGGCCTCGTGCAGTATCGGCGCAAAAAAGTCATCCTCAAATATGTGCCTGGTGGAACTTCACGCTTGCTGCAAGGTACGTGCCACTGTCCGCCCTGCAATCGCCGTTGCGCGTCGTGAAGACAACTGACTTGGACTTGCTCCTGTTGCAGTGCGGCTTACCGTGCAGTTTCAATCTGTCCTGGAAACCTTTACGCCCCACGACACCGTCTTCTCCTTCACCCTTGCGTCCGAGCTTACCGAGTCTGCACTGGGCCTGTGCACCATGCTGCTACCATCCGCTGCGTCCTTGACCTCTTCCAGCTCATCGCTGCGTCGGCGCCGACTCGATGGTATCACCGAAGACGTTGAGGAGCCCAATGCAGAATTGCCCGAAGACAAAGCTCCGGGCACTGCACAATCAGAGACTCCATCGATTCCCATCCCGACCTTTGCCAGTGGAAGACTCGAACCGCCCAAGGAAGAAACCACACCGACCTATGGAAGGCACGAACTGGACGAACTCCCTGCAAGTGCCGTCCTGGCCAAGGCACTCCTCGCAAAGCGAAAAGAAGATGCTGCTGCTGCGGCTGCGGCTTCTGGCACAGACGACTCCCTATGCCATGATACTCCTCTTCCGCCACGCAAGGACAGCCTTGCAGTACGTGGCCCGCCAGATCCTGTTCCTCCCACAATAGAGAAGGCACTCCCTGTAACGCCCGAATCGACTCCTCCGACCACCAGCGAAGGTGAACCTCCCCAGCCCTTGGACTACGAAACAACCAACCATATTCTCCTAGAGTCCTCTGCCGTTGACCCATCAGAGCCTCTCACTCCTCGTGGCCCCCATACTCGCCATCTCTCTGCTGCGGAGTCTGATAGTATCAGCCAATGGAGCAGCAATGTGGCGTCCTATGCGTCTGTGAAATCGAAGAAGAAAAAGTTGGGTCCTCGTCCTCATGTTGAGTCTGGACATCGCCCAAAGACCTCTGGTACATCTGAGACTAGTCTGAATGTTCGTCCGGTCGCGAACTTGCCAAATTCAATCCGCGTCACTAATCGATCGGTGGTAAGTCTTACGCTTCGACCAGGTTCACAGCAATCGACTCGGAGCGTGCCAGGACGCTTTCCACATTCGTCCCATAACACCAATTTTGTACCCCCCTTGCCATCTCCTTCACACCTTGCGCCACTCTATAAGCAATCTGAAAGTCGACCAACAATCTCAAGGCCGGCTTCGGTGAACACTGAGGGGACGACGGCAACCCCAGAAAAGCTGAGACTGATGAAGGCTCTTCAACTCAGGAAGCGGAACATGCTTTTAGCCCAGAGATCTTCGGCAGGAGCATTTTCCTCCAACTTGAATGCTAGCGCGACCAATGATCAAGACTCGACCGCAGAGGCTCAACCTGCCATTAACAGTCTCTCATCGGTCCCCAGCCAGGATCAGCTGTCCAACATTGATGAGGAATCAAAGGTCACGCATTCATCAAGCACGACTTCTCCGACTTTCATGACACATATCTCGGAAGAACAATCAACAAAGGCATCCTCCTTTACAGAGCCAGACGACCTGTCCAGGAAGCGCCGCTCATTGTCCTCAGCCACAAGCTCGTCTATTACTCCAAAAGCTGCGGTCCAAGACAGTGTAACACAATCAGAAATAACCAATGAAGATAACCTTCGAGGCAGGCCTTTCAGCAGGCCCACAAAGACACTCGAACTGGGACCTCCTCTAGAAGACACAATCACTGCACAAGGATCACCTCATGAGGAGCATGACCTTGACAGCACTACCACTTGCAGAGCCAACCCTTCCGCGAGCGAGGCTTCGACCTCTGATCCATTCGCAAACGGCCCCCCTCGGATTGAACCCTCTCCACCATCAGCCCCTATCTCAGAGCCTCCGAGCAAAATGCGACGGGAAGCCATCCCACAGCCTTTGAAGCTCGCTTCGAACATGGATAGTTCCGCATCAGAGGTGTCGGATGACGAATCCTTGATGGATGAATTACAACACGCAACAGTTCATGAGGCTATGCCAGTGTCCGTGGCACGCTCTCCAGTCACCCCAATTATGTCCAAGGGAAGCTCTGACCGATTGAGAGAGATTGTGAACAAGACTGCAAATTCCAGCTACCAGGCAAGGAGAAGTGCGTCGACAACACCAGACAGGAACAGGTCAGGTAGCATACGCAGCGTTTCAACAGCGTTGCCCCAGTGGCCACCTGCCCAGTCGGAGGCAGTACCAATTCCACTGACCAAGAAGCCAACCTTGGGCACCGGTATATCACGACGGATCAAGGCTCTCGAGGTTTTAACGGCGAAAGAGGCCAATGCGCAGCCATCTGTTCCTGTCCGTGAGACGACGCAGTCGCGTTCAGCTTTTACAACCTTCATGAAACGTTCATCATTTTTGTCAACTCAACCAGGACCCAATACCTCAACTGACAATTCCCCTCCCAAGAAGCTGCCGGAAACCTCCATTTATGACTCAAACTTCGCCGCATCCACCAAAGATCTTAGACGACCTTCAAGTGATGCTAATCCCCCAGCACCAAAGAGTGAGACTATTTCGGTGACTGCTAGAATTATCCGAGATCCGAACAATAAACACCCTCCAATGTCGCCCAGTTCGAGCTATGCAACGCCCTTGCAGCTGTTCCGAAGTCCTTTGATCGTTGAACATGAAAAGCATCAGGACGTCGGTCAAGAACAATCTTTCGCCTCCTTTCAGGCCACGACGAAAAGCCCAACGAAATCGGACAAAGGCGGGCGGTTTTCATTTTCTTCCCATCGCTCGGTGTCTCAAGTGAATCTGCCACGCTCCGAGTCAAGTCAGAGCAAGATGTCTCGTACCAACTACAAGAAACATTCCGCGCGGTCAGTCAGCGATGCTGGGTCCTTTACGGAAGAAAAGAAATCCTCGAGGACAAGTAGATTGATGAAGCGAGTATCTAATTTGACTTCTTCTCGCAAACAAAGCCAATCGCAGCCGAAAGAGTCTGCCCATCCTACCACCATTCAAGAACAGAGGGAACCGACGAGGCAAAATTCCTTCGCGGAATCTCTCCTCCATGTTGTGGATATTGGAGATGTGAATGTGCAATTTCCCGATTCACTCTTATGGAAGCGACGATTCATGCGGGTGGACGACCAAGGGTATTTAATCTTTTCGCCGCCAATGACAGATGCTCACATGAAGAGTATCAGCCGAAAATATCATTTGAGTGACTTCAAGAAGCCGTCACTACCCGACTTAGAAAGAGAGGAGATGGCATGGAGCATTTTACTTGACCTCAAGGATGGGAGATGTATACAATGTGCCTGTGAGAGCAGACATGCTCGACACCAGGTTTTGCAAAGTAAGCCCCTGATCGAGATATTTACACCCCAGCTAATCTTTGACAGTGCTTGTTGATGCTTACAATGCTTATCTCCAGCTATATGGTAGTTGAAGAAGGGAAAAATACCACCTCCAGGAAATGACCCTGACGATGACTTAGCCCAGTTCGAAACACCTGTGATTTGATGAATGACGAGCATACAGAGCGCAAACCATCTTTCCAATTGGCCTTCGTAGAAATAGGTCCGCCAACATCCTGAGGCCATACTTCGGGCCCAGCCAAATTGTTCTGGTCCTGTGTTTATAGCCTACGGGATCTCCTTCCGCCCTATGTACTCATACTCCATTACCTAATGACAGATATTCGAAAGTGTTCAAGCAATAGTACCTCGTAGTTTTTCTAACTTGCACTCTGACCTCTGAGCGGCCCCAACCTCAGTATCTGTTCCAGCATTGAACAAAGCATGATGCGATTTGTAAACTATAAAAGAAGGCAGAACTGCCATACTAGGAATGTTTGTCTTCCGAGCCACATCCTTTGGCATCCGCTTCATTGAGTTGAGTAAATAATAATGGCTATCTTTAGGCGCAAGATGGCTGATGAATGGCAAGGGACGAATGGACGAGGCTGAAACACCCTCGGGACAAGCTGGCCTTTACTGTGCTTAACAATCCACACAGCCCACCGCCAAAGCAGCGTAAATGGGCCAACCGCAGAGACTGCTACTTGAATAATACGAATCTCACGCCCACATTATCTTTGCACCTCCTGCTTTTGAGAGGGTACATACTGCTCCGGTCCTCTTGCTTTCCATTACTTGACTTTCCCTTCTTTTCCACCTTTTGATATCCTAAGACTTTGAAATTATCTCGCCGAGCACTAAAAATGGTGCAACTAAAGTCCTTCGTTTCCATCGCCTCCGTTGCGCTGCCCCTCGTCTCTGCGGCCTCCGATGTCCTTAACTTGATCCCTTCCAATTTCGACACTGTTGTCTTCCAGTCCGGCAAGCCAGCATTGGTGGAATTCTTCGCCCCGTGGTGCGGCCACTGCAAGAACCTAGCACCCGTCTATGAGGAACTGGCTACTGCATTTGCCGCTGCTGGCAACAAGGTCTCCATCGCCAATGTCGATGCCGATAAACATAAAGATCTCGGAAAGAGGTTCGGAGTCCAGGGATTCCCCACGTTAAAATGGTTCGATGGCACGCCGGGGACTGAGCCAGAGGACTACAACGGCGGCCGCGATCTCGAGAGTTTGACCAAATTTGTGACTGAGAAGTCTGGCGTCAAGACCAAGGCTCCAAAGAAGGCGGCAAGCCACGTCGAGATGCTGACCGATACTACTTTCAAACAAGAGATTGGTGGAGACAAGGATGTTCTAGTCGCCTTCACGGCTCCATGGTGTGGCCGTAAGTCTTTCCTACTGCAATGGTCAAAGAGAGTGCCTCCCACTAACTGATTGCACAACAGACTGCAAGACTCTTGCTCCCGTATGGGAGAAAGTGGCAGCCGATTTCGCCTCTGAATCCAATGTCCTTATCGCCAAGGTCGATGCTGAAGCTGAGAACTCCAAGGCTACCGCACAAGCGCAAGGAGTCACAGGCTACCCAACGATTAAGTTCTTCCCAAAGGGCTCTACCGAACCCGTGGCGTACGGCGGTGGCCGAACTGAAGACGCTCTCGTTGACTTTGTCAACTCCAAGGCCGGCACTTTCCGTGTCGCTGGCGGAGGGCTCAACTCCAAGGCCGGGACTCTTGAGGCCCTAGACGCTATCCTCGCGACCTACGTGAGTGCGAACGGCCTTAAGGATGTCGAAAAGGCCACAGCCGAGATTAAGAAGGCTGCGGCCGACCTGAAAGACAAGTCTGTCGAATACTACCTCCGGGCTCTGTCCAAATTGACTGGCAACCCCGAATACGCGATGAAGGAACAGACCAGACTGGCTGGCCTGTTGAAGAAGGGTGGTCTTGCCACCGAGAAGATCGACGACCTCCAAAAACGGAGTAACATTCTCGCGAAGTTCTTGGTCAAGGATGAGTCTAAAAGTGAGCTGTAGGCGCTCTTTTGAATGGAACGGGCGACGGCAGTATCAAAGTCTTAAGGAAATGGTTTATGCCAGAAGCCATGTACATCGGCGTATCAGTAGCGGCGTTCGATACCCAAGAAAACAATGGGTATTTTTGGTTTTAATTCAAACAACGTGAGCGTATCCTTTCCTCATGTCTTTTTATAATCTGTGAGAACCCCGCCGGTCCAGTGAAACATTCAGTCCAGCAAATTTCCATCCAAAGGACAATCAAAAGGGGTATCTGAACAAGGGCGCAGGCCGGTTGCCATCCAGACACTTCAAAGTGAACCCGTAGCTGAACCCCCAGAATTCTTTTCCAGAATCATTGCGTCCTTCAAGAGCATCTCCTGCTCAAGTCTATCGCAGCGCTCGGCCATGTCGTCCACTATACCTCAAAGTAAATTCACGTCAGCCAAAAAGACCCATGATAATTCGTCATGTTGTTCGTTGGATCTGTAGGGCCGGGAAGGGCAAGAATGAGGCTCCCTCACGCTTAGTCAATATCTCGTCACTAATTCCTTGGAACTTCTTCTGCAGGTCGCCTAGGAAATCATCAATTGCCTCGGCGAGCTTTGTGGCGGCTTCGTTGGCCCCGGTGGCTTCTGAGCCTGGCCTCATGGAGGTACCGCGCACTGTCGACGTGGTATTCGATAGAGGTGGGCTCGGTGCAGCCTGTGTCGGAGGAAAGGGATGGTCGTTAGGCTTGCCTTTCAGAGTGGGAGGAGGAGTGGGAGGGTATGAGAGTGTCGCTTACCATGCTGGATGAGCTCTTGGTTCTCAGAATGTCGGAGAGAGCAGGAATGATTGTCCTTTGCCGACCACTTTTTCTAGGGTCCGCAGTATATGAATCACTTCAGAGGCATGTTGCGTATCCTCTCGCGTCCCAGATTGAATGTTGTTACAAGCAAGGCTCACTACTCTAGGAGATCACAGAGTTCGCTCAAACATACGAATTCAACTCGAAGTCCAGACATCTAGACGCGTCTAATACGGCGCATTATATAGATTGTCCACGCTATATGAAGGACCACCTTTTACCACTTCGTGCGAATGAGCATTACCAAGCTGTATAGTATTTAGACGAACCCTAAGCATCACTTTCTATATTTTGATCAACTGTGCAGCATTTCCTCATGAATTAGGTAGGGAGCTTCAATAATTACCGCAGTACGTCAAAAAACCCACCGTAGTCCTTGATACGCGATAAGCGCCCTCCAATTTTCGATCTCCAACTCCAGCGTTTCTGATTCTCCGCGCGGCCAAAAATTTCGTCCAAAATTCCGATTTACAGAATTCCGCGAGACAGCCTCTAATATCGTACGTCTCTAGCTTTTGCTGTACGCTCATCTATAAGCAACCCATAATTCCAGGAGACTCAGCTATCCATTTACGATATAATATTAACATGGCAAAAAAGAGTAAGCTGCTCGCCGCTCTGGATGCACACAAAGGGCGAGACTATGCTGCAGAGAAGCGGAAAAGTGAGGTCAAGGCCGCCGAGAAGAGAAAGCGACAGAAGGTCGAGAAAAGCGATGCTGATGGTGCCTCGGAAATCGCCACAGAAGCTGGCGCCGTACTGAAGAATGGCGATCAGCGCGAAGAGCACGACTTTGAGGCCTTTTCAGAGGATGGCTCGGAAGACCCCCACGATAAAGAGGGAGGAGCAGATGAGGACGACGTTGTTACCAGCACAATCCCTCAACCAGACCAACCCGCCGACGCATCCGCATCAGAAGCCGAAAACGAATCGGACGTCGCACTCTCAGACCTCGCCGACGAGGACCTAGAAGACACCATTCCGCATCAACGCATGACAATCAACAACGGGCCAGCCCTCACCGCCTCACGAAACCGCATCACCCTTCTCGGCAAACACCGCGCCGGCACGAAGAACAAACGCACTCCGTTCCACATCCACAACTCGCTGATCTCGACCCTCCCCTCCGCCAACGAAACGATCCCCGACCCCAACGACGACCTCACACGCGAGCTAGAGTTCTACCGGATCGCACGAGACGCTGCGGTCCAAGGGCGAAGTCTGCTCCAGAAGGAGAAAGTCCCCTTCACGCGGCCGACGGACTACTTCGCGGAGATGGTCAAGACCGACGAGCACATGGGCAAGATCAAGAAGAAAATGTACAACGATGCCGCAGGTAAAAAGGCTTCCCAGGAGGCGAGGAAGTTGCGTGATGCGAAGAAGTTCGGCAAGGCGGTCCAGGTCGCAAAGGAGCAGGAGCGTGCCAAGGAGAAGAGGAATACTTTGGACAAGATCAAGGAGTTGAAGAGAAGTATGTCTGCCCCGGTCAGGTCCTCACCTGGTCTCCCCACTTTTTACAAATCACTCTTCGACTAACTTTCACCGCTTTTCCAGAACGCAAAGGTCAAGACACGGGTAAAGTACACGAGGGCGGCGATACAGACATCTTCCAGAGCATCGCCGTTGAAGACGGACCCGCCAAAGACCGGTCCGGGCGAGAACGAGGCGCAGGCCCGAACCCCAAGCGCCAGAAGCGGGAGCAGAAGTACGGCTTTGGAGGCAAGAAGCGATTCTCCAAGAGCGGCGACGCCGTCAGCAGTGGCGACATCAGAGGGTTCTCGGCGTCCAAAATGAAGGGCAAGGGCAAGCCGACCAGGCTGGGCAAGAGTAGGAGAGCTGGTGCACGTTGATGCTCACGAGGGAGAAGATTGAATATCTGGGAGGTGGGAAAGGAAAAGGAAAATAAAACAAAACTTTTATGATATGAATTGCTTAGATGCCGGGGTTTTCTGTTTCCCTCCTCCTGTTTTCCCCTCCTGTCTCTCTGTGTGCCTTTTCCGCCAGGCATATCTTATAAGTTCAAGAGTGGAGCGGGAAACAAGGCAAAATGGGGTATCACAACAACAACGCACACGCAATGCAATCAGCCCCGTCATCTAAAAGGTTGTCGAGTATACGCCAAATACTAGCCTCCACCTCCACCAACCATCCAAATCATTCGACTTCACACCACCCATTGGCCCAGAAACGCCTGGAGATTCGAAGTCTGATGCTGTCTACCGACTCTCTTGGCTTCCTGCGATACCAGGTCCAACATCTCCTGAGCCTCTGGGCCGGGTGGCAGATCAGGCAGGGCATCAGGGCCCAGATGGCCGTTTAGTTGTCGACTCGGGCTACACTCTCGACTCCCAACGGAGTCGTTATCCACCTCACGCAGCCGACTTGGCAGAGGGGGCCCTTGTCGTTTCGCTACTGGGGATGAAATAGGGACATCGCTCATGTCCTCATCATCGTCGAACGAATCAACGGCGCCTCGTGCACGTTTGTGTGCCTTGCGGGCACCGCTGGGGCGAAGGACCGACTTCATGCGATGTTTCTGCTTGCCGAGCTTGCCCGGCGTCTTCATAATCTTATCGGCCACTTCATCGGCCAAAGTGGCTTCCAGCTCATCGTATATTCTCCGAGTAGACCAATTAAATTTCTTCCGGAGTTTGGCTTCATTCATCAGTCTTAACAAAGGTTCCGCAGACCGTTCGAAGGCTGCAACTGCTTCTTCGTGGGTTCCGTCGAATGTGACCTGTTTCTCCAATTCGGTGGCGGCCTCATCGATCCCACAATGGCGCATATTGAAGTTGGACGACTTGCGAAGAATGTTCAGCATGTCCCATATTGGCTTGGTCCAATCAATGGGCTCCGGCTGTACTTCGGACTGGCTACTCGAGCTTGAAGCTGCCTCGGAAGCAGGCTGAGACGTCACGTCTAACTCTTCTGACATGTCCGGGTCTTCCTGTTGCTGTTCAGGTGTTGTTTCCTCGTCCGCAGACTCCGCATCTGATGAATCTGAATCCGACTCTGACTGTGACTCTGAATCTTGTGGTTCCTCAATAGGAGCGGGCGTAGCGAGCGAGGCCTTCAATGCCTCTACTTCATCAGCATATGTCTCCGCCAAGTGCTTCCACAGATGTGTGTGTGACCAATCGATGCCTTCTCTCTCTTCTATCATTTGCTTCAATAAAAACCTGTGGTGTTTATGTATCGTTTCCATCGCCTCGTCATCGTCGTCGATCCGATAGCCAGTGTGTTTTTGGTAGAGCGTAAGGAAAGGATCTATCATGAATCCATACTGTTGTCGTTTCCGAGGAAGTTTTTGGTGCTGGTCAACGGCAAAATAGAACAAGTCGATCGCCTCAACGGTGTCATTGTAATGACTCAAGTAACGATCTGAGGGCGAGATCTCGAACCAGCCAGCCTTCCCAGCCGCCCAGATAACGGGCTTCCCATTATCGTCTTGACCAAAGCTATAGTTGGTAACATTGTCGATTTTTAATCGTACGTAAAGGGGGTTTTCTACTAATACTGCCCGTCTCGTCAGCGCAGGGAGTGGGATGAATGAAGGGGGGGGGCAATGCTGTACTCAGATGATCCTGTTCGTCGTCCAGAGGCATCAATTCTCCCAAAACACACAGAGGTACACTTTCAGAAGCCTCAAGGAGATCTGCATATCGACCTTTTCCTTGATAAAAGATCTTGGCTTCACGTAGAGAGAAGTCGGGCCAGTCGTTGACGTCGTCTGGTACAGGGTTTAGAGGTTTGAGGACGCGATCTTCGGGGAGAGTGGACATGGCCGGTGGAAGGATCCGAGACACATGCTGCGGCGGTGTACGGAGTAGTGATATCAAGTCGTGGTGGCTGGGGATCGAATTCCGCCTGACATGTCGGATTTGAGATTACGAGACGAGTCTGGGGCCTGGTCGATTGATGGGAGGGGTAACTGAGCAGTAGGCCGATATCTTGATGATGCGAACTAGGATAGGCTCTTGTCACGAATCTGGCCAAAGGATGTTCTGTAGCATGATTGTGGTCGCGGGAGACCAGACCAGCACTAAGCAAAAGCATCAAGGAGGAGGGTGGAGCCCAGATCCAATGTCAATTGGACTTTGAGCGGGAATGGAACTCGAGATGTTGTTTGTCGCAATTGGTGGCGCACAGGAGTCACGTGGCACGACATGGATTTAGATTTCTCCGCAAAGAAAGTTTAAGCGTGGGAACTTTTGACCTTGTCGCAGTTACTCGTACGGTTACAAGTTACGACTGGCACTCTTCAAATGCCAGCGAGTGCACCGGGAGGGTTCCCGCACTTTACACACACAGAGACACAGATCCTATTTGCATGACTGCTAGAGCGTTCTTCAACATGGCTCAGGGCTCCGGCAAAGTCCTCGAGGGCATCTTCGGTGAGGCCAATTCCTCTCCCAAGATATTGCTACCTGACCAATTTCCTTACGTGTCCAGCCATCAGCAAACCCCAGAGCCTGTCATCTGCTCAAGTCCTCCGCGACTTGCAACACAAATTTGCCGAGTCCAAGATCTTCGCTCCTCTGCTTCAGGAGTCTCAGAACATGCGCCAGCAGAATAATAACAAGAGAAAGAGGCATCTCAGCAATGACAACATCTTCAAGATGGGCCATGGAGGCACTCTCGACCCACTAGCCACGGGCATCCTGATCGTCGGCCTTGGCCGAGGTACCAAACACCTGATACAATTCTTGGAATGCAAGAAGACATACGAGACGGTGGTGCTATTCGGGAAAAGTACGACCACCTATGATGTTGCTGGACAAGTTGTCGCAGAAGCTCCTGCGGACATGGTCACTAAACAAGTCGTGGAAGAGCAACTTGCCAACTTTCGGGGGCAACTGAAGCAGATCCCACCAATCTATAGTGCTATCAAGATCGATGGCATGAAGCTCTACGATTATGCACGAAGTGGCAGAGAGCTCCCCCGAGAGTTGGAAAGCCGGGGAGTGGAAGTTACCGAGTGCACTCTCCTAGATTTTTACGAAGCCGGCCAGCATGATTTCAGATATCCGGCCGAACAAGCGTCTGAGGAAGAGAAAATGACTGCAAACAAACTTATGCAAGGGGCGGAAGCAACGAAAAAACTGCTTGCGGAGCAGGCACCTAAGTCAGTGGCGCCAAAGGTCGCACACGAAGAAAATTGTCTCCCTCGAGATCAAAAAGCAGCATTACATACCCATCCCCTACCGACACAAGAAGCGGAACCAGCACAAGCGCCCGCCGCACGGATACGTCTGACTGTGAGCAGTGGCTTTTATGTGCGCTCCTTTGCACATGATCTCGGTATAAGTTGCGGATCGCTTGGTACTATGGCAGCATTGAGCAGAAGCAGTCAGGCGGAGTATACAATTGCCGACCCTGCTCCAGAGGGATTCACCACGGCCCTTACCATGGATGATATGGAGGCAGGTGAGGATGTTTGGGCTCCCAAGATTTCCGCTATGCTTGAGCCATGGCTAGAATCAACCCCACCAACTGAGACGCCAAACGATAGGAATTTTCCGAGGCACTTCGATGGCAGAAGGGGTGGGATGGGCGGCCGAGGAGCTCAATACAGAGGGAAGGGCTCGAAACGAAGCTGGAGTGAAGGGGGCAGAGACCACGAGTATACGCCCAAGCGAGCAAGACGGCGCAATAGCTCATCGCCTGAAGTGTGAGATCGTCCACGAGGCTTAAGTGGTGCTCTGGTTTGTAGCAATATGCACGGAGTCCTTGTAAGACTACTACAGTTGCAGTATCTAAATGTCCAGTTACGTATGCCAAGGCTAGTTCCTGCATATGTTTTGGCGGCTGTCAGTTGATGGATGCCTGCCATTGCCTGCGTTCCCCCAAAACCCAGAACAGGTGGGCCGATCGGGCGCCTTCCCTCCACCCTTGCATCCTGCGCCCCATTCTTTAGTTCTACAACTTTTTACTCACTCAACCCTGCCCTCTTTTTACCCTCCACCTGCACGGTGTCATGCGCTCGTGTGATCATTCACTGCCGGCTTGTCAACCCTTCTGCTTCATATTGTATCCTTATCTTTCCTTGAATTGCCAATCTGCTTGTTTCCATGTCTAGTCTTCGGTCTAGTCCCTCCACGTGAACGTTAGTCAATGACAATGGTGCCCCTGCAATCGCAGGATAGACCCTTGTCGCTTGCTTCTCTGAAGGCAAACAAGGCTCGCGCAAAACTGGTCACCAAGACCGTCACTGTTACCAGAGTCTCCAAGCCGACGCCCAGGCCTCAAGGAGCCTCTTCTATCTCTACGTCGCCCCCTTCTCGAAAGAATATCTCAAACAGTACTCCTCGACATGCCATCGCTCCTCGGAAGTCCGCCACTCCTGCATCCGTTTCTTCTAGACCACCCAGTAAGGAACCACTGGGAAGAGTGAGACAAAATGAATCGAGTCGCACAAAGCGCGCCTCTCCTGCCATCTCTACCCCCAGATTTACCAGCTCGGATGATGAAAGTGAAGAAGATGAAGATCAACCCAGGAAACGGATGCGAACCTCTGGCCAGGACAATTTGGACAAACATCGTCGCATTAGAGATCTAGCCTCGTTCTCAGAGGGGGACGCTGGTGCGATTCGTATGGCCCATGCTGCGGACATCGCGAATATTGATATTGTTGAACAATCAAGAACCAAATATCAAGACTTCTTCACAGTTCTTGAAGTCGACGAGGCTGATTGTCCAACAATCACGCTGCAGTATCCCAGTGTATCTCAGTCCGAGAAGTATCAGCTGGTCAAACCCACTGACTCTTCCGATTTCAAACCCTTGGACGAAATCGAACTCAACATGAAAATCATTGCCGAATACTACCTTGACAGCGAGTCGGCAAGGAAAGTGACGAGCGAAGAGGACGGTTCCGGCTATGTTCAAATGCTTCACAGAGAAGCCAAAGATGCCATGCGGGGCCGCGTTGGCGCTCAGTCCAGATATATAAATGTGGTGGAAAAGTTCAACACATTGCTGTCTCAGAAACGCAAAGACGGCATCATTGCCAAGAAGTTGGACGCCATGGTCCGCGTCGATGTTAAACTGGTCGAACACATCATTAAAAATCAGGTTTACGCTCGGACCGTCTCACCACAGGTCCACCTTGTTAGGCACTACGAGAGCTTCTCCGACAACGTCTATGGGGAATTACTTCCCAAGTTTTTGAGTCGAATCTTCAAAGAAACCAGCCTCAAATCCAGTCAAATCTTCGTCGATCTCGGCTCAGGGGTCGGCAATTGCGTGCTACAAGCCGCTTTGGAGATTGGGTGTGACTCGTGGGGCTGTGAGTTCATGGACAATCCCAACACTCTCGCTCAACTTCAGGCTGCGGAGTTCCCGGCTCGCTGTCGACTGTGGGGCATCAAACCTGGCAAAGTACACTTGATCCACGGAGACTTTCTAAAGAATGAAGATATCAAAGAGGTACTGAAGAGGGCAGATGTCATTTTAGTCAACAATCAAGCATTCACGGCCGAACTCAACGACAAGTTGAAGTATGTTTTCCTTGATCTTAAAGAAGGGGCCCAAATCGTCAGTCTTAAGCCATTTCGCAGTCCTGCACACAAAATCAAGGACTCAAACGTCAATGATCCCATAAATGTTCTGGAGGTGGTGGAAAAGGATCGCTGGAGTGGTATGGTGAGCTGGACAGATGATCCAGGAAAGTGGTACCATCAGCGAAAAGATTCTAGAGCACTAGAAATATTCGTCAAGAAATTAGGAGAGTCAAAGTGAAAGGGGGGGTTTCCTTGTCCTGTTCAGCATTTGGTTATGCATTTGAGGTTAAAATGAGATCATGAGAGTCATGTTGCATAGCGTGGGCATTGGGCAGCGTTCGGCCTTCAGTTCCAAAGCTGCACCCGGCCGAGTGCCGACCATGGTATATCAAGATATCGCTAGTAATAAGCAGCTAGAATTCATCTTGTTGCGAAGGCTTTTCTATTACTGTAACCCCCACTTCCATTGAATTCTTGAGTGTTCTGTACCACGAGATGCGCAATTCGACCACAACCCATTTAAGCAGTCCCACACGATGTCCTGGAACAGCGATGTATCGATTGCCAAACCTGATGTGACGGATATCCATTGAGAGCTTGAGCAGTGGCTGTAGCTGCTGCGGAAACACATCCTGTCAGCACCACAATGACCAGTTTGTGCGCGGCAAGGCTTGCACGTAGTGAGCAGGTAACTCACAGTCAGTAAGTCGATGACGACTGAGAGCAAGCTTCGGGAGAAGCTGATCTCTATGCCCATCTGTGCTGCTGCCCAGCTTTCCCTCCCCGGTTTTGGCATTTACCTCAACCAGCAGTAGCTCGTGCGTAGGTGGCGAGAAAGTGTATTACCTTGATACTGGCAGGGTCTTTGCGAGGCAGTGTAGTAGTAGTACAGCTTGAAATACTGTATGCCAAGCCCGCCAAAAGCAAGGAAAGGAAAGGACCACAAGAGTTTCAGCCAAACTTGTGTTCTTCATTCATCCTATCGGCCTCTTTGCCCATCCTCGCCATCCAGCGGTCCACGAGCTCCTTATTCTCCTTCTTCAGCTTGCCGGACTGCTCCTCAGCCATGTTGAGTTGGAGATTCAGAGTCACATTCTCATCCTGGACATTCTCGATCAACTTGGCCTTGCCCCTCAGTTCCTCTTCGCGGTCTTTCAATTTGATGGTGAGCTGGGACAAGCTTGCGTTCAGCTGGAGCATGCGTTTGCCGTCGACTCTGCCTCTGCCCTTGAGGGCTTCGAGCTCTCTCAATGCGGCGTCCAGTCGGGTTTGGAGATCACCACGCTCTTGTTGGGCTTTGGCCAGGTCCTGGCGAAATTGTGCAGTGACATTGGCTGGTTCTGCCGCTGTGGCTGTGCCTGATGCTGATGCCGGTGAAGTGACTCGGCGCAGCCCTCGCCCTACTAGGGACGGCGGTGCGGACACCGCTGGGTCCGGGTCTTCTGCTGGCGCTTGCTTGAGTTTTGCCTGGAGCTCAGCATTTTCGTCTCCCAGCTTGGTGCCTAGTATACAGCAGTTGAGAAGAGGTGTGCAAGTAAGACGGGATCTCTGGGTGCATACAGTAATTGTACAGGTCAAGGTTGGCTTTCTCCCTTGTGTCTCTGGCCTGCAAGGCTGCCAGGTACTTCTCAGTCCATGTAGCCATTGGTGTCATCGAGTTTGATGCATGATGGGAGTATCTCGGAAGCGGTACACGAAAATTTGAAGGAGTTTGGCTTCACAAATCCCAGGTGACAGGCGAGAAGGGGCTATGACTAACGATGAAGACGTCCGTGATACAAACAAGGCAGAATAGTGTAAGCCTCGAGGCACGATGCCCGGTAGTCTGAGATGGGGTCGGCTAAGTTGCCGAACTGGCCAAAGACTTCGTTCCTAAGATAAGGTTAGTCCCCTTTGAGCGATAGCCGTTGCCGCCTTGGGGTTGGATGGCGGTGGGCGACGGGCATTGGTGTCTACTGTCAACAGGTCATGATGCCCCCATGCATGATCCAATTCCCAGTCACGACTTACATACAAAGTCACAAGCCTCCATCTCCACCTCCATCCAGCCCTACGCCTGTCTTCCATATCGAACTTCCAGTCCTTTCTCGTGACAGCAGCCACTTCCTTTCAGACAACCGAAACCACCTATTGCCTTGCAAACGTCGTCGAGCGGCTTGAGCTGATCCTGGGGAAACAATCACCCGCAGATTGCATTGCGCTTGACGTAGCTTCCAGCCAGAAGCCAGAAGCCCATCTATTTAGACAGCACCAACCCTTTCACACAGACATTCCAGCACCATGTCATCAAGAAAGAAGGTATTGTTGAAAGTGCGTCGATGCATGCCCATTTGGCGCATTCCACCGCTGACAGCCAATCCTACAGGTTATTATCCTGGGAGACAGCGGAGTAGGGAAGACTAGTTTAATGAACCAATATGTAAGTTATGCTTCGGACAGTGGCACCAGTACTGCCTACGTTCTGACCATCTTTATCCCTCAGGTGAACAAGAAATTCTCCACCTCGTACAAAGCCACCATTGGCGCCGACTTCCTCACGAAAGAAGTCACTGTTGACGACCGCATCGTCACCTTACAGCTCTGGGACACGGCGGGACAAGAGCGATTCCAGTCCCTCGGCGTCGCATTCTACCGCGGTGCTGATTGCTGCGTCCTTGTGTACGACGTCAACTCCACCAAGTCATTCGAGACCCTGGATTCATGGCGCGACGAGTTCCTGATTCAAGCAAGCCCGCGCGATCCCGAGAGCTTTCCCTTTGTCGTGTTGGGGAACAAGATTGATTTAGGCGAAGACAGGAGGATGATCACACCGAAGAGGGCACATGCGTACTGCCAGAGTCGTGGCCAGATGCCCTACTTCGAGACCAGCGCCAAGGAGAGCATCAATGTGGAACAAGCCTTTGAGGTTATTGCCCGGAATGCTTTACTTCAGGAGGAGAGTGAAGAGTATGGTGGTGATTTCTCTGATCCAATCAACATCAATCTAGATCAGGAGAGAGATGGATGCGCGTGTTAAGCAGGCACGGAACGAGACGGTACGAGCAAGGCTATATGTCGACGACAGGTGCCTTGCTTGATGTGCCCTCTCCGTCGTTGGACGTCTTTCTGGGCATGATAGACTGCAAATTTGGGGGTCATGAGCATTAAGCGCGCAAGTATGTTCAGTTCAGCCCGCATAAACCCCGATCCTGGAGGCCAGTCACTTTTCTTGATTGTTTGCTTTGGATTGCATGGTTCTATCAGTTTTCGTCTCCCATGGACGTGGTACACTCAAGGATTACTCGGAGTCGGCGCAAGTGGAGGAGTGTACAGATAACAGGATACAGAACAGCAGAACAGAGCAACGCAAATTCTTTGTCGCCACTGTCGCTGTTGCGAGAAAGTATTGTTTGACTCCACCTTTCCCTCCACCATCTATAAATGTGCTGGCGGTGTCCTTCTCGGCGACCGTAATGCTGATTGAACCCGACTCCCTACGTTGTGAACTCCCCGCTCGTTTCATCCTCACTCGCAAGTGCTACCACTCACCATTCAAGACCTGGAGCCAAGGATTGTCGCTCCAGCTACACGTCTCTTATCGCTGAGCCCCTTTCCTCTGTCCCTCGCATTCTCTCTAGTTGCTGCTGTAGTGATACTCACAATAAATCGGATGCGATCAGTAGTCGTTGGCGGGCGGAGACACGTTAAGGAGGGAGAGCAGATTAAATCCATACGAGTACTATATTAAGTTCCACATATGCCGAGATATGTGGGCTGCGAGTGATTCTTCTTTTCCACATTGGCGTTGTTTGGGTCCAAGGAACCTTTTCTTTCCCTCCTCCATTCCTCCCTTCGGCAAATATGAGCGTGGGCCAAATATATGCATACTCAAAAGAGGGGAGGCTAGCCCGGTGTATATCTCAAATGTCTCGCGGGACACAGCTAGCCTCAAGGACGGTAACAGAAAGCTCCACTGTGTGTGCTTTCTACTTAGCCTATTTGTTGGCCAGGAGATAACCAGGTCGTTCCCAAAGTCTCCCATGGTCGTGGACTTCAACGTGGACTTGTTCTGGCATTCCACTGTGTCTTTTCAGAGCAACACACAATCCAACCACTACCTGTTTAGTGAAGCCGGCTAATTTGACTTTTGCAGATCAGCCTTTAACAGCAGGAGAGCGAAGATGGCACATGGGCACAAAAGGTCAAACTCAAACGAATCGAATCAGGAACAAAGTTTTTTAGATTGTGACATTCTGCTTTTCCTCGCGCTGCTGTTGACACGCTATTCTGAAAAAAGGTTGTGTGTGTGTGTGTGTTTGTGTGTATTTGTGTGCGAGAAATTTTGGTCTGGTCTGTTTTCGGAGACACAACACAAAAGACTTTTGGTGGGGGACGATTGAATAATCGTGGAAACCCGGTGCAAGACAATACACACACCTCACAATCACGTCACACAGGATGCTTTGTGAATCGAGGAGGAAAAATTAGGAACTCCAGCTTGCTCCAGGCCGTCATGACAAGTCGTGGCAGGAATAAACAGTTCGCGCTCTTTGTGAGGCTAAAGAAGAAGCCAGCAATATAACAACGTGAGAATCCTCGCATACCGACTTGTTGCTCGTCCCATAAAAACTCAACACGGAGGAGGCCTATCCAGTAAGTTTTCAGGACTCGCTCGGAAGATCTGGTGTTGTCCGTTTTCCCTGTCCACCACCTCAAAAGGGCGGAAGACAGTCCGGGTCGAAGAGCCTGTCGATGATGACAAAGTTCAAGAAATAGATTGAGATGGTGGGGGTGAGGAGGTGATCCCTTGTATGTCGAGACGCCGTCTGCCTTTCCACGCCAGAAATACAAAATATGTCTTCCGCAGAACTTCATTTACCAGGCCCAGATTTTAAGCTGCACGAAAATTTAGTGACACAACATGAACGCGGAGGCAAAGCTGCCTTACCAGAGAATCCCATGAACCAGTGCATAAACTAATCCCATCATTGCTAACACCAAGACAACTGACTCGGTTTTCATGTCCATTGAGCGATCCAACCTTGTCGCCGCGCAAGGTGTCCCAAACCTATCAATGTCAGTACACAGATTGCTTTGGAGGGGGGAAAACTCTATACTTTGCATTCGAAATCATCGTAACCAGCAAACAGGAGGCGGCCAGATACCGAAAATGCGACCGACGTAATTCCGCAGAGAACTTGTTCATTCTGAAGCAGTCATTAGTCATGGAGCTGGTAGATATATGTTGGAGCCATACTTGATAAGACATCAGTTCTCGATCTGCTCTGATATCAAAAAGCCTGCAGGAGGCATCATCGGAGCCTGTGCCAAAGGCATTTCCATCCGGGAAAAATTGAATGGCATTGATATCAGATTCGTGACCAGCGAATGTTTGCACGGCCTTCCCTGTACGCACGTCCCATAGTTTGGCGAAGGCATCACAAGCACCGGAGACGAAGACGTTGGCATTGGTAGGGTTTATACTGATGCTCATGACGTCGCCTAAGTGATCGGCGAACTCAGTAACTTTGGATCCTGTCTCTATGTCCCACATCATGCAAGTCATGTCACCCGAGGAGGTGATAATCTTTCTGTCATTAACAAACCGACAACATGAGAGATAGCCTGAATGTCCGGATAGTTCGCGGGCAACACGGGTTGGTCCTTCTCTCGTGGAGAGGTTATAAATTGAACAAATATTGTCCAAGCCACCACAAGCGACATAATTCCCACTGGGAGCATATGCACAGGTCATGACCCAGGATGATCGAAGGGGAATAGCGTGGACTTTATTTGTAGTATAGGCATCCCAGATGATGAGCTTGCCATCTTGTGAAGCTGAGACCAGATGCCGTCTGTCAGTTGACCAGTGCATGGCATAGATTTTGGCTAGATGGCCTTTGAGATTTCTCCGGGGCTTCATTCCTATCCGCTGCAATGCTTCGGTATTGTTGAGAGCGACTTGTCGCACTATTCGGTCGAATTGATCAGCAATCTGGACGATCAGGGGGAAAAGGCGGAGGGAATGATGGGAGGCAACTGTTGTACTTACAGCTAGTATCTGCCAGATCATCCTTCTTGCGCTTGATTTTGTCTTTTAGGCCTTCCGCTTCTCTTCTTGCAGCCGTGATTTTGGCCTGCATCTGTTCTCCGGTCAAGTCGGTAGACATGGCGCAAATTGGGGGCCCTCTCGGACCAGGATGATGGTAGTACACAGGTGATCAGGTCGTGTGCCGTGGAGGCGTGCTCGAGAGATGCGCAGGACGAAATGAACGAGATGCCTGATCGAGAGGTCGTCAACGGTGGGCAAGATGTAGAGGCAGGAGCTCAAACGAGGCAGGTATCAGGGATGGACCAATTGCGGCGGCCCACAGCACCAGCCGCAGATCTGGTGGGATTGCGAACCTGACAAAGAAGGGGATTGGAAGGGAACAGCTGCACAGAGAGAGTAGGAAGGTAATTGAGATGGATGAAGAAGTTCTTGAGACAGATTCGAAGGTGGTTTGAACAGTTTGAAATGCAAGGTTGGACCAAGGAAGCAGCCAGGGAAAGTCGGAGTGGGAGGGTTCCTTGCCAGTGCAGTGGTAGTTGGTAGCAGAAGTGGCAGTAGTGGCAGTAGTGGTGCTGGGTTTGGTGGTGCAGAGGTGCAGGCCAGAGGGACCAAAGATGAGAGACGAGGACTACGGAGTAGAGAGGAGAGGTGCTCGGTGCGGTGCTTTGACTGACGGGGGTTCCCTTGGTGGACAGACTAGTTTAATGATGTGCCTTTCGAGTTTGGGGCGTTTGGGCGCGGATGCCGCACAGAATCAGCCGGTGGACGGGTGGACTCTGCACGCTGCGTTTAAGAGATACTCGGGCTAGTTAGCTACGCCTACGAGGTTCTCCGTGCAGCCTATGAGGAACAGTGGTGAGCCCCGGGAGCCAATTTATGGGTCAAGGTGGGTGGGTGGTGAGTGGTGATTTGCGAGTACTCCGTACTCCGTATCCCACACCTAACCCAGTGCCTTGTACCAGGGTTTGGTAGCATCAATAACCGTTTAGGCCGCTGATAATTTAATTTCTATGAGGGCGTGTTTGCACAGCTTGTAGTACTCGTAGTCGTGAATTTGTAGATGCAGATAGTCAAGCACAACAAGCATGGTTGCACATATAACGCCGACTGACCTGACGGCATTGGTGGCCTGTAGGTCTACACTTCGTTTTGCCGGCCACTACTCTCGTTTGGATGGTTCAAGCACCCACTGGCTGTGTCCCCCTACTGACTCCTCAGAACTGTCGAGTCATCCACGACAGACCTAATTAAGTGCCCACAGTACGGCAGACAGAACAATTTACTCCATACGAATGCAATTGCTATCAAATGTAAGGACAATGGAGCACCTGATGTTGGTATAACGAGTCTCTTGGATTCCATTGTGGCCATTCAACGCCAACCCAAAACACGTCGGATCCAAAGGTCAGGGCTTGGGCAAAGGGCTCGGGTGGCTCTGCGTGCAGGGTGCAGGGTGCAAGGGCCCAAGCGACCGATCTAGAGAGGGTTTTGCGGCGCTGCAATGGAAGAGAGATTGCCTGACCGCGGCTAGTGGCACCCTAAAAGAAGCCGGGCACCGCCCGTGCCCCACCAAATATCATCGTGGGCGACCCATCTTGGGACTGCAAACGAGAGGAGCACTCACAGAAAGGGGCTTGCGTGCTAAATACTGGAGCACTGGAGCCCAACCTCTGAGTGCATCTGGGGCCCATCCTTGGTCAGTGATCCACCTCTCTTTGGTACACTCGTATCCCATACTCCGTAAGAGTGTCCCTTTGGAGCGATTCGTGTTGTTACAAGTAGGGAGGCCTGGGCGGTGGGCACAGACCCATGAGCCTGTCTTTCAAGCGCCCCGCTGCAAACCCAATCACTCCACCTGGCTAGGTACATAGCAGGACCACAGGTGAAGTCCTTGCAAGTAACACGAGGCCAGGTATGGAGTACTCGGTGCATCGCGGAGCCTGACAGCGTGTGAGAAAGTGTAAAATAAGGGCATGGACGATCCTCCAGCTTTCTTATCCAGATTCACGAAACACCTCCGCTTTGCTGATCATTTGCATTTCTGTCGTGAACGACACGTGGATGTATCTATCCTTGCCCACCCTGTATTTTCTGGGGGGCAGGTGTTATCATCACTCATCTCGCGTCGATGCTTAATGTTAGATATCTCAACATCAAATTCTGTCACCTTATTCAATGTCACTTCGCCAATTATAGTTTCATTGATCGCGAAAGCTCCCCAGTCGCCCCAATCAAGGTTGAACATTATTGTCCCCAATGCCAAGGCATTCGAAGTCCCACATGGTGAACTTCTCCCTCCCTGACCGGTAACGGTAACCGGGTCCGTGGTGGCATCGCACGTCCCAGGTGAGTGGAAGCAATCGTTCCAGGCCCTTTGTCAGTATGGGGATCTAGGTGCAGATATGTATTTTGCATGATTCAGCCCAAGCCAGATACCTCAAAAGTACTTTCTTTGCTGCAAACTCTGGATGAAAGGGCCTGTGCTTCTTTCAATGAAAATCCGGTTTTGAGACAAGTGTGGTATTGAATGGGTCACGCTGGAAATTGTGGTGAAAGGATCGGCACTAATAAGCAACCCGTTAGCGAGGAAGCGACATCTTCATTTGGAGTAACAATGGCCCGGAGGCCTCCGTTGTAGCAAAATCATGGGACGATCAACCCCGGGTGTTTAGGTGGCGCCGGCATCTCTTGATGCCTGGGAGCAAATGTGTCAAATATTCCAAGGATTACTCCTTCTTGCTTTGTCGGTCATCCGTGGGCTTTCGAGCTGCCTCTGTCACCAAGATTGCCAATTACTTGGAACAGGCGAGGCTGTATGTAACACTAAAGCACTGGACAATCACCCGCTTCATCCGTACAACCTTAATCAATTCTGAATCATGTTGTGGCAGATTGGCTGCTTGTATGGAGCGGCCTCTGTTGCATTTGGTGCATTTGGTGCTCATGGACTCCGAAAAAGAATATCCGATCCGCAAAAACTCGCGAATTGGTCCACCGCAGCACATTATCAAGTCAGTCAGGCTTTTTCCAACTCCTGTCAAATAAAACAATCTAACATAGCAGTACAGCTTGTCCATAGCGGGGTTGTTCTGATCGCGACTTCTATAGTTCCAAAGAACAAGTTGGCATCTGGCCTGTTCATCGCCGGGATGACAATGTTCAGCGGGAGCATCTACCTTCTTGTTCTTGATCCCCAGCGATTCAAGGCTCTGGGACCGGTCACTCCTCTTGGAGGTCTCTGCTTGATCGCCGGGTGGGTTGCGTTGGGATTCGCTAGTCGAGGAAGGTTGACCCTCTAAAAAATATCTACAAAGCCATGATTGTATCAAATGCCGACTCAATATGGGCTTATGCACTTGACATATTGATACACTAGGCACATCCACTAGGCACATCCACTAGGCACATCCACTAGGCACATCCACTAGGCACATCCACTAGGCATTGTTGTTAGTTCTGCCCAACACTTAAGGCGAAGATGCGAACGCATTAAAATGGCCATGTCGCAGAGGTAATCCCGGTGACCACTCAATCTACGGCTGTGTTGGTGTAGCCCGCACACGACCGAGACTGTCGGTACTGCAAATCTTGATGGCTTCCAGAAGATGACAATTTCTGACACGATCGCATTTCAATTTCATATCTGTTCCTATCCTAGGAAGGGAGCGGCTAGACGAGCGTCCGCTGCCGTTTTCCTAGGTAACGCTATCGAAACATATTGTCAGGGTTAAACTCATTCTCAAAGAAGTATTGGATTTTAGGTAAGCCACATTGAGGAAAAGAGGTGTAAAGTGGCTTGCCTTCGGTCAGGCTTTGCAGTTAACCCACGATTGGTGGAATAGCCGCCTCGGTTCAGCAACAAAAATAGCATTCAAGGCCTTGGTATGCCGGCGGATTGGGTCCTGCTTCTCAAAACTCAAGAGGAAAGACCAATTGATATGGCTTTGCATAAACGAGTTCAAAGCTGCAGGTGTCAACGCGAAGAGTGTGGCTCACCTCGACCACATCCCATGAACAGTCTTGGTCGAGAAGCTCGTGTTCAGGTTCCAATTCGAGATGCATCAAGCGGTATCCAGCATCTCAGCCAATGTCTGTTCCTGTTCACTGCAAAGACGCTCTTCAACCAGATGCGGAGGGTTTCTTATAGTATCGATCTTCGATAGCATCCATCTACCCCGCAAGAAACTGGCAAACGACGTGTGTCTGTTGTTTTGGCAGAAAAGTGGTATTCTCTCAAGACAAGTTGTTGCAACGCAAGGTCCCGTGGCGATTGGGCCGATGAATTGCCACCCACTGTGTGGATCATCTGTACATGTTCTACTACTGGTTAGCAGCATTTCTATGATCCAGATCGCCTTAGTAATTGCGCAACATGGATTCTCGAAGGCTCTTTCATGCCAGAATTTTCTTCGCCGTCCAGCATGGACTTCAGGGGAGATATTACGAGGGACTCTTGATAATGATGCCAAAGCTTCAGCGCTTTTTGCATTAAACGCTGGGCGTGTTGATGCAGACCATAAATCCTCCGTGCCCAATTTTTAGCAGATAACACCCCTGAGCTCGAGGGGGAATTGAATAGAGGGCAGGTCGACTTGTGATAGGCGGTTCGACTATGGTGGGGCTGGGGTTCACCAGGGACATGTCCGACATGTTGGGTGCTATCATCAATCAGACATCCTGTTCAAAAATGACGCCAAAATAATAGGCATGATAGCGTGACATTACGCGTGAGAGAGGGGAGGAGAGCGGAGGGACTGCGAACCTATGGAGTGCCTAGTTAACCTGCTCCGTACAGAATACGAGCAAATTGCGTGAATAGCTGATATCGCGGCTCGAGGAGCCATCAGATATTAGCAGGCAAAGTGGAATATTCGGGGTGGGAGTGGGTAAATGGATCACAATGGTGCTCCGTACTCCGTAGTGGCCAGACGGCAAATCAATGCTTGGGAACTCGCCATTTGGCTGTTATTTATTAGTAGCCTCGGACCCAACCAATGTGAAATTGAAGAGCGTTAGACGCGAGGCTTGGCCCGGAGAAGATCAAGCCCAACTCCCCAGTCCCCAAGCCTGAGGACGAACCTGGTCCAGCGAGGGCCAGGAGTCCGGGTTAAAGCCTAAGGGAGCCACCTAGCGTAGACGCAGACTTGAAACCAGGCGATCGCTGGCACCAGCACCACCAGCAATACCACCGCCACTGCCACCGCCTGCCACATCTGCCACCGCCGCGGCCATTGAGAGGCCTGCAAACATCCTGCTACCACCCAATTACTACCACTACCACTACCACAGCAACTTACCTCGTTACTCATTTCCCTTCACTTACTACTTCACCTCCCATCACCAACATCATCAGCTTTCTCCCTTCAGCTTCGATAGCTTGGTTTTCCTCATCATTCCTTCCCCGCCAAACGTCTCCCTTTCATCCTCTCCCTAATTCTTCGATTCCTACGCCTGCGTGACATATTTTCGAGTCCCCCCAATTCCTGCCTCTGACCTCCGCCTTTCGACTCCGCGAATTACTTTCGTCCTCCTCTCGATTGGATCCGATCCAACTCGGCTTCCTACGTTCTTTACTGTTCCGCCAGTTTATTCTTCAGCAGTCCTCTCACGAGCAGAGCGTTCACTCAGACTTTCGCTTCTCTGAAACTTTGCATGTCTCGCTGAAAACATACAACTACAAGATCCTCCTTCCGACTGTCCTCACCTATCCCCGTACCAAATATCCATCGAAATTGTGGCCTGGTAATCATTCGTCATACCTGCTATCATTCATGCCATTTGCATAAAGCCTGTATTGGTGCTGTCGACCGGTCAGCCAAGAGCCCATCAGGAGGCAGAACGTGCATCTCATTGCTCCTCGACTCAGCAATACAACCTAGGTGACCTGCTCAAGGCCACGAGAGGTCGACCTTGTCAAGAGCCTGTCGCATGAAAACATCTGTACCCCCTTAACTTAAGCATCATGAGAGAGGTCAATTTCAGTATACCAAATGTCAATAAGGCTTCCGTCCACATAACCACCACCCTTTATGACCGCCGAGCCTTAGATTGTACCTCCACACTTCCTCTTATCAATTCCCTCAACCACCTGGCATACCTGACCACTTCTTCGGCCCGAATAAGAGATATCCTGACCGTGGACGGAGGCATCGAACGGCTTGTCTGCATCTTGAAAGAGGGGCGGAGTAAAGATGAGATGCATATGTGGAAATGGAACCTTGCCTTTCAATGCATTGTCAACATTGGCGTGCGAGGCTCCGAGAATGTGCGTACTCGTGTCGTTGAGGCCGACATGGTCCCCGTCATCGCCACTATCCTTTGGGACTATGTTCTGGTGATCGAGCGAGAAAAGGCAAAGGCCGATGCTGAACAGGCCCGACGAAATGGACCACATCACCATAACAGCTCGAGGTCATCCAAATTGTCTCGCGATCTGTCTCGCGATATGTCTCAAGATTCAAATGCAAGGTCCTCCTTTTTCGAACACCTCAATGCTTCCTCCGACCTACGATCCACCCGTCGCCAGGCACCTCCGCCCTCATTGGATATTCCACAATCCTTCTCCCAGGCCTTTGGCACCACAGAATCGGGCCCTGCGGAGGCCAGCATGACACCCGCATCAGTACTCACATCCCCTCCCGAACGAACGGTTTTTCCACGCCCTCATCTCCAACACCAGAATCGTAGCAGTGAAGGTCGGAGCACCTTTCAACGCCAACTCAACATGCAGCCTCCAGCAACTGCAGTGCCGTCCATGGACGCATCTGATGGTTTTTCCATACGGCCTGTCCGTGAGGTGGATCGGCTCCCGTCCATGCTACCCGCTTTGAATACGGGCGTCACATCACATCCTGATTCTCCCACAACACCGTCAGCCCCCGTCCATCGAGGCATGCTTTCTCCCGTCGGACGACGAATGAGACGCCCGTCTATTCGTCACCAGAACTCCATGGGTGGCGAAGCTGATGATGCTGTAATGGAGGATGTGACAGTAGACGACGAGGGAATCGTTGACCCCGATGCACGAGCTGAAGGTCAAAGTCGAGTACCTACTCGAGACCCTAGTCCTCACGATCCGCAAGACATCGATGGGCGCCAGCCATTGACCATCACTATCCCTCCTCAGCAAGCCCGAGATATTGATAATGTCGACATTGCCCAGCAAACGCCCATCGTCGCTGGAATGGGCAATCCTCTCGGACCTATCACACACGAAGCCATGGGACCATCTCCTATACCAACTGTGCCTGCAACTGCCGCCTCACCAGCCATCCCCCTCAACGCATACCCAAACTTCTTCTTGCGAAATGCAACTGCAACTGCGTCCACCACAGCACTGATGCCTCGAGATGAAGACGTGCTGATGGGTCTTCAATTGCTTGCCTACATATCAAAGTACTGCTATCTGCGACACTATTTTCAGAGTACACACCTTGTGCCCAGACTTCGGATTGATAAAGAAGTCGAACGCATCTACGGGCCGTCGTCTCGAGGACCCCTCCCAGAGCCTACTGAAGACGATAACGAGGAATTTCTTCAGCCTGATGATTATAATATCTTCCCATTAGTTGAAAAGTTCACCGTGAGACATCACTCTAAAGATATGCAGTATTGGGCCTGTGTCGTTATGCGCAATTTGTGTAGAAAGGATGATGCCCGAGGAGGTATCCGCCAATGTGCCAATTATCAATGTGGTAAATGGGAAGAATTCACTCGACAGTTCGCCAAATGCAGACGTTGCCGGCGTACCAAATACTGTAGCAAGGTATGTTTCCTTGCCCCTTTCAGGCATGGGTACACGAGTTTTACTGACACCTCTCGCATAGGAATGCCAACGCGAATCCTGGAGCATGCATAGACATTGGTGCCAGTCGCCATGACAACGTTGATGTGAGCGCATACAATTTTTCGAAAAGCTTGAGTTAGCATAGCCACGGAGTCAGCGTGGATGATTATCGCTTGGAGTTGGGGGAGTTTGCTGTATTTGGAAATTGACTGAAACCAAACAGCCAACCTGGATAGTTCTGACTCCAGGTACAAACGATGTACAGCTTCAAATTGCGCCACACGAGGGACCACACCGAATCTCATAGGATGCATATAACTAACATATTGATGAGCGGAGCAACGCTCTTGGTGAAACGTTGATTTTACGATGAGCACGAGCGGTGACGGGATTTTGGATTGCTTGGTCCTTGGAAGTCGTCATGGTGCAAGACACGACATGTCTTCGATGAAACTGTTATTGATGCACATGTGTAATATGATGACTTGATTAGTGCACACATTATGACAATGACATATGCTCAACCTCAATCTTTTCCAAGTATCTAATCACAATTATCAACCCACGGCGTTGCGGCGCAGACTGATATGTGTACAGCGATAGCTCTCCTGACTGCCAGCTTTTCATAGGGTTACAAATGTGTTTGGTGTGAACAACTGCACCTTGACCAAATTGGTACGATGTATTGTCGAAATCGCCATTGGACTGGTGAAGTGCACGGGTTTCGGAGGTCGCCGCACCTGAACTCTAATGTTTCTAAGGGATGCTGCATTTCCTACGTTCACTCTTTACAACATGTAATCTCGACAGCCTGTTACTCATCTGTTTTCTCAACTACTAGTCCGATATGGGTTCGTTCAACGATGCCGTAGAAGCTATTCAGCTGCCAGTCGTCGATATCTCAAAGTTCAGCACCGAAGTCGGGAAAGAAATGCTCAACGCAGCCACCAAATTCGGCTTCCTTTACATCAGCACGAGCGGGACAGGATTTACGGAGGACATTGTAAACCATCAGTTCAAACTGTCTCAACAGCTTTTTGCGCTTCCCGAATCAGAAATGGAGCCGTATCGCATTGATGATTCAAACCATGGATGGGTCGGAATGCAGGCTGAGATTCTGGATCCCAAAGCGCAGCGAACGGGTGATTTCAAGCAAGGCTTCAACATGGGCGAGTTCCTGGATGGGGAGCCAAAGAAGCCACTGCCTCCCATACTCCAGGATCATCTGGACCACCTGGTGGGCTTTGAGGCGAAATGCAAGCAGCTGTGTGATCGAGTCCTGGATCTGCTTGCCCTTGGACTTGAAGTTGAGGAACCGAACTTCTTCTCCTCGCGTCATACACAGCCAAGTGGCTGTACGGTCCGTCTTCTGCATTATCCCGCGATCCCAGAGGATGTGGACTATCGGCCAGAGGTAGATATCCGTGCAGGCGCACACTCCGACTATGGAAGCATTACTCTACTGTTCCAGCGGCCATCTCAGCCAGGACTTGAGATCCGCACACCAGAAAATACCTGGGCACCAGTGCCAGTGATTCCCGATGGCTATCATGTCTCAAGTACATTCCCTCCCATTCTCGTCAACATCGGGGACTTGCTGTCTTATTGGACCAACGGGCTGCTGAAGAGCACGGTGCACCGAGTCATATTCCCACGCAACTCAAAGCGGGGAGGGGAAGATAGGTATTCCATCGTTTACTTCTGTCACCCTGGCAATGACATGGAGTTGGTGCCTGTCCCGAGCAAATTGGTGGCACAGTATACTCTGGAAGATGACGCCAAGATCGGCCATGGCGGGGGGGCAGGGTCTGAGAGAGCAATCACCGCCCAGGAGCATCTGATAAATAGATTGCAGGCGACATACAAGTTCAGAGGAGGCGCTGCTAGCGGAGACGGTATCGAGGTTTGAGATGGAGTGATAGGTGGCTTATCCAGTAATCAGTGGCTATGAACGACGGTCAAGTTATGCCCTACTTCGGATCGGATGCCTCTTGTCCTCTACGTACACAGGAGATATTCGGTAAGTGTAGATTCTTCGAATCTCTAATGTAGAAAATTGGTCATGGCATAATGTCAAGTCGTCATCAGCAAACCATTTCCTCATCCTCTCCCCTTCTTGCTCTCAAGTGGGCCTCTTCTCCTTGGTCTGGATGTGATGCCTAGCTCCAGAATCCCATGTAGTCTCAGTTAAGTTTTGTGTGCTCGAATGTGTGGTGACGGCACTAGAATTTCAAGTGATGTGACAGCAAGCCTTCTTTACAGTACGATGACGTACTCTAGACTGCCACGGCTAGTGCTATGGCTATTCGTAGGAAGGGTGCCACAGCCTCGCCTGCCAGCAGGCTCCCTAAACTTCAGCCTCGTATTGAGAAATAGACCAATGGCACGAGAGACCAAGTGTGCTCGCTAGTAGCGCCCTGGCCTTAGTTTCAGTTGGGGTGGCAAGTGGGCCTTGGGCTGCGGCGGGCGGCGCCCACCCACCCAGTTGGCGGATGGCCGTCACTTCCCCTGCATCTCCATCTCCAGCAAAGGTTTGGGTTTGGTGAGTTTCGGCTTTGTTTTGTTTTGCATCTGCGAGCACGACTCTAGAACCCACTATTATCCCCAAACTGCTACATACGGTTTGACTGCGCTGCTGGTAGCTCTCTTTCCCGCTTCAACTGCGTTTTCTTGCGGCCTGCTTTTAAATTTGCATGCTCTGTTCTTTCTGACAGCTTCGTTGCATTCATCTCGACCAGATCCCATCATGTCAGGTAAGACCGGCGCAAGCAACCAATCAATGGGACCTCATGTACTGACAACCTGAGACAGTCCAAAAGTTTGACCAATGGGCAAGCAAGCATGTCGATTTCTGTCAACTTCAATCGCTGAAGGATGCTGTCATTGGTGTCGATGCTTCCTACTATCTTGACCTGCGCCTGAACGGCAACAACGAAGAACCTCTGAAGCACGCCCTCGGGGGCATTCCCTTTTGTTTCAAGAAGACCGTCGAAGATGACATTGCCCTCCTGCGACAACACGGTATTACACTGATCTTCGTCTTCAATGGCTTGGACTACGTAAACAAGAGTCGCCCAGATTCGCTGTCGACCGACAGCAGACGGGTTCAAGATGAGGCCTGGCACCACTACTTGAGTGGAGACAGCAAGCGAACGGTCACCGACTTTGGAAAGGCGAAATATCCTGTCGACATCATGACCCGGCCACTTCAGAAGATTCTCATTGAGAATAAAGTCCAGTTTCTAGTCGCACCCTACAGTGCAACTGCGCAGGTCGGTCTCATGCTGTTCGTTGTCGTTTCTGAAGCTAACCACCAATGGATGTAGTTGGCATATCTATTCAAGCTCCCGGAACAATATATCGACGCCGTCATGGGGAACACTGAAGCTTTCCTCTTCGGTATTGACAGAGTTGTCACCGACATCAATCTCAACAAAGCCACCTTGAGCCTTCTGACTCGCCAGACGTGCGAGGACTTACTCAAGGTGAACGCCGACGCCTTGAGAGACGCCCAACTCATCCTTGGTACCTCATACACACCGACATTTCCTCCCCTCGAGGGTCTAGGACCTGGCAAATCTACGAGTATCGTCGATGCTATCAACTTATTGAACACCGCCAACAAGAATGTTATACAACTCTGCACCTTTCACCGAGAGCATCCCCAAGTGCAGGCCCTCAAGTATGCTGACCGATACAAGAAAGCCATCATGACGATCAGACATCATGTGGTAATCGAGAAGAATGGTGTCATCGCGCCACTGAACTTTAACACTGCTCCGGGTGATGTCCACGAATTTGTTGGCCAGAGACTACCTGAAGAGTTATTTTTCTATGTATCGAAGGGTCTCCTAGGCGCGCAAGTGCCCAATTGGCTCACCTCTGGTGAAATTGTGCTCTCACTTCCTGGAGGAGTCTTGGATTCAGAACCGTATCGACGTTTAGTAATAGAGCTCCTAAATCCCCTGCGCACGGAGGCTCTCAAGATCTCTGCCGAGTCTCTTAATTATTACTATCAATCCAGAGTTGTCAAGGTCGACCCCTGGGTGCCACAGGACACGAGCAATTTAACGATTGAGATCAGAAATACCCCGGCATTCAAGGGACGGCTGGCGCCGTGGAAAGTCCGGGGAAATGACATACAGAGTGTAGTGAGCAAGTCTAGTGTAAGTGGCAGACTCCATTCCTGACATCCTTCCTGCTCATGTCATACAGCATAGCTCCTTCTTCCTCCCGTGCCTGCAGTCTCTAAAAGACAGCTCGTTCGTGGAGAAAACAATTACCAAAGGTAGAGTGGAGTATCCAGCACTGAAGACCGCGGACGAGGTTATTGTGAATGCAACTTTCCGATTTCTGCATGTGCGCGGCTATGTTGATGATAACCACAAGCTCACCACCTGGGGCAAGGCTTTGGAAGCCGCACTTGCTATTGCAGATGAGGAACCGACCGTCACTGGAGTTGAGATGCTTAGACTCGGCTTGTTTACTGGTAATTTTGCAACCGGGACTCCAGTTGCTAGAAGCGGTATGTGAATCCAACTCTGAGGACTTCAATGACTCATGTATCAACAGACAAGGACTATCCACGCAAAGTGTATACAAACCTTATTTCCAAGACTGCTTGCTTGGGTCGGATCCGGCACAAACCAATGGGCTTTGTTGGCCCTCTTGATCGACAGTTGCTGACATTTGCGTGGAAGATCACAGCCGTTCGTAGATCTGTGAGGGACTTGCTCGAAACGGTCACGACGAGCATGTTCCTGAACGGAGATGTCGAGCGCGAGCGAGACGATTGGACCTTCCTTGTTTCGAAGTACGTACGTTCCATTTTTGCCGTCCTCACTGACAGGGTTATTAGATTGCCATTTGCTGGTGATAATGGATCAGGTCTTGGAATCGCGGTCAAAACATATCTAGATGCCGTCAACGAGGAAGCGCAGATTACAGAGTCCTTGAAGACAAGCATCAAACAACAGGAAGGAAAGTATAATTGGTTTGGCCAACTCAAAGGAGGAGGCCACTTGACCAAGAGTTTGGATCAAGCATGGAAATTGTGGGACGCGGTATGTTCCACAGAGATTACCCGCGACCGCGAATTGTGCTAATGTCGGTCAGGTCTACGCTGCAAGTCAAGTTCCTGGGACGGAGGTGAAAGAAAGCAAACTGTTCTCCGATGCAAATGAATGGCTTTCACATCGACGTTGAGATGGAGGTACTAAGAGTTTCTCGATTATGGGAATACCTATCCTATCTTACCAGACCCCGACTCCCGGATCAGGAATCACCGCCAACATCAAAGCCGCTCTCAATTACTCTATTCGGGTGGCACTGTATGGTCATGTCTTAGATGACTCTGAATGAGTACAACTATGAGCTGGGGGGAAGGAAAGTCACAGCGTTCGAAATGTGGCACTCTATAGTGCAACGCACGTTGCGAAGCAGATGACCATGATCAGAACGGCAATGCAGTAGGGACTGAAAGGTCGAGGACGAGGCTCGAGGGAGAACTTGATCACAACAGGCCAAAGGCATTGGAAATGCTGCAAACGCCAACCGATGAAGATCAAAAAGTTGATGACGGCTCGGCCATCTCATGTTAGCCAGCATAGTCGAAAATTACTAATTCAGAGCATTGCACGAACTCACGAAGCGATCTGCGTGCATAGTCCTATATGCAAGGCTGTAACCTGTATACTCGAGCTTAGCCAGCCACTTAGCACAGCCTTGCGGGAGCTTACCTAATAGGCTTGAAGCCTGTGCTCGGGTGGTTGGGGGTTGCTCTCTTCCCAAGCTTCCAGGGGCTCGCCAGGCACGAATTCCTGGGTGGACATGCCCCTTTCGGCTAATCAGGCCTAGCGGCCAACGCCTACTCGTACAGTGTCTGGACTGTGACCCTCAGACACAAATCTTAGCCTCCATTTTCTCTTGAAGATTCCGCCCAAGTCCACACGCGCTGGATTTCTGTTGGACACTGATAACAATTAGAAGAGGCACGAGTCAGCGGGACGGAAACCTTCCCTGTGCCACCTGCGGCACGCGACCACCGTTGGTTATCGCTGTTCTTCCTCGTCCGCGGGATAGATATGTCGTGCCTGCCCATCGGGCACGCCAGTAGTCATGGCCGGCGATCTACGTGCGACTTACCACCATCACCATCATTTACACGATTCCCCTCCCCATGACGAATTTGAGATGGACGACACGAGCATTTCACACACTTCCTCAACCCAGAGATTCCCCCATGAACCCTCACGTCCTCCTCGGAAGACCGGCGCTGCTGGACTCGCCCGCCACACCCTGGGGCTGCTTCTCCTGCTCGTGGTTGTCTTTCTTTGGACAGCCTCCAATTTCCTGGGTAGTGTATGATTGCTCCCCCTGTGGCATGTTCCTGCATTGACTGAACACGAACAGAGCATTTTCGCCGACAAGTCGTACGCAAAACCCTTCTTCTTGACATATCTCAACACCTCCATGTTCATGCTGGCCATGATCCCCACCCTAGTACGATCGGGATACCGACAACACAGGCGTGGAACCTTGTACACCACAATGCGTTCGAATCTATCTTGGAATAAAGGATATAGACCACTCCCCAACACAGGAGTGATAGACGCGGCAGATTCAGAGTCACATGCATTCATACATAAACCAACTACCACCGACCCAGATACGGAGGAGAAGGATAAACATCTTGGAATTATCGCGACCGCTCGCCTCTCTATCGCCTTTTGTGTCCTGTGGTTTCTCGCAAACTACTTCGCCATGGCGTGCTTGCAATACACCACAGTCGCTTCCACAACTATCCTCACTTCGACTTCTAGTTTTTGGACCCTACTCATTGGAGCCGCCACTGGCATGGAGAGATTTACCTGGCGCAAGTTCTTAGGTGTCATGGGCTCCTTTCTGGGCATCATACTCATATCTCGCGTCGATTTTTCTACCAGCGCTGATTCCACCAATCCATCCTCCGACAACACCAATTCGCCATCTGTGCGGGCAATTGACAGTTTCCCAGACAAATCTCCAGCCGAGCTGGCCTTGGGCGATGGACTTGCGCTTTTATCTGCTGTTATCTATGGTGGCTACACCATCAGCTTGAAGAAAACAACCATCAAAGCACTGCCACGGCAATTGAACATGCCCTTGTTTTTTGGCTTGGTGGGGACTTTTAACATATTTCTCCTCAGCCCACTTTTCCCCATACTTCATTACACCGGTATCGAGACCTTCCAGCCTCCTCCTTCGGCACACATCTGGATGGTCCTGTTGGTCAACAGTGTGAGCAGTTTATTCAGCGACATCTGCTGGGCGTATGCTATGGTTTTGACGAGCCCGTTGGTGGTCACGGTGGGACTGAGTCTCAGCATCCCACTAAGCTTGGTTGGTGAGATGGTTCTTCAGGGAAGATACGAGGGCTGGGTCTATTGGGTCGGAGCCGGAATCGTGGTCGGCAGCTTCTTGTTTGTGGACCACGAGGAGCGCGAGGACGAAGAGCAGCAGGAACCCAGGCGGACATCTCGCGCCAGCAGCTGGGCTACTGCCGATGGACTTACTGCGCAGGGCGGTCCCCCAGGTCGGAGCCAGCATTCCTACTCACAAGACTCACTTATCGAGGGGGAAGCGTCCTCGCAACAGGACTCCAGCCAACTGCGAGTAGGGCGCTCTTCAGCAGCGTCCGCAGCAGATAGACCAGGACACGTGCGCCGCAGATCTTCTGGCGCCTCTGACGTCGCACCCTCGCATGCTGGACCAGGAACACGCATGAATGCTTCTTCTCTTTCTCTCCCCAAGAATAGTCAAAACGACTCTCACCAATCCGAGCAAGATCTTCTCGACAATGATAGCGATTTCAAATAAATCCATAGAACCCTCTCAAGCCCTTTTCTTTTTCTCTTTCTCTTTTTGGAACCACCCCAGCCCTCGGAACTCAGTCGCGTGAACTATTCAAGACCAAAATTTCTCCGAAGACAACGACTCCTGGAGAGCTCTGGAGATAGAGAGAGACATATGTGTATATAGGATATATAGGGTATATCCCCGCCATTAGTCAAAAGACCAACGAGATGAAACACAGACTTAGACCGGACTCTCTTGCAGATTTTCTGTGGTCCGAGGCATGAGTTTGGGATTGAAGAACACGAGTTGTTCAGCTGGACCATGTGGCTGGCTCAATGAAATGAATGTGGAATAGTCTTTAGCCTCGTGAGGCAAGTACGAGGTACATCCTGAGGGAGAGTATTCCATGGTTCGCCAAACGAGTTTTTCGATTCGGACGAGCTACAGCACGCCAAATGCTGTCCAGTCAAACTAAGAACTTCAAGAAGAACTTGCTACTTAATTTGGTGTCGTACTTATTGGTCCTGGAGACTTGGAAGCTTCACAACGAACCATTGTCGTTTAGTGGGTCAGAGCTCATCCAAGTCATCAACAGCTACGATTCCAATCAAAACTTATTCGGCAAGCCCCAAGTCTTGCATGGTCGGCAGACCATCTCTCCATGTTCTGGGCTCGCCATCACCGGGCATCTCGAAGCCATCCGGGAGACGTATTTTCGGAAACCCACCCCTTTTCCACACATATTCTTCACCCGCTGCAACCTTTTCAAAGGCGCCGGGCATCGCGACTTTATCGTCGTCATCTCTGCGCCTTGCCGTTACCCACTTGCTTCGAATCTCGTGCGCTCTATCATCGTCTTTGAGTACTAGAGCGCCGCTGTGCCATCCGGCAGCAGCGATGGCGATGGGGAAGTAGACACCGAGGTTAGCATAGTCTCCTACACGGTCTGCTTTACTGTCCTTGGGCTCTTCTGTTGAGGAGGTCGTTCGTGGTGGACCTTCATCCCAATGTCGGCCTTCCTGTTCAACCCACTCGCTGAAAGCAGCCTGCTTGTTTTGATCGTTATCAAAAAGGGTCCGTGCTGATCGACCATCAACATTTAGGTGCGGTTCACCGAGTTGCTCCTCAAGCCAGTGCAACCAGTCTTTTCGCTCAGGCTCAAACCAGATTTGGCGGCCTCGGATGTTGGAGATGGGAAGCAGGTCCGCATCGCTCCTCCTATCTGGTCGTTCGCGACGTAGTCCACGAAACCGACCGCCGGATTCAGGTTGAGATAGGCCTAGAGAGCCACAAGATTGAGAATCTCTCCCATAGGAAGTAATTCTTCCATCGGCATGTAGGGCGTGATAATGATAATCCCCGTAGGCAAGTGCAATGACATTGGTATGTTGGAGAGCCGGGATATCTCGTGGTCGGGCAGCAAGAATTTCTGTCAAGGCTGTCCAATCATCTGGTTGTTGAAGGCGATTAGGATGTTGACGGACTGCATTGAAGCATTTCTTTAGATAGTCGACATCACCTGCAAGAACCTCTCCGGTCGCTGTAAAGACCCCGAACCGCTGAAATTGGCCATGAATATCCTTGAGCTCGCGTCCTTCTCCACTGTATCCTGGGACTTGAAAAGGCGGGTGAGGAGGCTGGAGTTGATCTGGCTCATTGATATTCATCGAGCAGGCAAACAATTTGGAATCGCTTGTGATGTAGAGGATGAATTCTGCCAGCACAATGTGCTTCAGAACTTCAAACACGCCAGTCTCAGACTGTCTTCGCGCTGTGTTCTGAATAACGTGATGTTTAACATGAATCCCGTCAAGTTCTACAGACGAGTGGTCGTTTTGGATTGGGGTCCAAAAAACTATCCCTACCTGAGGGACATAGGTCGAGCTTTCATTCCAGCCTGCCGCAACTCTAACAGGTTTACCGCCGAAATCTCGTCCATTCTTGGAGAACACTTTGAGGCCTTTAGCGTTGACCCTGTCCCATGAAACAATTTCTCCATCGTCGGTCAGGGCAAGAATGTGACGTCGTCCGGATGAAAACTGGCGCACAGCAGATGTACTTTGAGTGAGATACTCGAGTTGCTCGAAGGATTGAGCAGCCCTCCCACGGTTTATGCCATCTAGTGAATCGATGGAACCTACCGTGTAGAGCTTGCCCGAGGAACTCAGGATCGTGGTAGACCAGCCACCACATTGAAGATCAGCAATGACGCCAACTTCATCGGGAACATGAACCTCAGTGGGCCAGGCTGAGCTCGTTCGCATGTAGAACTCGCGCGGTAGAGGCCTCACGGGAACTCGGGTACCCAGGGAAGGGCGATTGTTTATACTGGGGGCGACATGAGGAGTGGGCCTCGAAGGGTGAGGCACTGGTGGTATAATGGGTAGAACAGGAGGGGGAGGTCGCCCGGGATTATGAGGAAGATTCAGAGTCGCAGGCGACGACCTTCCCGGGCCCAAGTTGCCCTTGGTTCCTTGGCCCCACGTATAGAGCTGAGTCTGGGTCTTAAGTCGCTTGTACAACCAGTACCAGCGCGCTCCATCAGCTGCGAGGAGCGGGCTGATTGGCAGACGGAAAGTTTCTGACGTGTTCGATCTCCAGTAGGCAGAGTCCTGTCTATATCTTATATAAGCAGGTTTTTGAGTACGACAAAATGCCAGATAGTCTTCAGGTTCAAGATTGGAGAGGACAATGACCATCACATCGTCTGGGAGGTCTAGGAGCTGCATGGTGAAGGCCTCAGACAATCCAGAGATCGGACGGTGGATGGAGACGACAAATCGGTTTTCGTCGGGTTGCTGTCCTCAGTTGAAAGCTTTACTCTTTGCTTTGCCAGGAAAGACATCAAGTATAAAGGATGATGTGCAAATAAAAATCCTTCAAACACCTGCAGTTGAGGCTGAGGCCTGGGCAGAGGATCCTTCTGGACAAAACAGGCTTGGAGGGGTGAATTGGTGAACAGAGGCAGGCGCAGCTGACGTCACACGCGACAGTCACACAACCATGGGAAAGAACAAGTCACGCGCCGTGTCTTGGCAGAATCTTGATTGACAAGGTCTTTCTGCTTCACCGAAGCTCGGGATTCAGTCAGGCTCACAGGTAACACCAGGTGAAACGGGTGTCATGCTGGATTGCATCCCTTATCCAGCCCCGGACCGTGGTGGCCGAGCGCTGCAAAGTACACAATTCACGATGTGATAAGCTTTCCGCTTTCTGGGGCTTGGGGAAAATATGACCAACGTGAACGTAATTAGCAGTCCAAATTTTGGTCTATTATTGCCGGGTCCCTAAAGGGACAAGCCTTCTTGACCGGTATCAGAATTACCAGCTCTTCCTTCCCCATCCAAAATACCAATATCTTCCGTGTCATAGTTCAATGGCACCATTAGACCAGAAGTCTGACAAAGATCAGCCCTGACCTGCTTAGGCGAGGGTCCATTGTGTTTAATGACGGTTCTCGTCTCCTGTTGATCTCTCTCGCGGAAGTGACCGTTCCTATCAAGGACTGAACGAGGCTACGGATCAAGGGGCAAAACCACATATTTTCGAATTCGTCTTTCTCTTTTACGGACTAGGCAACGAAGAGGTCATGATCCCGAAGATGTAGGGCCAGGAATTGTATCGAGTGGGGCAGATGGCAATCCCTTGCAGGCACCCTCAATTCCCTCTCAGTGCTTCGCAAGCATCTATTCAGGTCTCAATGCTGCCTAGTCTGTGGGTATTCCTAGACCCTGACAAGCACTTTCACCAGATTATCTTTACTAGAAAGAAGCTTCTGAATCCCATTTTCGATGACCTCGTCCAGTGGAATTACGTCTGTAATCATTGGTGTCGGCTGAAGAGCGCCTGCCAGCATTTTTATATTCAAGGGATAATGTCAACAGGTCAACAGAACTCGACTCACCAGATCCCATGGCCTCAATCACCTTGTCAAAATCCCCCTTCACGTAGACCATCGTCCCGATGTAATTCTTTTCTCCCATTATGAAGGGCACAGAACTGATCAGTGGTTGGGTTTTCCACGTTGCAATGTTTACGATTGTCGCCCCAGTTCGAGACGCCGCCAAAGCTAGGTCGAGACCGGACTGCACCCCCGCGGCATCGAATACCAGAGCTGGCCCTTCGCCGCTGCACAATGTCTTACACATCTGTACCGTGTCAGGGTTTGTCGGGTCAAGAATGTAGTCTGCTCCAAAATGCTGTGCGAGTTCCTGTCGACGCGGTGACAGCTCTGATACGAGAATCTTTCCCGCGCCTCGCGCTCTGAGGACCTGGATCACGGCAAGACCCACAGGACCAGCACCTACGATGAGAGCGTCATCTCCTCTTTGGAATGGGCTCCGGCTGAGTGCGTGCCAAGCGACCGTGAGAGGTTCGGCTAGAGCTGTTGACTTGTTTATTAGACTGTTCAATCCTTGTGCCGTGCAGCAAAAAGGAACAACACTGACCACCTGCCTCCAAGCTCACATCCGCAGGTAACTTCAGAACATTGCCTCGAGAGGTAACGAGAGATTCTGACAAGCCGCCAGCGCCTAGGTAGGTCTAAATCAGCAAATAAATTCCTCCACAGTTTTAGAGTCGGAAGCCAGATACCAGAAAACCCAATGGATCCGAAGTTCGCACAGCAATTTGGGAGCCCACGCTGACAAGGCCCACAGGTATTGTCGGCCAGTAAGGGGAAAACAGCAACCTTGTCTCCCTTTTGAATGTCTGTGATTTTTGAACCAACCTCTGTTACTGTTGCACTAATCTCGTGTCCTAAGGTAACCGGCAGCTGCTCTCCGGTTAGGGGATGGGCGCTAGTTGGTATGATGAACGGTCCGCTAAGGTATTCATTCAGATCTTCATAACGTAAGTGTTATTTTGCAAGCACTAGATTTCGAACACGGTCGTAGACTGAGGGTGTTTTCCAGGGGCCGTACCAGTCCCACAAATCCCAACGTACTCAGGTTTAAGCTGAGGGGGTCAGCTCGGGCAACCCAAGTACAAAGGATTGTAGGTGCATACCTTGACTTGATCCTCTCCACATATCGGCTCGTCAATCTCGTCTAGACGTAGATCTCCTCGACCGTGGTACCTCAGAGCCTTCATGGTGCTACTAAATGGTTGTCGTATGTCTCAAAGGTAAGCATAGAACCTATTTTCCTTCGGGCGAACCAAATGTCCAATCCTTCAGCAAGTGTCTTTTCCCTCCACAGTCTCACTTGAGCAGTGAATGGATCAAGGAGATAATTGGAATTCTTATAAATTGCTCCGGATGATCTGCAACGCTGCCAAAAGCTCGCTCTGAACGGCAATACCGGGATTTGTGTCTTGGTGTCAGAATGCCGGCCTAAAGCTCCGAAGAAACCACAGATCGACGCGAGCAGTAATTGTCTACTGTTAGAAATTTATATGTAGTTTATTTTTTACGTCATGAAAGTCATATGCCCTTCAGCATGCTATTCCTTACGCACTACACCTATTGCAGTCATATGGCAGGTAACAGCCCCGTCAAATAGCACTGTCCGCCATACCAGAACTGAACTCGGCGGGATTCGTGAGAAGCACAGTTCTGAGCTCGAGAAACTGCTCTAGACCCTCGCTCCCATTCTGCCTTCCCCAGCCGCTAGACTTGGACAGACCAATAGGGAGAGTGGCTGTGGCCTGTCAACACGGGCTTGTTCACAGTCGCAACGGAATAGGAACCCCTTACCTTCATCTGTACCGGTTCCCAAGGGGAAGTTGATATGCGTCTGCCCAGCCTCAATACGGTTGGCGACCTGAAGAGCGCGGCCGATATCCTTGCTGTAAACCCCAGCACTAAGCCCGTACTGTGAGCTATTTGCCAACTCGACTGCCTCTTCATCAGTATCCACAGTGAAGACGGCAAGCACAGGACCAAACGACTCGTTGTCGTAAATTTCCATGTCCGGCTTTAGTCCCTTCAACACGACAGGCTGCAGCCTAGCGGGTTCCAGGAGTTTCACTTCCCCATACAGAACCTGCGCACCTTTGCTCACTGCATCCTGTACCAACCTCAAAGTGCTTTCTGCGCCAGTTGTTGAGACGGCCCAGGGTATGGGAAAGTTCACTCCACATTTAGTTAGTATCGGTATGAATTTCTCCACCACAGCCGAATGCACTATCACGCGCTCAGTGGAAAAACATGTCTGCCCACTATGGGTATATCCTCCACACACGCATCCTTGGGCAGCGAGTTCTAGGTCTGCGTCGTCCAGGACTAGTGCCGCTGCCTTGCCCCCACGCTCCATCAAGATCGGCTTCAAATGCTGTCCAGCAAGGGCTCCGAGTCGGCGGCCTACTCCAGAGGATCCTATGAACTCAATCTTCCGTATATGGCGATGCGAAATGAGCGCCTCGCACACGGCTGCACCATCTTCGCGCCGTGCTTGAATGACGTTGAGCACTCCAGGCGGTAGACCGGCACGGTGAAAAAGCTGTGCAAGATAATGATGGCTACGAGGCGACTGTTCGGAAGCTTTGAGCACCACGGTGCAGCCCACAGCGAGAGGAGTATCAATTGCTCGACAAGCAAGAAAGACAGAAGCATTCCATCTAGACTGGCGTCAGTCCGAAGCTCGAACATTACAATAAGGCACAAGAACTGACGGTGGAATACTTAAAACCGGTCCAACCGGTCGTTTGTACACAAAGCCCATCTGACCTGGCGTCTGCACGACTGGGATCTGGCCAGTGAGGACAGATGTAATTCTTCCACACATCTCTTCTAGATGCAGAGCAGCCCAATGAATGTTAATCGCGGCCCAGCACTCAGGGCAATTTGTTTCCTCCACTTGAATCTTTGCCAGTTCCGCTGCATGTTCGCGTAGTAGGCCGGCTGTCTTCTGGAAGATCTCTCGTCGAACACGTGGCAAGGATTGAGACCAGGATCGAAATGCAACTTGGGACGAATCTGCAGCCGTTACCGCATCATTCACGCTCGCGCTGACGTATTTTACATATTCTGACTTTAGATAAGTCGAATATGTTGTAGCAATGGTCGATTCAATTGGCTGAAGTGGTTTGTTGTCAATTATGATCGGAATCGTCTCGATAGAAGCCATGTTGGGAAGCTTTCTGCCACACCATGCAAATCAAACACAGGAGGGTGTCTCATGAGGGGTTCTTAGCTTCTTGGTGTAATATACCGCAGATTCGCTTGTCACAATGGCCGGGCTGTGTTACTCCCTGCCACCGTCCAGATGCATCGGAGGCGTGTCTACTATCGAGCGTGGATGCCGTGTACAGAAGGGGGGCCTTGAGTCGGCGTTCTTCCTGTTTGGAACATTCGAATTGCCGCCGTCCAATTATGTACCATGGACCCCAGGACTCAAATGGCTGACTTCCTACCAAGTTCAATTGCGCATGGATTATAGCCCATTTTTCCCAACTCAGTTCAACAAAACAAATGTATGGAGATTATCAGCATGCTGAGCCACCCGATCATGCCGATGTCTTTCAATTATCATAGCCTGATCACATGCATGACCCCTTTTTCTCTCTTTCGTCCTATTTAGGGTGACCCTATGTGTTATGTTCTATGTAGAACACTAACACTAGGCCTCATTTCTAGAGATTAGGGAGCATTTGACTCCTAGTCTAATCACCATTTTCAACGGCTATAAATGGGCTTTTCATCCCCGCTCGGCAACCTTTTCCTCTTCGACGTTCTCCGGTTTGGTATTGAGTAGGGCCATTCTGTAGACGTTCCAAATTTTCTCTCTCGCTTTGATTAATGGTTATGCCCAACTGTGAAATTAAAGACGCCAAGATTACCCTTACTAGGCCCATTCAGTCCATGTACATGTCCTATTCAAATCCAGAGAATATCTCCACCTTTGCCTGATCAAACTCTCTCATGATTGTCTCAACCCTTTCCCCCGATCGTGGAGTTATCTTGGCTGGAAAGTCATTCGTACAGACTATGAACCCCTCGCTATATCCGGTCTCATAATTGAAATCCGGCTCAATGGTTTGGCCATTTGCATCAACGGCCTTCTCGAACGAGAAAGCCCATAGAAGTTTTGCCATTCCTATGAACAGATTCCGTTCGCCAAGATGAATTCCTGGACAAAGTCTTCGACCAACCCCTGTTCGAGCGCAATGGTGTCAGCCCACGCAGGTTCGAAAGATAAGGCAAGCGAATTCGTGACATTACTGTAAACTTACCGTAGTTATAGTGATCTCGAGACTCATATTCAGATGAAATGGCATACTCGGGCGCAAGCAGAGTGCGACCAGAAAAACGATCGGGGTCGAAACGGTCGGGGTCGGGATAGTATCTCTTGTCTTGGTGGAGACCCCACACGTTGAAGAAAACTATGCTGCCCCTGGGCAAGAACATACCTTCAAACCAGACATCTGTAGAATAATCGCATTAGATCATGGGCAGTGGCAAGGATTTCAAGGAGGGAAAAGCTGGGTGAGCAAACCTTCAGAGAGCGCATGAGGAACTCCAAGACCCCCTATAGGTCGCCATCTCATGGACTCTTTCACAACTTGGCTAACGTAAGGGAGTCTAGCATAGTCAGACCATGTGGGAGATCGATTTTCACCTATAATGGCATCGATTTCAGCCTGAGCTTTCCTTTGTATATCTGGAAAGCATGTCATGGCTTTCATAAAAGCGAGAATGCCTGAGGCAGTTGTATCGGAACCACCTTCCATGGCGATGCCCCCGAGGAAATATAGTTGATGTTTGGTGAGAGCCAGCTTTTCTTGCCGGTCAAGGATTCGGTCTATCACCGAATCACGGGGGCCCATCGACTGCCTTCTCTTTATGACGGTTTCGACGACGTCATGGTAGAGTGAGTCCATCTTCTTCTTGACCTCGGTTGCCCGAGTGACCCAATGGCCTAGGAAGCGTTCTGGGACCCATTTCAAGAAAGGATAGAAATCCACGGGAGGAGTGGCACCAATTTCCATGACCTTTGACCAGTGTTCCATAAGCTCATAGAGTCTAAGCATATGGTTCGTGTCCGTGGTGGGCGTTCGTATGCCGAACACTGGATTAAACATCATCCGCAATTAGCCTATCCAGTCACACATCAATGATTTTGGAGGGATAGAATAATTTCGTGCGTACCTATACTCATGACGATGCTATTACTGAAGCGCTTCGGATGCTGCATAAAGTTTTCTGGGTCGGCAGAAATCGCTTAGACATAGACTGTGAAACTTACTTAAAGTGTGCTCCTTTCTTTGGTATTTGATGAACGTTTCCCAAAATCGGCAATGTGGGTGGTCCTAGAGAGTCGTTTAGCTGGTGCTTACCCCTTCAGGAGCAAAGACAGCGGTCATTCAGACACGCTTACCTGGTGGATAATGTCTGCCTCGACTGCCAACAAAGAGGAGGGTGTACACAATGAGACTAAGGACAGAGATAGCCGCACTGGCTGAAAGTATCGTGATCATGGCGGAGGCTCAGCTTTGGACATGTGGTCGATTGCGATAGTTTAGCGCTTTGGCGGGAATTGGGGAATACTTTGAATAAGTATTCCTGACATTGACTCCCCTTTCGAGTGTCTCGGTGATATGAGTCTATCTGGATCAAGGAATGGTCTCGGGGACAAGGATTGACAAAGTGGGTACGGCAATGCTGGGGCAAGAAATGCCTGCAGAAAGAGGGCACGGGAATGGTGGGTAGGCTACTCGGCATTCGTTTATCTTACGGCTGCCGGCATCGCTGGCCAGTCTATTCGGCAGCCCGGTATCAGACAGACACGGAGGGAGACCCTGTCATGCTACCAAACAATGAAACGAAGGGTTATTTGAATCAGCGGAAGGTTTGAGTGGATGATCATCTCTCGCTTCTCAGTACTAAAATGGCCAGCCCCCGCTTGAGCTTCAAAAGCAGTCGCCCACCGATGGGACCTGGTCAGCGACTTCTTCTGGGGACCGAATACTCGTACTATCCAAGGGCTCAACACGAAGCAAGGGTGACTTGCGTCGTCATAACCCCGCAGAATTGAGATATGGGGGCCGGTAGCTAGACCTGGTTCCTCGTTGGGACATGTGTCGTACTTTGGTTTTATTCCTCCACCGAATATTCTTTAAACTTTGTATCTTGGATGGTTCATTCGATCCATGTGCTGATGTTTCATTCTGGATCACATCTCACACAGTGAAGGATATTACCTCGTCAACCAAGGATCTGCCAAAGTCACAAGTGTGCTCCAGCGATGGTCCACAGAAAGAGGGCTCCATCCGAACTACCCGCATCAAACTTCTCAACGGTGAACAGAGCTTGTCAAGGATGTAATAGGTAGTGCTAAGCCTCCTTGATCTCATGCCTACCGAAGCACAAAGTTTTGACAGTATTATTCTTCAGGAAGAAAGTGAAATGTGATATGCACCGCCCCTCCTGTGGCTTATGCCAGAGAGTGAATACCCCTTGCTTGTTTCCCATCAGACAAAAACCTACACATTGCCGTGGAAGACCTACCACCAAGTCCTCGAAACGAGACAAATTGCTATTGAATTCTGAGATTTATGGCCCTGCCAGTTAGTTTCAAGCTCACAAGGCGTTGTGTACCGTACTAATCAAACTATTGCCTCTCTCATTCAAGTTATAGATTCGAACGCTCCATCTGAAGGGCCTATCAACACCTCTATCAGTGAGTTAGAACCTTTACCCTGTCGCAAGGCTTCATCTTCTCACAAAACTAGCTCGAGCCTCTAAGACTCAAATCAACAGCCTCACCAACTGGACCCAAGATTCAGCTGTCAACGGATTCCAAGAACACCTTGAAAATACAGCCACAAACTCTCTGCTCACTCACCAGGAGGAGCAAAATATGATGAGCCCATACGATGCACCACAGCTATCCATGAACAATCTGGTACCTTCTGTGTCGAAAATTGGGAACGACGTGCTTCATACCGAAACTGAACCTACTTTCAACGGCTGGGATATTCCGGACGAAGTGGCACTTGAATTGTAGGTATCCCTGACAAGCTGCGTTCCAACGGGGTTTCCATTCCAGGAGTCTGACGACTCCTGACAGGATCGATATTTTCTTCTCGAAAATTCAACCAATACTACCCATTATGCATCGACCACTTTTCTATGATAGATTCACCCAACTTGAGGAACAAACTCGGAGACTTGTAAGTAGGAGGGAGAGCAGCCAGGATGCTGCATTCATGATAGAAGGGATCTTTGCACTTACAGCAAGGTTTTCGAAAGCCGCAATTTTCCACAACTCCCTAGTACTTGATCGAGGTCAAGTTTTTGCAAACAAAGCAGCAGCTATCAAGGACGACATCATTAAAACGATTGAAGAACCCACACTAGATTTTGTCAAGGGTTGCACTATACTCGCGTTCTATTACGTTGTCTCGGGAAGGCTAACAGCCGGATCATTACTTACTAGTGTTTGCGTACGCTTTGCGTACGACCTTGGGCTAGATAAAGTCGATGAAGACCAATCGCTTGATGACAGGACGTATGGAGGAGAAGAAGCTGGCTATTCAGATGCTTGGCTTCGCAGAGAAGAGCTTCGAAGACTCTGGTGGAGTATCTGGGACCTTGACACCTTTGTGGCCACTCTTTCTCGTCAACCCTACGCGATCGAGAGAGGAGGGATGAAAGTCCTTCTGCCGGTTTCCGACCAACAATGGTTCTCTGGAGTTCCAATAAGATCATCTCTCCTCGAAGGCGAACCACTTAACCTGTGGCGAAGCCTTCAGGGGTCACCAAACCGGAATCCTCGGGCTTGGTATCTAGTAAGCAACTATCTCATGTCTTGTATTGCCGTGGCTGGTCGCAAGCAGCCCCGAATCTCAGCTGTCAAAAAATTAGAATTGGAGAGCGCACTTTGCTGCCTCAAACTGGCCTTGCCTGCGAGTTTCCAGCTTCGATCTCTTTATCTGGACGATCAGACCTCTGTCGATGGCAATTGGATAATCTCCACACATTTGATGATCATCGCGTAAGTTTTCACGATGTCAACCTTCCCATGAGCTGACAAGTGCAGGTGTGAAACTATACTTGGAAGGCTCACGTCCGTTCAGCCTGGGGAGGACGACAACTCCGTGGCTGATCAGAGTGACGAGTCGGCAGCGGCACGTACCAGAGCATATCTGGTGCAAATCGGACAAGTGTGGCCCCCTGAATATATACCATTGAGCAACCCAATTATGTCCTGCTGCGTGATCATTCCAGGGAGCCTTCAAGTCCAACCACCTGACCCTTTTCCACACTGCCACGAAGTTTCCGAACTGATTTTAACGCACTATTCGAGATATTGGCAGCTGGGTCAACGAGGACTGCGTGAGACTTTCCAAAATCACCCCAAAACATTGTGAAAATAAGGCCTGACAGAAGACTTCTTCTAGGCGTTCTTGCAACCATTCGGCAAGGCTTGCATCTACAGCCGGGCGAATCCGGACCTAAGGAGCGAGAGTTGATGAAAAGGTTCTCGATTCTCTTGCCACCTAGTAAATGTAAAGTGGCATCTCAAGGGCCGCCACCTAATGCTAGTCTCCAGCACGAGAACACTCGACACCTTGAAAGACACCCGGAAAGCTGGTCGAGCCCTGAGTTGGACGAATCCTACTGTTCAGACTTGTTCCACTGGCCCCTGGAGGCATGGACCACCAGTTTTGGCGGGTTTGAGTCTGGAGAAGTGGCTTGACACACGCAAGGCTTTTGATAAGCTTTCTGCACCAAAAATCGAATGGATTGGCAAGCAGGGGCCTAACATTTAGAACTAAGCAGAAAAGGGGCCATGATTACACTTTCTCTATAGCACGGAGTCACATTCACAATCTCTATCCGCTGAGCTGAGTCAAGGACTTGAGGCGGTGTACGGACTTGAACGAAGTCTACTAGGAGATTGCCATATGGAGCGGATCACAGAGACTACCTATAGTGTACAGGGCCGTGAAAACAGACAGGTTGGGCACGAGTTGGTTGGGAAGGGGGACAAGAATATATATGTACACTCAAATAAGAGAAACTACGGATGCCTGAAGATAGAAGCCAATGGCAAGTGCTCTCGACCTGCTCTCATTGCTACTCCAATAGCGTCAACTATCCCACGGAGGGCTCCCGCACCCCAAATTGCGTCCCATGTACAAGATATTCTAGGCGAGAGCCCGGATAACCATTGCCATGAGACGCCAGCCTCAGTATACGCCGAGACTGTTCAAAGTCTGGAAGGTAGCGACTTCCAATGGGAGCCACGGCTTCCCACAGACGCAGTCAAAACCGAAGTCAGAATTGCGACCATTCAACATATCACTCTTCTGAATTCTGATCCAGCCCTACGAGAGTTCCTGGTCCATAACCCGTGATATCTTGTACACCGCCCTCCAAAGAAGAGGCTGTACTTCTTCTCGATTACTATAGAGAACATCGCGAAGATCTCCATCATATTCTGCACTTCCCAACCGTGCAAGAGCACTTGAACACTTGCTATACTGACTTGACGGCGGGTCAACCTGTCAATGTCAGTGTTTTCGTTTTACTTTTGAGCATATTTGCCAGCGCATTTGTTCTGATGTCACGCCAAGGTTGGAAAAACCCCCTCCCTTCTTCACAATCCGATAGCATTCGGTTATCGACGTACTGGGCTGGCTGCGCTCTCGACATCATGAAGTACCATCATAATAAGCCATGTGACATGTTCGAGGATATCCAGGCGACGATTCTTCTAGGCTTTTTCCTTTTAAATGTCGAGGGGTTTTCTGCCAGATTACATTCGTACTTGATCGTTATTGTTTCTAGAGTACGAGATCTCTCGCTACACAACGTTGATACTAAAGGATCCTCGAAGCCTCGAGGTCCACTAGATACTGAAATTAAGCGTAGAGTTTGGTGGCACATCGTTACAACGGACTGGTAATCTATCTGTTGCTTCCATATCATTGCAATCAATCTAACGAAGATCTCAAGGATTCTCTCGCTCCCTGTAGGCGCGCAAGAAGGTACGTATTCTGTGCAGCCACGACAGATGGCAGTCAACGTCCCTTCCAACATCGATGATGAAGACCTGAACCATACCTATCCTCCAATAAACCGTCCTCTTTCTGAACCAACAGCAATATCAAATTTTTTTACAGCGCATTGAACTCGCGGAGTTATGTTGCGAGGTCGTCAACCTGATACCCGTCTCTATGTGTGACATCTCAACCATCGACTATCAGCAAGTGATCGCTTTGGATCAACGATTTGAAGGTTTCTTTCAAGAGCTGCCTGTTTCCCTCCGGAATGACAAGCAAAGTATCCAGCAAAGCGAGCAAGTCATAGCTCGGTATCCACAAGTTCGAATACAACGTCAACTTCTGTCGATGCTTGCAAAGACCAGGCAGGCGTTGCAAATTGCACCAACCTGTCCTCATCCGTGGATCTGTGAACGTGCGGTACGCTTTCTCACGCACCATATCACTGGAATCTGCGCGTGCGCTGCTTGAGGAAAGACGAGGCGTCATTACCAGCCATCCTCAAAGACCGCTACAAACTCGGCGGCAATACGGGTTATCGTGTGTATGGCCACCATTGTCCTAGTCATGGATCTGTGCTTCAACAAGAAATCTCTCTGCGACAACAGCAGCAGTGACGACATTGATAATGATGATGATGAGACCGAGTGACAAAGGCCGAGGTCATAGAAGCCTGCCGCACCCTCTATCAAGACCAAAGCGCACCTGGCCTGGGCACCGCATATCTCGCTTCGCTGCTGGATGTGCTGAGGAAATACAAAGTCAAACTTCGTCCACCTGGAATTGTGGGCATTAAGAATAATGCAAGGATTCAGCTCAATACCACCACTAACGCATCTTATCAAACACCAAATCTTCGCGATCGACTGCCGTCCTACGCCGCCGCAGCCTCCACCCAGAACATGACTCAAGTGACATCAATTCCAGTTCCGCCTGCGTCATGTCGCTCCCACCATCAACAACAATAATAAAACAAGCAACTTCGACACTGATCCATCTCCTAGCATCAACCTCAGTCCCAAAACCTATACCAAGCAACTCCCGGATAACGATGACCGGGTTGTAGGATCAGCCGTGCCCACTGAAACGGAGGGCTACCTTGCCGACTTCGATGATATCTGGAATGACTATGTCGACATGAATCCCAATCTCGACATGCCATATTGGGATAGTCTGTTCTCCGACTTGGACCCAGGAATGGATTGACAAGGGTGCCTAGGACCGAATTACTGGTGAACTGGATGATTCTGGGGAAGTCTGCATGGAGAAAAGAGTCGTGGTAGTCGAGGAACAGGGCGCTAGAATAGAAACATCAATTGTAACACTATCAATCATTTCGTGGTAGCAAGGCTGATTAAATTCAATCACACAATTGGAGGAGAGAATACTAAAGCACCCCCCCCACCCCCCCACAAGTGTGAGAGCGATGCCTCAGTTTATAAATTATAAAACACGGTTCACGAGAAATTAATCTTGTAGAAATGACTATCCATGGGCTTTGTAAGAATTTACACATCTCAGGTGCTAGTTTACAACCGATGGCTCCTATAATTCCTCAGCTGTTTCCCTTGGTAGCTTTCTTCAATAGGTGCTTCAGCTCGTCGTAGACACCCTGCGCCTTGCCACTGACAACCTCTTGAACATAGCTTTCGTATGAGGTAAAGTCAACATCTGGATACAGTTTCTTTCCGTCCAGGTAACCTAGATACCTGGCAAATTCGGGCGTGTTCTCTCCACGTATCCCCCAAGACAGGCTATACTGGGCACCGAGCTTCTCGGCCCTAGCCACAAAATCTGTCGGGGTTTGTTCCAGCCTTGCGTCCGCCTCCACAATTTGCTGCTCGTAATCTTTAGCATAAGAATATTTTCGAGGAACCTTTTCTCCAGACACTTTCTCGAGCAAATCATAAATCTGATTCACAGTCCACAACTCATTGTAAACGAAAACCATTTGGTTCAGAGTCCGCTCGTCTTTGATTACGTGTGCAATATATTTACCGACATCTCTGAGATCCGTCAGAGCTGTTAGTGTGTTGCCATCGCCAGGTATGCTTCGGACGGGGATACCAAGGGCGTAGTCGATTTTTCCGGACGGAAGCTCTGGTAGCGAGATCTGATACCACAATCCAACGTCGATGATGGTGTAGGGAAGATGTAGGCGCTTGACAAGATTGTAAACCTCCTCCTTCTGATCCCTTGATTGATTTACACCAACAGGCATCACTGTCGAGTAGCCACATGGGATGAAGCGTTTTACGCCAGCCGTCTTAGCTGCGGTAGCAAGTGGAAGCTGCGCCAGCTGATCTCGTGGTCCGATGGCAGATATCAAAATAGCAATGTCTTTGAGTGCCATCACCATAGCAGCCTTAGGACCCTCCAAGTCCAGAGCACGCAATTGTATCCCCTTATCCCTAAGAGCGACATTGGCCGGCTTGGACAAGGACTCTGGACGGGCAAAGGCAACAATATCCTACCAGAGAATTAACCATGTAGCAAGGGTGGTTGATGATACAGATAGATAAGATGCCTTACAAAATTTGCATCTGCAGTAAGACCCTTCAGAATTGAAGAGCCTGTCTCTCCAGACGCACCTAATAAGCCGACAATTCTTCGTGCCATTGGGTTGGATTGCGTTATCGCTCGTGGCAATCAAGGTATTTTTGCGTCAGCAGGTTAGACTGCTAGCAATTACCATTTATTAATGCTGGTATGATATTTTCTGGAAACTGAATGTGGTCACAGCCTCGCAGGATATTTATTGTGTAAATCATACTCGTGCTGCTGGTGAAGTGATCCACTCTCGTGATACCTGATAAGACAATTGCTATAGCACTAATGTTTATTGCTAATCACAAGGCTCATACTGACATGTGTGGAAACATCATTCAGACAAATACTAATGGCAATTTGTTGAATGAAACACCGGACTTGCCGATAAAAGTGGAGACAAGAAAGTCCGTGGAGTTTCCGGCGCGGGTACATGTCCCTCCGGCGGTGGGATTCAAACCCGTTGTTCTCACGTGTATCCAAAGCAGAGCAATTACAGTGTATAACAGTCCGTTGTGCCATCTTCTAAAAGAAGGAGCTAAGCCTGTACACAGTTCATCAGTTGCATCACCGCTCGCAACCATGTCTTGGCTCTTCTCAAAGCGACGAGTATTCGCTTGAGCAACAAGGACAAATCGACCATTGCCACCAATTCATAGAACAGGCGTTTGGGTCGAACGGGGAGATATATATATATATGAAGTCTCGCGCGGAGCATTGATGGGACGCTTCCCATTCATCCTCTACGATCCGAAGACATCCTAAGCATTGATGGACCTCCTCCTCGGGATTGCCAAGTTGGGGTTTCCACTCGATGCTCGTAACACGACAGTCTTGACCATGGGGGCAAGATTCTAAGTTGGCTTTCAACTCTATAGTCATGTTGCGGCATCTATAAAGGATGGTGTGCTTTCTATAGAGCAGGCGGAAACACTTCGGACGGGAAAGAAGCCGGCAGACCTAAACGAGAGGTGTAGCGTGGTATAAGTTGCAACGGCATACTGGTTAAACACACCTGGTCCTCTTCCGCAGGGCCACTGGGAACTGGGACATATTGATGGTAACCTTTGGGAAGGAAGGGAAGGAAGCTTTTGTACATCATGTTGGGTTGTATTGTTATGTCTGCATGATTTTGAATTCGACCGACGCTCCTGTCCCTGAATAGGTGCTACGAGATTACATCAGAGACGGCAAGGTAAGCCTATAAGTTCTGGATGAAAGTATAATATCCAGTTCCGTAGTTTCCTAAGCGCGAGAAGATCACAATTAGTAAATGGCGCTAGTACGGTTACTTTTGCTCTAATTAAGGACTATGATCTACGAAATCTAGTATGTTACTTGGTACTGCAGGTTTAACAGGAGCAACGGTTTACTTGCCTTCGAAATGGGTCGCTTTCGCCCTTGTCGCTTATAGCCTAGAACTATTTCAAGTTGTGGGAAATCCGCGAGTACACAGTGCTTCAATTTCTGCCACGTCTCGGATACACTGCTCGTACATTTGAAGGAGTGGAGGTGTACCCCACTAAGCATCAATTCAGCAAATGACATGGTTTGGCGAGCAACGCTAGCGCGCTATAGTGATAGATTATGGTAGCTGTTGGCGCCAATGATCTAGCGCGTACTAACTCATGCAATACGTGAGGCGCTAACAAATATGGTTACTAACTCTGTGAGTAACTCCGTTGATTCCTGTCATAAAATTGCCATTGTATCAGCATTTGCAATGCTTGAAAATTAATGAGTGATTTGAAAGCATGGAAACAAGGGCTCACGGAGATCAAATGCCTCATAAATTTGTATATAAACAAGAACAGAGTCCATAGGATTGAAAGAGATAGAGATCTCATACATGCCCGAGTGCTTGCCAAAAGCAGCGTAGTTAAGTCTGCCAACAGTAGCCCCGCTAACTAGATAGGGGCACGATCGGACGGGGTGGCTGATACCTGTCCGTGCTTTAATAAACTCGCTCTTGCCGGGTATCCACTGGCTGCTTGCCAGCCTCTATCAGCACCTTGAATGTCTTATATATAGAATGGCCGGGGGCAGGCTTTCCTTGTTAGGCATAAGTATAACCTACGCTTATTTTCGTGCAAAGAGGACGGCAAATCCCTTTTACCTGATCGATATTCTTGTATGCGCGAGTCTAGTTAATGGCACTATTCAGTCCCCCCTACCGGACTAGCTACTGCTATTTGCCATTAGTGCGCAGGTGCTACGGGTCCCGATAATGTATATATAGATTTGTCTTTAGGCAAGAGGGCTTTGTGTGGGAACTCCACGTAACCCTTCCCAGCCACAAATGTGATCTGCTATGGTAGCTGGGCGGCGGTCCTATCGGCTAGTGATAGAAGGATGTCTGCATGTTCCTGCATCCTTGCGCCCGTGAGCATGGGTGTTCCGTCCGCATTCCTTTCATCAACAAAGAAGAACCGGGTATTCTGGTCTCGATAGAGCTGATCACCGAGTTCAACCATATGCGCCGGAGCTATCTTTCCCGTACCCAGGGTCAGAAATCCTGACACTGGTCCTTCGTTCAGAATGTTGCCCGTATAGATAAAAGTCTTCGGAATAGAGCGGGGGAGTGCCTGGAAGCTAATTATTGCTTTATGTGCAGCCGCATAAGCCGAAGTGGTATTAATGGCCAGATCGTTTGAGAAGTCTTGGATGGAGATGGAAAAGCTTTTCCTCTGGAGTCGTAGGGTGCCAACCAAACGCTTCTCCCCATTAATATATAGACACAAGGTTATAGACACCGTTATACCCACGACCGTAAATGACCACATTTGGCTTACCCTTTGTCTTGCATACTTTACTTTGAAGCCCTTCGATCTGAAGATTTCAACAGCGTACGCACTGATTCTTTTCCTAGCACTAAAAGGGATGGCGATCTGTGCAGCGATGTTGCATTGTGATGGTCTTGACGAGAGGATTATACACGGGTGCCTCCCAACATTTATAGTCGGGTTGCTCAGTAAAGTTAGATGCTTGGTACTTAGTGAAGCAGCTAGCAACAAAATTCGAGACGATGATTTGGGAACCCGGAGACAGCTCTACAGAGTTTCCGGTGCCCTGTCTTAGGTATGATTTCAACTTCCGAAGTTGCCGAATGAGTAAAGAGAAGTTAGTATTTTAGTCCGGGGTTTAAAAAGTCCATGGATGTAGATCAACTCCATGCAGACAACGTGGAGTCGGAATTTTAAGAATTAACTGCGTATAACTATCCTCACGTGCTTGACACAATGCATAACACAGCTTCCGCCCGCGAGATCCGGGCAGGACATAAGTTCAAACATCTCTTCCGGTAGTCTCTGGTCATTATTTCATATTGAGTAATATTAAATAGTATCTATCCAAGATTAGCCTGAGAGCAAGGTCAACAAACAGTAAGGAGGCCGAGCAGATCCTGGGATTCGTGAATCGGTTCTTGTAGGCTTACAACGACGTCGATATTAAACAATCGAAGAACTTATATTTGAAGACTTGTACTGGGAGTGCCACGGCGGGGTTAAAGGCTAGGGGAAAGACAACCTTCTGGAATAGATTTAGAACCTCAGCGAGATGGTACCCGGTCGATATTCCGCTGGACCCATAAGGTGGGCTGTTAATGGGAACATCATCTTCATCGAGCATAAACTGCATGGCACTGCCGTGGTGGATGTGCAGATTTTTGGGTGGAAGGCGGGCGAAGTGATTACGTTAGATTGCTGTAGCCTCCTAGTATTGAAATATAGCAGGATTGTTGAGTGGAGCGACGACGCTTAAAAGCAGAATACGAGTAGGTGTAGAGCCATGGGATTCAGCCTCGCAGCTGGTGGGACAACTCGATTGACCGAAATTGCACTGTAATGTCGTTCGTCGAACAAATTGGTCATTTCTCTATTTAGGTTATTGACTTGAGTAATGTTTTGACTCTTATCACAGCTCTACCATGATTAGATATTGTATTCCGGTGTACTCGAACGCTCCTTAAAGAGTGCATCCCTAGGCCTAGAAAACGGGTTTCCGCCACTGGCTACAATAATCGCCCCTGCACCCATTGCCCTAGAATCGAGTTGCCTAACTTAGGCATTCTCAGGTGTTCCTAGCCTCTTTATCGAGTTGAACCTAAAACTTAATTTAACGACGACAAGGTCCTCGCTAATAGGCCTCTATCATACAGTATATCAGAGCTAAGAAGTACCTCGTCTCTTCCACGGGTTATGCCACTGTAATTTTTATGTTATGGTATCGTATTATGTGGCATGAACGACTATACATGATATATCGAAAAAAATACCGCGGAATCCGAAGTTCGGACTGTCCTGTGCCGGCTACTGATGCTTCAATTTCTACATCAAGACATCTGTAGCGACGAAACCCCAGCTTTTAATTCTGCATTACAGATCTGGAGATAGGAAGGCACTCCACCGAACCAGAACAAGGGATTGACGGGTTTGCCTGGTATGTTTGCCCCAATATACCATGAGCCAGGTTTCTTCGCAGTTGCTGGCAAGATGGTCATCTCAAACACATTACTGAGCAATTTACCTCATTTACCCATTGCTCCCCCTTTAGGCTCTAGGATCTTATAACTCTTCTTTTGCATGTATCCTATACACTGGCCGATCCAGTCCGCGTTGCTATCAAGTACGACGGGAAAATTTCCTTGATCGGGTTGTTTTGACATCAATCAGAATGACGTGAGGTCTAATGCAGATGAGTGGTTAGCGGGTATCGAGCAGTCATCAACCTATCTCACGCCGTAGACCAAAGCGCTAGGGCCCAGGAGCACACGTTTTCCACGACTGAGGATTGAAAAACTAAGAAGGAGGTCTTATTAAATCTAATTCCATAGGATGAGCTGTCAGCAACGATTTCAATGGAGTTTCCAACGAGGTTATACATACGTTTCGAAATAGTGATGACCCAGGGGTGGCCTCTTGGCCATTATAGGTGGTTAGGATACAATAGTTCGGCCTTCTTCTCATCCTTGACAATTGCACGATTCCTATTTCGGACGAATTCAGGAGCGATGTGGTTTGCTTCTTCGCTGTTTGTTAAGTCGGCGAACCTATCGAATATGAAACGAGACCCGCCGGTTTCCGCTCCATTTTCCAGAACTCGTTAGATCGCAGTTTCGTCCTTCGTGTCCTTTATGGTTAGCTTTGAATCGGTAAATACCATACCAAACATTTCACTTCTTGCGGACTCCCAAATAGCATCGTAATTCCTTTTGATCTCATTCTGCTGATCAGTAGCCGGAGGATGATTCCGTCCTGGAAGCACATAATTTGGAGTTCTCTGGAAGACTGTGATAGATGCCGCTGAGTGAGCAACTATTGATATAACCTGCATAGAAGTGGCTCTCGTTCCGATGATGCCGACTCGTTTTCCAGTGAAATCGACTTTGTCGTCGGGCTAAACATAAGTTAGATATGATTCGCCTTCGGAAACTTCCACGCCAGGAAAAGGGAGATCTCGGCCCACGGACAGAACACCAGTTGCACTGATAAAGTATCTGCTGGTGTAATCAACGCCCGGCTTAGTGTTGATGTTCCAAAGGCTCGTATTCCTGTCCCAGGTTGCGGACTTCACCCGTGTCTTAAATTGGATATCTTCGCGCATATATGAAATCGGTCTGCGACATGATTGAGATGCTCGAGCATCTCGGGCTGGGTAGGAGATCGTTCTTTCCACGTCCAGTCATCGTTCAGCTCCTTGGAAAGGTTGAGTATGTAGATCCAGCTCTTACTGTCAGTGCGTGCACCTGGGCTGAACAAAGAGGGTAATATGAATATATGTTGATTATCGCGAGGTTTCTTGTATTAGCTTACTATCAATTCCAGTACCTTTGAGCATATAACTAGCAGTGTTGAAGCGTCTCTCCACTGGAAACTGGAATACTTACCACGTCCCACCGACACCATCTCCTGCCTCAAGCATTCTGAAGGAGAGACCAAGTTTTCGTAGCTCAACTATAATTCGGAGTCCGGCAAACCCAGCACCTAATAGTATTGCATCGTAGTCAGGTTTCCCTCCCTCGCAATCCCCTCTGATCCCGTGACTTTGAGCAACAATGTCGGCAACATTGAACCTAGCGACCAAGGTTGTGAGAGTAATGATTTCCTTTGAACCTCAACCGCGTCAGTACTGATGTTCTAATAAGGAACACTATATGTCTGACTCTAGTGGGAGCGCCTGCCTGTAAAAGCCGAGACGGTGAAATCCGGGATGTCTCCGGTACATGCTAGCATCTAAGTATCTCCGGCAGTGGAATTCAATGGTTTAGTATGGCTAGTTGGATAGAATAGATGTGGTTTGGAAGCTCCATGAGACTCACCCTCCCAGGTTTGATGGGCAATTTCGGAGTTTCCGCAAACCAACAGCATACAATGAGACTCCAAACGTCTTTCCATCATGTATACAGCGGCGTCTCCGAGATCTGGGCAATACATAAAATCCAACCATCAGTGTTTGGTTTCCTCGTTCGATTAGACGCGTGATGACAGCGTAGTGCGACCTTTGTGTGAAACCAGTTTGATTGATTTCTGCTCCAACTTGTCAGTTGTTTGCACCCACACCCGAATCAAGTTTGTCCACTCATGCTATGGTGTCTGATAGCAACATTCTCTCTGCCGGCGAGCAGGCTGACTACTCGAAGACGGGATCCTCAGGGTACAACATCGATCAGAACGTCAGCTAGACGGATCCTCAAAATCGCAAGCTGCGCGTTCTGACAATTGATGGTGTGGTCACAGGCATATCGATGGCATACCAGATCCAGAAACATACCAGTGACGTCGAGCACGTCACATTCGAAAAGAACGAAGACATGGGGCGGTGCGTATTGTATTCACTCATCTTCGTGGCTTCATGCGCTAGCAAGGTGATAGGAACGTGGTTGGAAACGAGGTATCCTGGTGAGGATGTTCACGAGAATATGGTGGTGAATCCCAGACACCAAACCCGCGGACTGTCGGTAGGTTGTGCCAGTGAATAATCAAAATTTGATATTCCCGAAAGGCCGAGTTTATCAAGGATAAGAGGCTCTTGGACGGCTTCACCCCGAAGTTCGGATTAGGCTGCCGGCGAGGAACACCAGGGGATTTATATATGGTAGCCATCCAGGAGCAGAAGGAAGATGTGCACTTCACGCCAGTCGAGAGCTGCACGGAGGACGGCGTTGTGGGGGGAGACGGTATTGAGCGCAAGGTGGACACGATTGTGGTGTGCCACTGGAGTATTTGATGTCTCCTAGCGACATCAGTTTTCTACTGTTGGGAAGGGCGGAGTTGATTCGAAAGATAAGTGGAAGATTTGGCCCGAGTCATATCTTGGCCTGGCCATGCTTCAATTTCCCAACTTTATGATCTTCAGTGGACCGACATGGCCGGTGGAGAACGGATCTGTGATTGGGTCGCTGCACAGAGTGTCGGACTACGCACTGCAACTTATCAAGAAGATGCAGAACGAAAACATCCATAGCTGGACGCCGCGGCAAGACATCGTGAGCTTGACTTGTACAAATCTCTCCACGGTTATGGCCAGCTGATGAGACCCGCAGACTGAACCGCTTTCATGAGCACGCCCAAGAATGGATCAATCACACTGTCTGGAAAGACAACTGCAACAGTTGGTACAGGAACAACGAGACCGGCCAAGTCAACGCAGTTTGGCCTGGCTCCAGTATGCCCTACCAGCAAGTCATCGAGCAGCGGCGCTACGAAGACCTTGAGATCGAATACTTCTTCAAGCTCCTCTGAGCGCAATTAGGCATGGGCTGGACTATGGAGAACAGGAAAGGACCGGTTGGCTCGGGTTGCAGCCCGTATTTGAGCCTGAATAATGTAGATCCGAAGTGGTATGCGGCCATTGGTGGCGAGGTGGCAGAGTTGATACGGCAGGTCAACGGAGGCGAATATATGTCAATGGGGTGCACTTATCCGAATAGCATAAGCTGGCGGAATAACAATGAAAAGCGCGTAAACCACGCACGCCTTCCCTAGCCGGACCTGACTTTCCCTTGTTGAATCGTTGGTTTACCTAAGGACAGTAGGACTGTTCCACCAATAGAAGCGCCTTGTGTAATTTCCTCTCATGGGGGCAGAGGTATCTGCTGAGCATCGTGGCTTCGCAGGATAAGTAAAGCATGTGCGTATCTATAGTACATAAATGAAGATAGAGTACGGAGTACATAGGCGATAGAAGGTTTGTCACGGGGTGTGGATTCGGCGATGCTGCTCCAAGGGAGCTAGCCGTCTTGGCAGAATGAAACGTGACTTTGGCCTTGGCAGTGGCAGTGGAATAGGCACATTAGGCTTAGGGGCTTTCGGGCGGTCGATCCAACCCCTGTGACTGCTATGACTCTATGAGGGACACCCAGGGGACTCCTCGCCCATCCTTTAGGGGCTGCCTGTCTCTGTGCCAGTTACTGCGAGCCTAGAACTGCTTAATTACGTGCCGCCGCCAGACTTTTGTGGTTGTAACATTTAGTGTGGGGTGTGCCAACAAACAACAACCTTGAAGTCTTCACTTTATTCCATTCATTCCCATTCCCGGTACACACTGCCATTCCTGAGATCGCAGTGCACTCAGCTTATCTTTTTTGACCTTTCGTCTACACTAGCGCTCTTCTTCCTTCCTCTCTCCCTCCCTTCTCTGCGGCACCCTACAACAATGTCGGACGCCACCGAAACCAAGCCAACGCCCTCCGCTGACCAAACCGCCTCTGGGGACCTTAGACCTGCTCAACATGAAACAAATCTAGTCCAGAACCCTTTGGGAAATCCCTCTTCAGAAGCTCCCAACGACTCTGCTTCTATTACTGAGACCGCTACCGCAGCCGCTACCGGCGTTAAGGACTCCGTCTTCTCCATGTTCGGAGGTGGCGCAAAGAAGGAGAAAAAGGTTGAGGATGATGATGATGATGCAAAGGATGAGCCTAGTGGCAGCAGCAAGGCTAAGAAAGATGACGACGATGTAAGGAATGCCTAATAAACCTTTGTGCGTGGGCGCCACTGACGAGATTGGTGATTCCAGGACAAGGCCGAGGAGGAGGAAGCCGATGTTGAGTTCGTGCCTGTTGTCCGCCTGACCGAAAAGGTCGACACCAAGACCAACGAGGAGGCTGAGGAGCAAGTCTTCAAGATGCGCGCTAAGCTATTCAAGTTCGACCGTGACTCAAGAGAATGGAAGGAAAGAGGTACTGGTGATGTTCGACTGCTCAAGCACAAGGAAAATGGCAAGACGAGATTGGTCATGAGACGTGACAAGACTCTTAAAGTCTGTGCCAATCACTACGGTACGTTTTTGATTGGGTGCATTTATGTTGTATCTGTGTGCTGACCTTATTTCACAGTCACTCCGGATATGAAGCTCTCCCCGAATGTGGGCAGCGATCGCAGCTGGGTATGGAATGTTGCAGCAGATGTTAGCGAGGGTGAACCAGAGGCCCAAACGCTAGCTATCCGTTTCGGAAACAGTGAGAGTAAGTTGCTCTCTGGCCTGATCTTGGGGCGGAAAATGCATACTGACGAAGACTAGATGCCAACCTCTTTAAAGAGGCTTTCATCAAGGCACAACAGGAGAACGAAGCATTATTTAGCAAAGCATAAAGCGAGAGCATAAAGAACACAATGCAAGCAGGCCACGTGCATGGAAATCATTTTTGACGAGTCCGCACTGATGTTTCAATTGGCAGATGAGTCGATGAGCAGATGAGCAGATGATGATGGACAGCGATTCAGAACCAGGAGATGCATTGGTCAGAGAGCGTCTGACAGTCAAGCCCATACCCCCAAATTAGATAGAGATCGACTTATTGACTTGCAGATCTCAATTATCACTTCAAACTGGCTGACCCTGAATCAATCCCTTGAGTGGTTTTGAGTGTTCCTGACGCTAGGCCTGATTGGGCTCTATATAGATCAATGCCAAGGCTGCACTGTTCGAGTTCGGCAAAGTTGCCCTCCCGGTCCCCCGCAGTCGAAGACTCAGGCGCGGAACCCAAGCCTGTCACTGGCAACTGCGTCGCGCATCTGCGACTTTCCATCCTCGCCTCACACAGTCCTGCAAGAGCAATACAAAACTCGCTCAGAACTCTTTAGTTGCTTTACCAATATCATCTGGCTTTTTCCCCTCTAGGGAGGCGCGCAATCGCGAGTGTCAGGACTCACTTTCACGTTCCTTACTTTTACTCACTTCTCCCCACCTCCACCACCTGTCGCAACGTGCGACTGAACCGATCTCAACAGCCCTCTCCATCCTCCACCGTTCATCTGTGTTAGTCTGACTCGGCCACACCATTCGCCCAACATGCCGGACGTAAGTGCCCTTTTTGCCCACCAGCTCTACACAATTTCTGTCTTAACAACCACTACAGGTCAAGCGTTCCATCAAAATCATTACCGAGCAAAAGGTCATGTACGTCGTTCTTCCGTCGTTCTGTTCCCTTCGCGTATTTTCGGCTTAGATCGGCTGTTCTTGTTTGATTTCCTTTAAATTCCTCTCTGCGCGACATCTTTACCTAATTCGGACAGCCACTTACGTTAAATCTGCAGTCCTGGTGCGGACAGTGGAGTTGAAGGCTTCCCCCTTCGTCACTGGTCTATGAAAATCGTTCTTCTACATGCAGATACAAAGCAAGAGATCGACGCAGACGTCTTTGATTCCGTCACATACAATCTCCATGAGTCTTTCGGTCCCAAGGCAAAGCAGAGTAAGTTGCGCGCACTTGCGTCCCAAAAAAACCATTTAACAAGCCCCTCCAGTCTTAAAGAAACCCCCATTCCGTGTGGCAGAGGATGGTTGGGGTGAATTTGAGTTGTCACTGGAATTGAAGGACTTGTCCGGCAAAATCCATACCATCGTCCACGATCTCAACTTTCAGACCGCAAGATATGAGACAAAGCAAATCATCAACTTCAAGAATCCCAAAGGTTCTCTTCTTGAGGCCCTGCGTAACTCAGGTCCCATTCCAGGTGAAGCTGCAACCAACGGTGCTGACGTGAGTACCAAGAAGAGGGCTAGTGAGGTCGGTACTGGTGGCACTCAAAAGAAGAAGAAAGGTAGTGACGGCAAAGCTATTGACATGGACAAGTTGGCAGAAGGGCTGCAGAAGCTCGGCGAGGATGACCTCCTGCAAGTTGTTCAGATGGTTCACGACAACAAGAGTGAAGAGTCCTGGATGCGTAACGATGTTGAGCGTGAGTAGACGGTCCTCAACGCTTCCCTGCTCCTCTGACTGACCACGATCATCTTCACAGAAGGTGAATTCCACGTTGATCTCTACACTCTTCCAGAAAATCTTATCAAGATGCTCTGGGATTTCACTGCCGAGAAGAACGCCATTTCCGCTTCAGCATGATCCGCAATGGAGAGTCAAGAGACCACAATTTGTCATCGTCTTGACTGGTGCTTCTCCCGATTCTGTCTACCCGACATTCTTCCCGCTAATGAAGATGGAGCACGATTTTTGTACCACTATTCCCATCATGCCACTGAAGCGTCAATATCTTTGACTTTGTGACCTCTTCACACGCACAGCCTGCATTCGTGTTGACCAAGATCAGGCTCTCTCTCGAATGCTTTCCAACTTACATCTGCACTTCAGACGTCTTTGCGGTTTTCACTAAGTTCGTTGTCACCAGGGCCCGGCAGCATCGGATAAGTGGGACAGGAGTTCTACAGACAGATACCATGGAGGCGAGATTCCATTTATTAGCGAAATTTGTTCTCTTCGCGTCCTCCGGCTAGCTACGGGTGTTATGGAGGGGAAATCAGCCACAAGATGGAACAGCTATGCAGAGCACACATTTCGCGACAACAGGAGACCATGTCTTTGATGGATTGAGAGCAGAATGGCTGTCGCATACAGTGGGCAAACTCCGAGGTACCACTTTGCTCAAGCCAGATGTGCCATCAAGAAAGCAAGATACCCTACTCTACAACCCCAAGTGAGGAAACCAGTCTGTGCCATAGGTTTTGACTGATGACTCGACCTCTATTCTATGATGTTACAGAATCAAAGATAGCGCGAAGAAATCCGTAATGCCATAGTGTGCTCTGCTCCGGCATGGCTTCTCTCACCTCAGTATTTCTTTCTATTGCTACTGATACGTCGTGTCCCAATTTCGCCCATGCATGGCCTTGGAACAAGGGCACCAAAAGAATGTCTCAATTGCCCATGTTGACACAATTGCCCATGTTAACAGCGCCGACAACCTCGTAGCAATCCCGGTTGAGCGTCTTCCCGCATACTGTGACGAGACGCGACACGGTCACACGCCACGTCCAGACAAGCGGCACCCCTGTGTCTCCCGGATCGATGAATCGGGCACCGAAAGAATCGCCTGATGAAATCACGTCTTTGCCTTCCTTCGAAAGGTCCAAGTTGTTTTGGCGGGTTCATTCATGGCATGTAATTCTCGTGACGGGTTCATATCATATCGTGGCCGTGGCCGTGACACTACGCGCTGTGAAAGCCAATAAATCATCCTCATGGAGGGGAGGGGAGGGGAGAGTGCGTGTTGATCTACCGGAGCTGGATGTTTCTCGGCACCAGAATGTACGCACTAGGTCAGGAACTAGTACGCGTCAGTTTGAACGATTTCTAGGGGTACATGGTGTTGGGCTCTTCATCCGCCTACCACAGCAAGGGGCTAGATAGCTCAGAATGAATGGGGAGGAGAAGAATATGATCCTTAGAAAGAAGCGTGCTGGGATGTCTTGATTGAGCAGAGGTTGACCTTCCTCTTTCCGCGATCTAGTAGCTTGATGTCTGTCCAGAACACTGCTGATCAATCGCCACGAAAGTTTTGTGTGTACAAATATACCTAGCTAGGTACCTTGGTAGGCATTGCTGTGCCATACCAAGCTTGCCTTCAGTCACGTTGCGCGAGAGGCATTGCTTCTCAACTCCAAAGTTGCCTCTTCCTCGAAACTGCTCTTCACCATCTAAATTGCATTGCACTCCATCACGCGTGCTTATGAACATTCTCTCCACCACCATACGCGAGACATAATCCAGATCCAAGTGCAACATGCTACAACCCCTTGATGGAAGGCTAAATGATCAGAGTAAGTCATCGCCCACACATCCCGCATCCATTAAACCCAAATTATAGCTCGAGAGCATAAGTCGAGCCGTGTCAATAATCGACGGTGTGGTGACAAATGCCTTTGCGCATAGCAAATGTATCTCGAACTGCATTAAAGCTCGATCCCCTGCTGGGAGTCGATTCACCGGACTCGTTAAAATGAATGTCTTAACCAGACTTGAAGTTCCGAGTCACGGGGTACGCCCAACGAGATGCGCGATCAAGAAGCTGGCATTTCAGGGAAATAGCCTGAATGCAGGTCGCTCCGGAGATATGTATATTAATACAAAGGATGGGACTTGCTGGTCGAATTCAAAATCGTCAGAGAATCCAGTTCGGCCATAGTACATAGATCGATCTTGTATGAACCATTTGCTTCATTTGAGCACCCGGTTTCTAGGTCGAAAGTTAGTATGGAATGGCTTTGGAGAATGCAATCACTTACTGTAGGAGAACACCTTCTAATCCCTCAGCTTTGGCACCGGAGATTGTGGCAATGACATCGCCAGCCTTGTAGGCTAGAACAGCTGGAATATCGACCGATTCCATCTCTGCGACCTCATGATGTAACCGTATAAAGCGGGTGGTGTTGTACTTGCATGCCAGTACACCAAGCTCTTCTTCGACTTGATCACTAGCAGCAGAAGTACGATCGTGGATCATGACGACGACCACAGTATCGTCCGGAACTTTCTCTATCGCGTCCAAATAGCCATTGGCATCTACTTCGAGAAATGTACCCCAGCTACGCTGACTGGGCCATTGTTTCCGAAGCGGGTTCTGTTGAGACTGTGATTGGGAGGCTAGCTCTTGTAGACGATTTGCCCTCCACGCCTTCATGAAGTCCGAGTCTGCTTCATCGTCTGATAGGGCGAGACTATCGCTATCAGATGAGGCGGAGGAGCCAGAAAGGGTCTTCCTCTTATTTGCCTTGCTAGTACCCACTTGTCCTGCCTTGCTGGAGGTAAGATTACTGGCGAAGCTTGCAATCCGCTGTCGAAAGGTTGTCTGCTTCGCTCGGGCAAAGGATTGAGCATCTGCAATGACACCTTTTGGGCCGGTGTTTGCAAAGTGGGTTTGGGTTGGAAGGTGATAGGTGGTTCTGGTAGCAGTGATGGTAGCCATGTTATCTTCGTCGTCCGTACCAGGATCGGAGTGTTGAGGTTCAAAGGCAGGCTCAGTTGGATCTTCAGAAGAATGTCTTGAACGGTCGTCACGATCTTCAGGATGAGAAATATGGTGGTCGTGGGAAGAGAAGAAACGGTCAGCTTCTTCACGAGCGAGGTCGGCCATGATATGACCGCTGGATAGATAGGGCGTCAAGTAGTGCGGTACTCTCTCTGGCGGTGGGCGATGGAGTCAAAGACGACGCTCGGGTAGTTTGGGTGGACAGGCAAGTGTCACTTCTCACTAGTGAATCTGTGACAAAAGAGTAGGTCGTGGATTGGGTAGTGTCAAACTCGAAGCCAGCCTGGTGACAAGGGCATCACTGTCTCTAGTTCACCGGCAGAGGCAAAAGATCAGCTGAGGGCCGTGATTCGACTGACGTTTGGTGATGTGCGGTTGACACGTCTGTCGCAGGGGAAACCGAGGGTGGTATAGCTTGAAACACAGTCCAGGGCAGATGCCGCACCAACGGTGGATCTCGAGCCAGAGAGGATTCAAAGGAAGACCCAAAGGCTACTGACGAGATGGCTTGCTTTTGTCAATTCCGTGAACCTAATTAAAACGTGCCCTGGCACATGGCGGTCAAGAAAGAGACTACCAGCACGAAGTCACGGAGTACACCAGCGAGGCGGAGTACCGAGTAGTTTAAATCAAAAGGCGAAGCATGAGGTAGATAGAGATGGCAACGACACCTGCATGAGCGCGTATCAGTATCAGGCGCCTTCGGGGGAAAAAACACTGGTGGGAGGTGCCAATCGCTTACGCGATCTGACTACTTCTTCTTGGTGGGGCGCTGGGGGACGCTCTGGGGGGGAGGTAGGGATGCAGTCTAGGCGTCGATCCCGGAGTTTTGGTGCTATCATAACCTGTTAGGTGAAGTTCCATGGCCCTAGAAGGCAGAGTGACCGGCAACTAAGGTTTATCCGTAGCCCCCAAGGGCTCGGCACCGTCCCCGAGTCGGCATTGCATGCTTGATGGCGTTTGAAGCACATTTGCTTTTCTCGCCCTACGGCTTCCGATACGAGTGGTAAAGTCTACCTCAGACTTGGCTGGCCCTCATACGGCACCCACGCGGATCCAATCTCACCGTCCCATGGGCGAGTCCATGGATGCTCCAAAGCCATGGCAAAGTGTAAATCGAACCTATCAGATTCGTTCTCGACTCAAGCTGCACTGCTAAATTTCCGGCACATTGTCACTGATTCCACCGCAAGACCTCGAATGGAGTGCTCTGTCATAATCATAATGTCCGAGCACATTCGTGGCTGCCTTTCGGGCGTCCGCACAGCCCCAATATTGGGACGCCCCCAAGACTCACAGATCATACTTGTAAATGTGGGTTGATATTTATCCTCCTTTCCACCGGGCAGGGATGCATAATTGGCCTTCTGCTGCTAATAATTACTGGCATTACGGAGTTGATGCCATGTCCTGCCTCGACTTCACTGCGCTCCATCCACCATGTCACCAAGGCGAACTTGGTCAAAACACGACTACATGAGCTGGGTGGTCCTCTTGAAGCTGTCAGGGCCATCACTTTGCTTTCCTCGACGACCCAGCTGACACGTCAAGGCGGCGTCATTAACTCTTGATTGGATGGATGGGTACACAGCGTTCAGAGGCGACAGTCCGCTGGGGATTCCCACATGGGTTTAAATTCTAGAAGCCCGTTCATCCAGACAGTATCCGTTTTTTAAGGTGGACACGCCAGCTGCTCGCCCGCTGCTAACAGACTAGTTGTTTGAGTTGGGGTGGTTGTTTCGTGTGCTTCGTGTATGATTTGTCGCGCTGAGCTACTTCGTACTGTCCTCAAATTAGGGCGGTGGTTGACTCTTGCGGAGTACAAACATTGCAATTTCATCGTGCCTAATTGATGCACCCAGTAACCTGTCATCCAAAGTACTCTATCATTTGAGCCTCGACGCGAACTTGACTCGAAGTCACGTGGTGACATTGAGGTCCTTCTGGTTGGGGCTGTCAATGTTTATGCTGGTATGCCGCCGGATTGCAAGTACCCCGTACTCAGAACTTGGTTATCTCCTGGTCAGGGGGACTTCTAGGTTTGTTTCTGGTTCGTCTACCGGCGCCCCAGCCAGCAGTCAACAGGACGTCATCATCCCGTATCTTCCGATCCTGTTTTTGCTGGATTGCCGGTTTTGGATCACTCTCCTTCTGCCCCTGTTTCGATCGTTTGCGCCTATACTCCGCCAACTTTTCTCGCAGTAACACGGCTTCTTCGGGGTCTTCATATCCCAGTTGTGTCATCTGAGGAGCTTCTTCCTCAGGCTGGAAATTCCCACGAACCATGTCGGGGTCATCTAACCCGAGCACAGAAGGCTTGATTCCGGTCAATGTTGATTTTGCACGTCCCATGAGACTGAAGCTACCTTTTTCGACGGTCGTCAACGGCTCGTTACTTTGGTTGCCCGATGGCATAGAAACAAGTTCACTGCCAATTCCGTCTGTGTTCATGCTTTCGACCGAGTCCGCCCTTGAGAGTCGGACATTTGACGTTGCCGATGCATTGGACAAGTTGCTAAGTGCACGACCAACGAGTCTACCTTTTGTCGAGCTTTCGGGGTTTCCTATAGCGTTTGAATGCTTCTTTCGGCTTTGCTGATCCAGGAGTTCTCGAATCGCCCCGTTAAGAGATTGCACGGCCACAGCCTTTCCATTCGTATCCTCCACCAGAACATCTTTCGTTTCAGACCGACTGTTACTTGTCTCGTTCATCTTCAAGTCGACGGTTTGAATGCCATAAATACCATTGTTGGACTGTGTTAGCTCATTCTTGTCGTCACAACTGCAAGCTTTCCTTACAGGAGAGTTGGTGTTCACTTCTTTAAGAGGTGCTTCTACCCGCACAAACGACGCATTCTGTGTCTCACCGTTCGTTGAGTTTAAGCTTGTCGATGTCTCAGGACTCGAACCGCGGTCAATATGCTGCTCTGGTTCTGCTGTCAAGTCACTATGCACACGTAGCTGAGGTCGATCAGATGTCGCATCCTCCTGCACTGTTGACTTCAAGCCTTTCTGACGCTGTCCTCCCTGATGAGGCTGATTGCCTTGCTGGGGCCTAGGCTGATGTTTTAATGGTATTGTGCTGACTTCAACATATGCTGCACCTGACATTGGACGATTGGAAGTGTTCACCGACTCCGTCTTTAACAAACTTCCGGTGATTGGTTGCACGAGGTATCTGTCTACCGGCAGCTTTCGACTGGTTTTGATCACTGCCCAGAGCCATGCCTCTGTTACAACAGGGATACTGGAGTGTTGGGCCAGCTGGAGCTTTTGTTGGTTGCTGGTTCCGGACTTGCACAGCAACATAGAAACGTTCGGCGTGAAAATTTGAACGTATTTCCCACCCAGTAAAGTGATGATTTTCGAAACATGTAATGTCTCCAAAGGGTCGAAGCCTGTGGCATTGATTGTGAGGTTCGAGAATCCCAAAGTCAGCCTTTTCTGAATGACCTGTCCAAGAAGGTAGTCCTGGGGACTTATGAATGACTTTTCCCAAATACATCGCTCTAACCAAAGCTCAGAAACGGTGAGAGCTGTTGTTTTGGGGGCATTGGCAGAGGTCGTCTTGTTCTCTTCAATGTCGTGGGGCATGAGAACCAATGTACCATGTTCTTTCTCAGTCGTTATTTTTGCTCCGTTCTCTAATAAGATATTGTGGACGATGGTCTCCTGGTCTCAGGTCAGAATCTCATTTATTGCTATAAACGGATGGAACAAGGAATCCTTCGTATTACACTCACTTTCTTTCCTTCGAAGCCGAACATCTCGAAAGAGTAGCCAGAAAGAAATCCACTCCTGACATTGGGAGCGACACTGTCACCCGAAGATTCTGCATGCTCTCCGTTAACCAGGTCCACTTTTTCCGTCTTCGGCAAAGTCTTCGGCAAAGACGGCATTGAGGAGGAGCTTTTTAGATGTCGTTGGGACTTGTCATCATCGCCCAAACCGGCGGCCCCAACGATATCTGTCCACAAATTCTCATTCTGGCTGCCAAGGCGTGCACTGGCTGTTCTTCGAAGTTTTCGCGATGGCTCTAAGCCTGTAGGCGCCTCCCTTGGACGTTTAGAGGACTGAGGGGACGGTCGAATTCTTCGAACCCAAGCTCCAAGGCCTTGCTCGGCGGCAGGAACTGTGGGATGGTATAGACTTTCTTCCAATTGCATACCTCGTTCAAGTGTGTCTTTGTACCATTTTAAGCTGACAACCTTCTTCTGCCATTGCATGCCGTATTCATACTTCTTGCCTTCAGGCTTCGCAGCGATAAGGTGTGTCACATCTTTAGTTAGATCTCCGGTATAATCTCCACCATTCTCCACCACGTTTCTTTGAAGTTGTGCTCGAAAAGACAGCTCCTCGAAACCAGTAATGCAGATTTTTAGATTCATCAGAGTTGGCACACGGTATTGTAGGGCAAGCTGGTCGAGGTCCATCGGTTGGTCGTTGATCCAATACTCTCGTATGGCTTCAATCCATTCGGGTCGAAGGACTTTGATGTCATCTCGTTCTCTGGCGACGTATTTGTACTTCAAGGTATCGGTGCTACCAACGATCAAGTGAGTCGTGTCCGAGGTCAAATCGAGCTTGTGTTCCGCTCCCATCTGCAGCGCGAGGTCTGCATATTGAGTCTGTTCCCAAGTCAACCAATCAGTGCTTTTTATATCCAAGAAGTTTACTGACTCGCTGCTCTGGGGCGACTGAGGTAAAGCATAGTACGGTGCCTTGCAGTGGTCGTTCGGCAGAGGCTGGAAGAAGCTGTTAACAATGTGCCTGACACAAGATTAACGATATTTCACACCTCGGTATTCGGATAGGGCCATAACGCATCTTGTTAACACAATAGAAATCTACCACATAGACATATTCAGCGTATGTTCTTGGTCAAGGATCTTCGCAGTTTAGCAGATTTGCGGAAACGGTGCCACGAACCTCTGACGGCGCGACGCGTCAAGCGCGACGTGGGGGAACTCTTATTGTGGCGTAGGTTGAAATGACGTCATGCGTTGGTGCCGAACCGCCGGCACCGAAGACCTCCGCCGTTGCACTTTGCACAACACAATCTCGTCGATACTACTGAAACTCATCTCCCAGACAAGTAAATTACCATCCTCTTTTTGCCTCAAGTATGTCTCTGAAGCACAGCACGCTGCGCATCGATTACTGATTACAGCAGACTTCATCGTTATTGATTTATTTACTCCGGGATCTAAACTGGCGTACAAAGAAATGAAAATTTCCTTGTCATAAACCTCTGCCATATAATGTCTTTCATGCTTTGAAACTTAGTCACCGACATCCCGCAATCTCATCAGCACTTGAAACAAATGTGCACAAACAAACCAGACCAACAGGTGTGAGGGCGGAGATTACATAGGTAAGCGAGAGAGTGATGCTGCAGGCCATCTAAGGCCAGTTATTCTTCCCAGCAAACGCCCGAGGAAGAGTTAGCATTCCGCTTCACAAAAGCGCTCCATTCAGATTCGAAACGATGATTATAAAGATACCATCACCACTCGTCTCCTCCAAATGCCCTACGCTGTCGAAGCATACAGCCGATAGTCCTCAAGCGACGCAAGCCGATGATGCAACGGGCCATCGGCATACTCTTTGCTGTCCACCCATCTCCTAAACGTCTCGAAGTTCGGATACCATATGATCCCAACACGATCCCAAGTCTCGTTCCCGCCGTGCGGCTTTGCGACTAGGTTCGCCTGTGGCACACCAAACCACAACGGCTTCATCAGGGGTTCAGACCCTTCTTCGCTGACAGACGCTACGAATTTCATAAATGCCGTGACGTAGCGCGTCGTGTATGCCTCTTCCCCCGAGACTTGCGTGAAAGGGGACCCTGCAGGGTATGTTGTCTGAGGCTTGAATTTGATGAGGTTGATCATCACGACGGGAACGCCCGAGGGGATTGACTTCTCTGCGACTGAGAGGTCGATGAGGTGGATTTCTGTGGTCGACATCTTTTCTGGATAGACTCTCCTGGGGTCTGGGTGAATCGAGAATGATAATGTAATGCTCTGTTTGAAGTGGCCGTAGTTGCGTGTTGGATCTACTCTCTTAATTTAAGATACATCCGCAGTCTTGTCGTGGTCATTAAATACTACAAGCTCAAGTGAGGGTACATACTCGTGGACTACGGGGCTAAGTAGTGTATTGCATATAGCGTTATCATAAGCCATAAGCCATGGCCCATAAGCCAGCCGCGGCTAGGGGCCCACTAGCCAAGAACCGTTCAGGTAGTGCTATGGTCCAGATGCATGAATATGCTCGCCACAGATGAATTCCAGGCTCTTCACTGGATCTAATGGGTCTCATTCCTAACGGGAGTGAACAGGGCTGATCCGAACTAAGAGGTTATGGATAATGCACTACACCCCTGTCCATGGAGCTTTGTCATGTGACTATGGACGGGCGGAACAGCCTTGAGGTTGGCTTACTTGTTGTGCCTCGAATTGAGTCCATCTAGGGCTCTAAAGCGTCAATTTTAACAGTTTGTTTCATACAATGTACAGGATAGCTCCCGCTAGTAGCCCAATTCGTGCATCTGTAGTTTCATTGCGCAAACGGATACCACTAAACTCAGCGCCCAATCTTGACCTCTCCATAGTGCATTTCCATTCAAGACCTGAATAACTCACCATTTAAGGTGAGGCATGACTAAGCCAAACTGTGCAGCGGCTGTGCGACCCTGAGCCTGACTTCGCGGGCGCTGAGGCGTGCCTGAGAAGCATGAGCGAACCCCTGAGTGCCTCAAAGGATCTCACAATTTGCCCCTAGGTTCCCATTATGTGGTATTTCAAAAGCACGGCAGTGCTTTTGAACCGGGCCGTCTCGCTAGTTAATTATACTTGACGTACTTATAGGACCCTCTTCCGGGCCAAGCTGCTGCTGCCTGCTAGACCTTTGGCGAGCAACGAGGTACTTCGTAGTGAGCTAGGGGTTACAGCAGCTTTAGGCTTTGCATACCTTCAAAAAAAAAAGGTGTGTTTGAAGTGTGTCTATTCGTTATATGGACTTGGTAGGGACTGTTGAGGGATTTCCCCGACCCACCAGAAACAGAGATAAACGGACCGAGCAAATTCGCCAAGGCGACGGATCAGATTTGCCTGCGCTCTCCCAACATCCCTCGACGGCGTTTGCTCTTCCCACAAATTTCCCTCGATATTCGAATACTGAATCCGCTACTACAACATGTGATTGTAGAATTCATGCCGAAGGAAAGATAATGCGCATTGGCTTCGGTGGCAAAACAAACCAAGCAAGACGACACGCATTAATTTGAGAGCGCGTTAATAAAGAAAGACTGAGTCCCTGATAATGGCCATGCATATTATGACTCTAGCTACTTTCCTTGGCCATATAGAAGGAGTTGAGCTAGTGCTCACAACGAAGCGTTTAACTCAGTTATGGTTAGGCTATGACTTTATGTAAGCAAGTCACCTGCCGAGCCAATATTTACCCTACATGCTCGTCCTACATCAACATCTAATTCCTCTACCTTTGTGAAACCAAACTCTTTGGGGCAAACTACCCCAGTTGATATGCGCAGTCTTTGCAACACACCCCATGACGAAGTATTCGAGAAAATGTGCACACTAAACCCTGGCCACGCTCAGCCTGCTCAGCATCCCGAAACAGCCTCTTATAGATTCTGGCAGCTACCGGAACTATTGAGACACATACACTCCAACTTGCCGCAGAGAGACTTTGCCACGCTTTGTCTTGTATCTCGTACAATCTACAATAGTGCGATTCCCATTCTTTACGAAGACGTTTCTTTGAACTTAGGTGTCGTCGGCTTGGGAGCACTCAATACTCAGCAGGGATCCTGTTGTAGGGTCTCGGAACTGGCTCACCTAGTCAAGAAACTTCGTATCCAAGTTTGCGATCAGGGAAATATCGAGAGCGAAGCATCCAGTCATTTGGCTACGCTATCCAGTACCGTCAGACTGTGTCCAGAACTGCGAGAATTACACATCGTACACTACTTGCCGTCATCAAGACCAGTAATTCTAGATCTGGGTGACTTGCTGGATAGCGCGACCTCACTATCAATTCTTAAATACGATTGTCAAAACACGCGTTGGCCAACTCGCATTCCCGGAGAAGAGAATGTTAATGAGCGTACGCTCATACGTGTCCTCAAACATTCCACGATTGAGAACGCAACACTCACAGTGCACGAAGGTCCCGAGAGCCTACTTCGCAAAGCCGTGCTACCAATTAGCAACGCCATTACCCGACTATGCCTACACGAAGCGTATGTGGAGACTGGAACATTGCGAACGATCATTCTTGCAGTGCCTCATCTTCAACACCTAGATCTTGGTCTACTTCGATATGCCGATCCCACGCGTCGCCATGTGGGACCTCGTCTGGACTTTGAGGAGCTTGGAGACGCCTTAGACGCCTCATATAATACACTGAAAAGTCTAAAATTGGCGATAGAATACGAGGCTCGTACAGCACTTGACGTCCCTGCAGGAGGCGGTGACCAATCTGCCTGGGGTCCTTTCGGCTCAGTTTCCTCCTTACGAGCATATCGGAAACTCAAATCACTTAGGCTTGCCCCGGAGGTGCTCCTCGGATGGTATGGCGAGCGCCCAAAAAAGTTATCGGACACTTTACCGGATTCTCTAGAGCGGCTTTGGTTCCGTTGGGATTTTGGGGGATGGTACAACACTCCATGGGATTGTTCGTCATTTTGTGATAAGTTGGTGGAATATCTGAGTTCTTCTCGCCGTGCGCCATTGAGGTATCTCACCATTACATGTTTCGATTATGAGGTCGAAGATGTCGAAACGGAGTTAGATACCATCAGACGTCTTTGCGACCCCTTTGAGATATCCTTCTCCCTCGATATTCTCAATGATTAGACTGTCGAAGTAGGGCAGCCCGGAGCTCCACTAAGTAGGCATGCCCAGTCTCGTGTATTTACAACTATCTGCAGCAGAGGCTCCCGCCCAATAGATAGGAATAACAAGCCTTTCAACCCTGAACATTGGCATAGGCTACGAGAAATGCGATCTGTCTATCTGTCCTGACCATACTATTCCTCATTAAAGCATACACCAAGCTCAATCCACGGTCAGTTTGATTCTCAGTTTTCGTCTTGTTCGCCAAATTTGACAGGTGGGAAACCACAGGAGTGGATGTGTTGACAAAGTCTCAGCCTTGTTCGGTACATTCTAGCCGCTGCCTCCGCCTCGGCGCATGCAAACGATCGTCACGCGATGCAAGCCTCTCGCGGTGCTATGGTCTCCGAACATAACAAAGTAGAACTATAGGGGCTATAGATACCTATAAGCAAGCGTATATTCTTGTCTTAACACGCAGTAACCCCTCTGGTACCACCTGATGTTCGGAGATCATGACACCGCAAGAAGCAAGGCTACATCGTTTACACACAAGACTGCGGTAAAACACTGCCAATAAGACTGAAACACGTTGTTTCCAGCCTTACGGGCACTCAGCGCAGGCATTTATACCGTCCTTTCCTTCAGACCCAGACCAGTTTTCACAGGTGTTATCTCATCAACTTTACATGAACCATCGCGTTAAGAATAACACTCTCTAGAGAGCCTACGGTATAACATCGTGCACGATCTGCCTGTCTTCAAGCTATCCTGGCAAGCTTGATTACCAGAAATGGAGAATGATCTGTTCCTCCGAGTCGACCGAGAGGCGGCGGCTAAACAGTTCTACCTCGTCTCGAACGTCATCGATACAACTTCGTCACCCGACATTACAAAGCTAGAGTTTGTCGGCCTCGCCAGGCAAGCCTGGCTACACATGAGGGAAAATTGGAACAGCTGGGTAAAAGATTATGGAAGGGACGCGAAGGGTTCTCCAACCGTCATGACCCTCCTGTTTGATCACAGCGGCAAGAAGCTATACTTCACTTCTTCCACGAAAAAGAAACCCGGTTCCTCCTGGTTGAATTTATGTTCGCCCGATGATCGGGAGCTCCAGCTTGTGGTCAAGGCGCTGGACGAGTGCGGCATGGAAGATTGCGCAAACACCAAGCATCCAAACAAAGCAAATTGCGGCGAAATGCTGGCCATACACCAGTGGGCTATCACCAACCCAGGCAAAGGTTTAAGTCGGCTCCGGGACTTCTGGATGGTCACCGTGAGCAGGCAAGCTGGAACCGTGTACATCAAGGCACCGTGTAACGTGGGTGGCCAGGGTTGTGAAAGGATCGCCAAACATGCCGAGTTGGATGTCATCGCTGAACCAGCCACACTTCCTAATGAGCAGGTCGCCCGTTCGTTGGCTTTGGTTAGAGCTCCCCAGGTCTCTATTACAGAGACCGCAACGTGTTTCAAGTGCGGCAATACAGGATCGCAGCCGCTCCGGGCATACCCTGGGGGCGTCGATTGGCAACCGTGCATAAGCTGTTTCCGTGGGGAGGAATTAGCCAAGGGCAATGTAAGCAGGCGCGCCAGAGAGAGATACAATACTGACCTTGGGCATGGTGTCACGGATGTTATGGGTTGACCAGGACGCCTATCATGATTTATTAGTAAAATGTCCTGCCACGGGCGAAGGTTACACACCAATGCCAGACAGCCAACTTCTGTGGTAGTTTTTCTCCGTTCCTCGGTCAAGCTTTCTGAAAGTTCGCGTGAAATCAACAATTCCAGTGTCTCGTCCGCCTCTCTTTCCTTTGGGCCTTTGGCTTTACGAAGAGTTTCCTCGGGCATCTGGTTTTCTCCATTTTATACAACCGCAATGAGCCGTTATAACCGGCTAAAAGTAAGGAAGGACTTGGGGAAAGGAGGGAAGAATCTGCGGGTTTAAGTGAAGTAGAAATGAAAAGGAGAAGAGCAATGGGTGGACGGCAACAAGTACGTCCGAGATGAAGGATAGAGGGAATAATTGGGAAAAGAACAATATATACAGCGCACGAGTTGCTATCTGGGAAATTGTCACTAGAGTGAATACAACATAGGGGATGCACTCCATCTTAACACGAAGGGCGTGAGTTACCAGAGATTACATCCACGGTCTTTACAAGGAGTCCCATTTTCGAGGTCCTAGTTCCAAAAATTGTACCCTAGAGGACAGTCGTGTAAACTTTCTATATACTCGAGAAGAGATACCGAAGAAGTACGGCCTAAGTATCTAATGACAGCGGAGCTCAGAAAGTAGAGTGAGTGCGGCTGATGAAAAGGATGAAGAGTATGAGCAGCGGCCTGAGCAGAGCTGAGCAACTCGCGCTAACGCTGAGCCAAAGTTGAGCCATATCACGTGATGCTTGAGTAAAGCGGCAGCCCGTAGTCTCAAACGGGTGCCAACGCCCGGCGTTTTATCGCCGCTGAATACCGTTTGAGATTAAGCTATGCTAGTGTGATGGGAAGGGGACATGGTCATTCCTAAGACGGTCCGAGGGACTCGTCAGACTATATAGTATCCTAAGTACGTACTAGACTAGCGCCTGGGCGCTCTAGGGTCCGCTTCCGATAGCATTCGAATAGCTCTCGGAGGTAGTTCGGATGCGTCGAAGCGATATAGTCGACCACGGCCTTTACAATCGCTTAGCATCGCTAATCACGCCAGTAGTCTGTAGGCTCCACCCTGTTTTGATATATTTAGCGCAAGTCACCCTTTGACATCAACTCATGTGTATCACTTTCTTGTCCATCATCTAGAATTTCCTGTTTCCCTTTCCAACGCCGAAGCTTGTTCTTCAACAAGGTGAAAGGCCCGGGCATATCGGAACCAGGACCATTCATGAATCTCGCTGGATGGAACAGAGCGAAGCTCGACAGGGCGATCAGCATTGGTGCCGCTTCAAGAACGTAGAAGTATATTTCTTTTGCCGTCAGTGCATTCCCCTGATTGATACCGCCGGAAAATTCGACAAGCCGATAGACAATGCGCACCGTGATCATTGATAATGCGATGTACAGTGCACAGAGGAGAGGAAACCATTTGGTGCGGACGCGATATGTGCTAGAGTTTCCAGGGTGTGTCTCGAGCTTCGCCATCTGGAACTGAAAAACAATGCAGAGCCCGACGAAAAATACAATCACGAGCTGCTGGAAACCAATGCCTGCCATGTATATGTTGACGGCTCGCCGCTGGTCTTCCGGGGAGTCGCCCGGGCCCGCCATACTTCCACCAATAAGCTGGATGACGAAAGCGGCCAAATCGAAGAAGACAAAAACGGCAGAGATGATAGCTGCTGGCATTCGAAATATCATCCGTGAGGGATGGAAAAAGTAGACCATTCGGGCAAGGGTCATATATGCGAATGCATTCACCCCTGTTCCACGGTCAGCAGCTTCGCTCGAAGGGAAGGAAGTGGTTGAAGAGATCACTGACAAAGAGGTGCAAGTAAGATGAAGATTTGGAAGACGAGGTATATTCCGCTAGCCTGCTGATTTTTCGAGCTCACTGCGCGGAAGAGCATGGCGGTCGTTTCCCAGATAGAAGCCATAATAATGACCCAACACCATCTCTACACATGCTCTTGTCAACTCTATAGCAAAACTTGGAATGGCGAGACTGTGGCGATTCCCTTGACTTGGGTTACTCACGAACCTTCTTGTATTTTGCAGCCATCCATATATGGACTATGACCAGTACTGCAAACAGCCCGGTAAATGCAATAGCCGCTCCGAAGGTCGGATAGTAGTTCCAGAGTGCACCGCATGTTCCTGGTGGGACATGGCCATTCTCGTCGGGCTCGATAGTCTGTATACAGGTTGGGATTGTAATGGTGATAGTCTTGGCGGGAATAGTAACGACACTATTTGTCTCGCCGGCTATGACAATGAGATTCGTCGTTGTGAAAGTTATCGCCGTCGATGAAGAAGGGCTTAGTGCTGAAGTAGCTGTAGGCAGGTCTTGACGTTTCACTCGGCTCATTGTGTACGGCGTCTCGATAGCGAGTGCCGAAGCCAATAACGCAGCAGTCAGTGTCACAGCAAGAAGCAATCGCAGCATGTTGGGACTGCGGTAATAAATTTGGAGAAATCGAAGCATGCATCCCCAAGCGAACTATTGGCGAAGGCGAATTCGCTTCTTATAGTCGCACCGGACATCTAACATAACCACAGAGCGCGACCTGATATGGTCAACAACTTGGCACAGCCTCGCTTGCCCACCCCTGTAATGTGCGACAGATCCGAAGTGGAGCGTTTCCGAGCGGACCAATCGCCGTATCATGGGGGCCTAACCAGAGGCTTTCTCGACCCCGACTAGCATCGCATCAATGTCGCGTTATTGCGTCTCCTCCATCCTGGAAGCAATGAGACGACAATGCCGGAATTTCAGTCTTTGCTAATCTGGGTACTGCAGGAGATCAGCAGTATGAGGAACGTCCTTTCATCTGTTGAAGAAAGATGAAACACGAGCCACAACTTCACACTAACTTGAGTCAGCGGCAATGGCCATTGTATTTTTTACACCCAATCGTAGATGGCTTGCACAGGGCCACTTCCAGGTTTTACCAGAAACCGAATTTTAGTCCTCCATATCTTGGTACCATGATCGTCTGTAAATAGTTTTGTGTCTGGCTCTAGTGCGCTATCTCGAACACGCTGCCAATCCCTAGGCAGTGCTTGTTGATCACTTAGGCACCCTCGAACCTCTGTAATCTTTTCTGGCGACAACACTGGTATCCCGTGCTCCTTTTCGATAATTCTTGTGCCTATGGCGTACATTGTTGCATAATCCCACAGCGACTCTCGCGAGCAAGATAAATCCCACATCAACGTTAGTGCCGTAAGCCTCAGCTTCAGGTAGCGGCACTTAAGGACGACAAAATGGAGTAGAGGAGAGAAGCCCATCGTAAATGAAAATTTACCTCGTGCACTGCCGGCGAGGTTTCTTTGCGTCTTTGCCTGACTTGCCAGCTCAACGATGCGATAAAAGCTCTCACGATGATCATCAAATATCATTTCATCCGGGGATATGCAAGTGGATGTCCAGATTCTTGCGACGAGCCACCGCATTTCCAGCAGCAACAAGCAAAGTTCGTGCTTTGATCGAGGCCGTAGGTTTCTTCGTAGGGTATTAAATGCAGATCGCCAATTTTCGAGGTCTTGCTCTAGCGCCTTCTGCTTCAACATGGCACATTCGAAAGATTGCAATTCGGGTCCCATCCCAAGGCGATGACGATCGGCCATCCGAACCAGCCTCACAATGTGGCACGACAATGAGTCGAGAGACTCTTGAGCATAAGACAGTGACTTCAACGCTCCATCAATTTTCGGCCAGTCGCCATAGTAAGGCAAGGGGATGTTGGGAATATCGTGACTGAAAAAGTGAGGGAAGATTGCAAGATGGCGAAGCATAGACAGAACGTCCGAGTCAGTTACTGAAGTGTCTATCAAGGAGAATCCGTGAGTGACATGGGTGATAGCAGCCTGCGCGTTACCGCAAAGGAATTCGGCGCACACAAATAGAATGCAGGTGAGTAGCACTGTGTCGATACTCACAGGGCCAGGTGTCGTTAGACATTTAATGGCTGAATTATAGTGGCGGATCGCATCGTTGCTGAGCGTTGACTCTATCGTGCATGATGATCTTTGAACCACAAAACTTTCATAGAGGGAACTGATTGCTAGAACCGCATGGCCCACCGCTGGCTCGCTGTATGCTGCTTGGGGCACGTCCTGGGTCCAAAATGAGCTATTGAGAGGTCCGTTGAGTTCAGGTGCAACGATTCGACTGAAGAAAGTCAATCCACGCAGATTAGCAAAGCTCGCACTTGAGACGCTCTGGGGCACTGGTTTCGACCGCAATAGTAGCTCTTCCCACGAGTAGGATCCTGGTGGTGGAACTTCGTAGCCGTCACAATTTCTGCCAGTGGATCTGCATTTCAGGCACGCTGGATGGAACTCATCACATTTGATCTTTCGAATCCTACATTCAACAGAGAACCGCTGCGTGAGCCCTCCGGATCAAAGTGAGGTTAAGTGTGAGGAATTGACTCACTTGCAGGTTCGGCACCCAGTACGAACTTTTTGCTGCCCTTTTCGAGGCATGGCCACATGGTATTGCTAAACTGAACTAGTTGTGTACCCTGGAAAATCCTGGTGCATGTGCCGCCAACCGTAGAGGAGCCGATTACCTTTACCTAATCTGTGGGAAATGGGAGATGAGGTTGGGATTCAATTCATCTCAGAAGGTGAGCGTTCAGTAATGACCCGAGTCCATGCGGGTTAACTGGCTACATACACCTCGTGTGGGGCGAGTGCGAGCGCTATTCCTGGTCACGGCTGGTGACCCACTTTCCACCCCTGAAATCTCACAGCCTACAAGTTGCAGCTTACTCGTACAGTACTGTAATAATGATCAATTCAGGCTCCAAGCAAGATGCTCGTGATGAACTCAGAGGAAGCGGGTCCGCCGTCCGAAAAATCACGCCACCGATCCACCGCTAGATCCCTTGCGGAGTTGATTTTCCAGAATATTCGTTGCCCACTTGAAGCGAAGGTGGTTCGTTGCTTGCCCGCGTCTCCGGATCGGCAAGAAGCAAGTGAGACAGATTGGTTAGCAAAACCTGATGGAAGAAATTTAGCCTTGAAGCATGGCCATGGAGATGTTGAATATTTCAGTCTCTACAATTTGAGCCTATTAAATATAATGTCAGTGATCAGGAAGACAGCTCGACTATACAAGGAACATTCTAGGAGCCCAGTGTGGTACGGAGTACATCATTATTACCAGATCATTAGGGAAGCTGCTTTCAGCCTTGCCAAGTCTCCATAAGCCAATTGCATCCGAGACCTTGCCGTTAACCAGGCCGCGGGCCGAGGATTATGGAAGGGAGGGCTGCAGAATCATTCAAGTCGAAGTGCCACAAATACAAACGATGGGTCCTCCTTTAGGGGCCCAAACAAGTTATATCTAGAAGCGTGGCTGAAATTTGGAGGAGCAGCCATAAAGAAGAGATGCTGTCCCAAGCCATTGTCTTGCGAGAGGTTGAGGGTCTAAAGGGACAGGTCTATTATCCATTAGAGAAAGTGGCCATCGAAGTCCGTTCTCCTGAAGGCAGAGAGCTCCTTGTGAGGGTCTCAGCAGCAGCATTCAACCACCGCGACTTGTTCTCCCGCAAAAACTTATATCCGAAGATTACATTTGGTGTTCCCATTTGTTGCGATGGAGCAGGCGTGGTAATTCGAGTGGGCAGTGGCGCTTCACCAGCGTGGTTGAATCGTCGTGTTATCGTCAACCCAGGCAGAGGATGGGATCGAGACCCGGACTTTCCTGAGTCCCCGAGCGGATACACAACGCTAGGCGCCAGTCCAGCGGGGACTGGGACTTTGCAACAGTACATGCTTGTGGACGAGAAGGACGTGTTGCTGACGCCAGATCATCTCTCGGATGTAGAGGCAGCGGCATTACCAGCAGTTGGGCTTACCGCTTGGAGAGCCGTTATAATCAAATCAAGGAATGTTGTGCCTGGGAGGAATATATTGATTACCGGTATTGGTGGTGGAGTGGCATTGATGGCGATGAGCTTTGCACTCGCTGCCGGTTGCGCAGTCTACGTGACGTCGAGCAGTGAAGAGAAATTGCGGCGAGCAAAGGAGTTGGGGGCTTCCGCTGGCGTGAACTACAAGAAGTCTGGTTGGGAGGAGGAGCTACTCGCCCTGCTTCCGCCGGAAAGGACTAAATTCGACGCGATCCTGGACGGGGCGGGCGGTGATATCATGAAAACCGCCGTGAGATTGTTGAAGCCTGCTGGTGTGGTAGTGTCTTATGGCATGACACTGGGCCCTTCCACGCCTTTCCCAATGAAGGCAGAGATGCATTTACTGGATCTGGTGAGTGCATCAATGGGATCAAGAAAGGAATTTGCAGACTTGATGGACTGCATCCGAGTTCATAAGATAAAACCTGTAATATCAAGAATCGTCAATGGTCTGGACGACATCGAGCAGATAGAAAGCTTGTTTGACGAATTGCAGAGGGGCTCACAATTTGGCAAGCTTGTGGTGAAATTGGACAACAAGGATGCTAGTAGTAAGCTTTAAGATAACAGAACGCGCAGAATTGAACATACCCTTAATCCATCGTCTGAAACGGCTGTATACAAGGTTTGTGCATGAGAACGAAGCAAGGTCACTGGTGCTTGAGTGTGATTCCAGCTGTGACGGTATTGCCAGCAATAGAACTAAGTCCTCAGATATACCTTGACAGAGTTTTACGAGATCACCGCCATGAACTTTGAGCAACTTCGCCTCTGATGTGTGACATAAAACACTGGAACATGATGACCCCAGTGTGTATGGAGTTACAAAGGGCGTCTTGCCATAGGGCACAACAGCTCCAAACACGACGTGTTCTTCAGTCTTCATTTGAGCTGAGAAGCGGGTGAATGGCTTCCGTTCGCTGATCATTGTGATCCGTACCACGTGATCATGCAAGGTTGAGCAGTTCCACCTTGCAGTCTCTGCATTCGAGTAGAAGGGTGTCTTTTTGTAAGCGATCCGAGGAAGCCGCTGAGCCACGGCCGCGTTATAGCCAACCGGGCGATAGTGGAGACGACGCGCTGTCTGGGAGGACGTGGAATATAGATAACAGCTTTGACAAAAAGGATCGGGCGCGTGAGACATTCAGGAGAAGATGCGAGGCTGAAGGTGATTTGTTGGAGGACGGAGAGGAACTACCGTAATTCTCGCCTTTGTCACTCAGCCTCATTGTCCACGAGTCCGCGAGCCCGCGAAATCTCCATGTGTCATGTCGAAAATAGGTCAGAATATGTCCGGTGGAGCTGAAAGAAGGGTCTGGATTGGCCAATAGCAGCGCCTCATTAGAGATCACTGATGGGATCTTGTGATGGGTGATTCATACGAGCATAGGACCAAAGAACTCGTAGGCGTACCGTTTGTAGAGCATTATTTGTCCAAAGTGCCAGTGATTGGGAATCACTGGGGGGCGGAGCTGCAGGGGGCGAGGGCGAACCGTTGCACGTGATCATATAATCATGAATCTTCGCACGTGCGAGGATGGAGAGTTGGAACTTGGAAGCCGGTGTTGAGCCTTGAAAGACGGTACTTTACGGATACAACCAACCCAAGGTAGGTTGGGGCAGCGCTGACCTCCACTATGATACTGTGGCTGATTTTTTGTCAGACGGGAAGACGAAGAAAAACCTAAAATGCCTTGGGGGTTTAAGACCGCATAAAACCTGCCGCTAAAAGCTTCAGGCGTGTCGCGGTTTACGGCACCGGCCAGTGGAATGGAAGCGGCAGAGAAAGCGACAATGGATGGCAAAGACGCGGTCAATGTCAGCGGGACACTCGGGTTGTCGTATGAATGGTCAGTCTTTACTACGATGTAGGTAGCTACACACCCGAAGTTGAATCATCCATTATGTATCAGTCCTCATCGAATGACACGATATGACTAAGTTTCAGATACGGGTCACTGGGAGATATATAGATGGAGACGTGATCTGCAAAGATGGACGGATGTGCTGAGGGGGTTTCAATTTTAGGGTTGTCTATTAAATCCCTACTCGTGGGAACAGAGTACTAGATGCTACTAATATGTACGAGGAGGTTGCGTTGGGTACCTAGTACCGACTCGTATTCTACCCTACGAGTATTATTGAACGGAAAGGAAGATCACTGCTCGAGTCTTCAATTGTTTCCAAACGCCCGAGTTCGTCGTGTCGTGCCTATGCCTGTGCCAGTGCCCCATGATACTAGTGGCACCCAATGCCCAATCATCCGACCCTCAATTGCCGTCGTGGAAAGGAGGGGAGGCACCCAGGAACGTACTTACTGTATGGAGTCCTCCGTCCTTTAACCTTACCTACCTTGGGGTGCTAGGTAATCTACTACCCTCAGGTTCTATGGTACCAAGCATGATGGCCACCATGATGTAGCCGTAGATGGCCCAAACTCCAGAGTGCTTTGACAGGTGCTAGCCTGTGCAAGTTGGTGGGTCATGACTTTGCCAGCTCTTCCGGTCCGGCAGAGTTACCCGCCATCTCCACCACCGCCGTTAGTCGTAGTAATCGTAATCGTCAATTGCCTTGCACGGCCATTGCCTCTGCCAGTCCTTGGGCGCTCTCTGCCCTGCCCAACATTGTCACCGAGTGGTATTGGACACTCTTGATCAGCACAATGCGATTGATGATGACTGTACAAACTCGTTACCAGGACTAGGGCGAAGAAAAAGCCGAGCCAAAAGGCTGACAGCCCTAAGCACCAACCTTGTCTTTTGCTTTCCTTTCCTCTTCTTCTTTCTGATCTCTAAACACCGAACAGTCCTAGAACCATGCTGCATCAACTCCAATAATGATGATGATGATGAGTGGCCACATCCTGGCATGCGGCACGCTCTGAGCCGAGCAAAGCCTCCTCGATATCTCGCATCTGAAAATTAGGTGCGTTTTGGGCCAAGCCCTCCCCCCCCCAGACTGCGGAGTCGACTCGGCTCGACGAAAGGTGATGGAGTGGGCTTTGGCAGTGGCACTTCTCATCATCAACCTGCCCAATGCTGCATTTGCGCTTATTGATTGATGACCTGGTTCTATACAAACCAGCACAACTACCATCTCTCTATTCTCGCCTTTTCCAACCGCAATCAGTCACCCGTTCTCCTTCCTTTATCGTGCTTTTAACTGCCAGTCACTGAATTTCTAGAAAATATCCAGATTCTAACGGGCCAGTCCTCCAACTTCTCCGCCCACTGCCGCCGCACTTCCTCACTCCTGCCAGGCTTTACCTCACCGTTGTCGATCCGCTTTCTAGCCCTGGCGATCTCACGAGAACACGCGAAAAGATTCTTCAGACTCTCACTTCCTCCACCTTCCCTTCAACCGGTCACTTTGCAGCCCTCAAGAGTTGAAACACACGACCGCAGGAACTCGGCTACTGCGGAGGGGATGGTTGGGTTTAGTGATGTGGGCAGAAGGTCCCCAGAGAGGAGAGGAAGAAGTAATAGCTCCATCAGTGGTTCTGTAAGCGGAATGATCCACAGACCGAGACTTGAGAGTGATGTTCGCAATGCCTCGGTGTCCTCTCTAAATCCTGATGCCGTCAACGCCACTCATCTAGCCGACGAGAAACCGGTGGCTGCCGGCAATGGCGTCTCCGTCATAATATCTTTCGCAGAACCCGTTTTGTTCCTGCAAGGCTTTGATGCCAATGACCCTACCACCCATACCACCACAATGCTTCGAGGGAGTCTATTACTCAGGGTGCAAAAACAAGCCAAATTGAAGTCCATATCCCTCAACTTCAAGGGCAAATCTGAGACCGAGTGGCCTGAGGGCATCCCGCCCAAGCGTGTCGAGTTCCGTGATACAACAACCATCATGAATCATACCTGGTCCTTTTTCAATGCCCAATTTCCCCAGGCCGAGCACAGCTATGGTGCAGATATTGTCCAGCTGCAGAAGGGCCCATCTGTTGAATCAAAAGAACTTGGCGTCACCACTTCATCATTCGACATTTTCCAGAGGAGTTCGTCTCCAGCCAGAGGCCAATCCTCTCGCGAGTTGAAGCGACTTTCCCTCCAAGCCAATCAGTCTAGAAGTTTTGGGAAAGGAGAATCCATCAACGGCGGCCCCACTGTCGCACAAAGAGGCTTCAAAGTCTTCCACCCTGGTGACTACATCTATAATTTCGAACTTCCGCTAGACTCGAGATTACCAGAGTCAATCAATGTTGATCTTGGTCATGTCAAATATGAACTAGAGGCCCTTGTTGAACGCTCAGGCGCCTTTCGTGCCAATTTGGTCGGCACCAAGGAACTCACCTTAATCAGGGCACCAGCCGAGGGCTCTCTGGAACAAGTGGAGCCCATAGCCATCTCGAGAATTTGGGAAGATCAGTTACACTATGACATTGTCATCTCGGGAAAGTCATTTCCCCTGGGTTCTACCGTACCCATAGCCTTTAAATTGACTCCTTTGGCCAAAGTTCAGTGCCATCGCATCAAAGTCTTTGTCACAGAAAACATCCAATATTTTACAAATAACAAGAAAGTACACCGTCTCGAGCCAACAAGGAAGGTCCAGCTCTTCGAGAAGCGTGCAGACGGTCACAGTGTGACCTCATATCCTGGAAGCTCAATGCGGATACTGGCGGGTGGTGGCGTTCCCTACGACTACCGTCAGGCGGCGGCTGCCGGAGATGAAGATATACCCAGGGACCAAACCAATCTCCTTGGGAATCTGGATAACGACGCAGGAAGTATTGGTCCTACTGAGATGGAGTTTAATGTCCAATTACCAAACTGCCATCAAATGAAGGAGAAGCTCCGTAGTGAGCGACTTCATTTCGACACCACATATTCCAACATCCAGGTCAACCATTGGATCAAAGTTAGTTCTCTTTCTCTTTCTAGCAACCCTCGCTAACCGCAATGGCAGATTGTGATGCGACTGTCTCGGCCCGACGAGAATGATTCAGCCAAGCGTCGTCATTTTGAGATCTCCATCGATTCGCCTTTCAATATCCTCTCCTGCCGAGCGACCCAGGCGAATATTTCACTGCCAGCTTACAGCGCAGGCCTCGACACCCCCTCTCCCGCAGATGAATTTGAGTGTGGTTGCCCGGGAGCCGCTCTTCGAAGACGTAGCACTCCTCCTATTTCTCAAAATCAAGTTCCTACTCTTACCAACCCGGTTCCTAACGGGCCCAATGTGCAGCGCAGCTGGACCAATGATACCGGAGGTCTAACGATGCCGACCCAAGCCCATGTGCACAACGATCCCAATGCTGGACAACCTAGACCTATGCACTTGCTTCGGAGTCCGTCGTTCAATCCGCCACCGTTCAACGATGACGACCCACCCCCTCCACTTGTGACACCACCACCACACTACGACAACATCATCCCCGGTGATTCCAACAGCGCTCTAGCTGACTACTTTGCTCGATTGGCGGATGAGACATCAGACGAGGACGATCGTTTAGATCGATCAAGGGTAGACCATCCGCTCACCCCAGGCGGAAGGGTCAACAGGAGTATGGACATACCGCGAAATTGGCTACCACTTGGTGGTGCACCAGGTACGGCGACGCCCACTCAATCAGGTCTGGCATCCTCTGCCTCTGTTGCTAACCGAGCCTGAATGCCGGCGCGACCTCTGAACTTTTTGTACGACCCCGATATTGTGTGTGTCTCTGCACCATATCGTGTTTTACGGACTTGCATTTTATGACGCATTCCGGTTAGCACTGCTCCTGAATTTTGGGGACGGTCAAAGAGAACATGAAGTGGCGAAGGTTGGACATTGGTGGCAACTATGGCAGTGTTAGGAAAGCAGAGCTTGGTATCGTAACGCTGCCCTTACCGGAACTTGAATAAGGTGCAAATGGTGTCAGATGCCATAGTATGACTGTGTTTCTGAAGTTCATCATGTATCTTTAATGTGGTTTATAAAAGCTTTTCTATGTGTTCAAGTACCAATCTTTTGTCATTGACGATGTTGGCCGATCGGTCAAGTCGAATCTCAAGTTTCCTGCAAGGCTCTGCACATCATTCACGGTGTTTGCTGCAAGGCTGGTCGATGCCAAGCCCGCGGACCCGTGATCGGGAAGGAGCTACAAATTATGCAGTCACTAATTCCCTCTGCGCTCTGGGCTACCATTCTTCCTGGCCTGCAAATTGTTCCTGCCACGAGTACGAGTAGTTGATCGACCACATTCGTTTAAGAGTTTGTGGGGCCATCTAGCTGTGGCAGAGATGAGCTCTTGATAGATTCTCGTACCGACTCATATCTCCCTCAATCCTGCTGCAAAATAGTCGACTCTTGCCATGGCGACCTCAATGGCCAATTCAGCTACTCATCAGATCAACCTGGCATCCTTGCCATCGGTGCCACGAATAAGACCTCCTCGGCTGCTCAAGGGAGATCCTCATCCTAATAATACCCCACAGCCAGCTGGGCAGCCCCCAAGGGATCGGCTTTGGGTGCAAGGGAAATGGCGACATCCCACCTCGAACGCAACAAAGCACAAACGCGACGTTCAAGTCCGTCAAGTCACCAAAGCGCTTCGTCATAGAACGCATGGACTAGATATATATGCCTACCGACACGTGCGGACGAATCAGGTTGTCTATAGCTTGTCGAGGTCGTTGCAGGTGAGTATTCCCACTACCATCCTCAAACCATCACCCCAGGATGATGCTAATCTTTTATGTTACAGAATTCCCAAGTCCTCAAGCAAATGCTGTTCCACGGCAAGAAAACTGTACCGGCCGCCGTCCGTCGAGACATGTGGACTCCATACTTTTCGGTGCATTTTCCTGAGAACTTGGCCGGGTCTTATGTTGGGCTCTCCGCATTCAAGAGACTGCGTGAGCTGTCAACGCAAAGACAATTGTCACCAACGAAATCCATGCTTACTGCCACTCAAGACGACGTCGATATTGCCAAGTCTAAACTGGGTGGTCCTCTGCAAGTTCAAAGGCTGGAGCAGTCAGACAAGTGGCAAGACAAAGAGAAGCTCAGCCTGAAGTTACCAAAAGAGGGAGAGCTACTGCCGAAAAAGCTACGGGCAAGACGAATGATGGACCAGAAGGCGACGAGTGTCGCCGACATCGCATTTGTCCTTGATTGGATTAGCTCGGGGCCTGGGCCTGTGGAAAAGATGATTGCCATTGAGACCGATCGAGTCGTACGCCACAAGGATAGGACGAGAAAGGCCCGTGCTAGGGTCAATGCTGCGGCAAGAGCGCATAGCCAGAAGGAAGCGGAAATAGAGGAGCGTGCCAAGCTGGTGTCCCACAGCAAGGGTGACGATGACCGAACCAACGCAAGGCTGACTCCGGTACAACTAGAGAGGTTGAGTATGGAGCATCAGACCATCATGAACTCGTCCGATGGTGTTCTTCAGGAAGGCCACAAAGAAAAATTGATATCTGCTGCAGAGGAGCAATGGAGGGCACTAAATCCCATCCAACCCCAGCTAATTGATCTTGAGGAGTACAAAGAGAGGAAGGCCATCTCACAGGCGGCGGAGCATGAAGCTCTGAAAACCTTTTACTCCGCGGAAAATACATCATCCAGCGATCCAAACGCCTCTATATGGACCCATGTTAAGGAGAAGAGGGAAGCCGCTTTAGCCAAGTTCGATGAGGACTTCAAGGAGAGGAAGAGAAGTGCCGCGCTCGCTCAAGCGGCAGTAGAGGCTACAACGGAGTATGAAACAATCAAGACTACGACTGGCGACCCTGCTCCCTCGATCCAAGACTTGATAGCCGAGAAGCAGAAGGTGGCTCTAGAGAATCTTGAGAAGCAGGAAGCCGCTAAACAGCGGCTTAGTGATGCTATCGAAGAAGCCAAAGTCAAGCTGCTGGCAGGGTCACCCCGAGCGGAAAAAGACAAGGCAGGGAAGTCAAATTCCACCTGGTCTGAAAGCTGGAACATCAAGATGTACTGGGCAGACCTGAACGACGGCCTTTTCGCCAGAAGCTGGCCACAGAATGTCATTCACGGTCTTCTCGAACCGTATGCCGTCAGCAAAACCAGTCCAAATGGTGGGGAGAAGTCCATACCCAAAATTAACAAGAGTATCCACGTCATTGGGGGGGGCCTCAACGATGGCTGGATGCCTCACGAACTGCTGGCTGGAAACAAGTCACCGAAGCCCAAGGTTGAGTGGGAGACTGTGAAAGTGGACCTAGCAACTCGCCCAACCGAGGAATTGGAGCAACAACCGCTTTCCAACGCCAATGAATACGACTCGGCGCCGATCGAGCAGCCTTCGCCTCCAGAGTTAAGCCTCTTCGCTCGATTGCGCCAAAGCGTCTTCGGCCGATGAACTCTCCAATGACCGGCTGTTTAGTCCGAGAAGCAGGATGGGATAGCATATGTTCGCATTTACCAGGCACCACCTGCGCGACTCTCTGGATCGATGAAGAATCGCTTGAAGACAGGATCGCAGGCTTCCCACGATCCATCTCGAGCTCGACCATCGCACGTAAGGCCAAGCCGAAGGCAGCGCGTCAAGATGGCTTCGACAGTCCCCTGAGCTGCGGAAACTCCTGTTCCAGACCCTGACCTAGCTGGGTAATCAGTGTACAGTATACCCCATCTACATATCACATCCATAAGTACCAAATGCAGCAGTGGCTCTAGCGAAAGAACGGCCCATCTGTCGTCTTACGCTGTCGTAGTCGCAAATGTAGAAAAGAAGGGGATGGAAATGGAGATTGCTCAATGGTGTTGTATCATGCATGTGTGGTTCTATTAATGATAAACTACTTTCGGACGTGAAGCGTGGTCATGTCCATGTCTGCTATATACAAATACAAAAGAGACAAGCTTTTCTCCTCTACAGCATGAGCATAGACGTAATTCATATCATGCCTGCATTTTCGCGACCTCCTATGGGTATATGCGAAGTTCGTTATCCAAAGGTGTGTGCGTCCGTCATAACCTGTCCCCAAACCCAGAACGAACAAAATGAACACCAGCGCTTCCCATAAAGTATTCTTTTCCACACACGATCCACACCAAAAACGCGTTGCTCCCCAAGAAGAACAAGGATGGCATTCCAAGGAGGATATGGATCGCTGAGAAACTGGGACACAGATCTCCAGGTGTCCCCATTCCCAAATTCAAGCATGCTTCTCAATATGTTCTGCAAATAGGGTTGTTGGAATAGGAATTCATCACGGGTCGTTAAAAGATGTTCTGACAAGCCTGCTCTCGTGTAGCCAAAAGCAATTTGTTCGTCATTTCGTGGTATCATGAAATACTTGTGATCCGAACCCCGTCGTTGTCGGGTTCTTATGGTGATGCTGATGATAGAGCTCACTTGAGTGACAAACTCGCGGTGACATCTAGCAAGTCTGCGGGCGACACCTTCGCCTTCCCTTTCGCTTTCGCCTTTGCCGCATCACGTTTGCTCAAGACGCTTTTCAGGGCGCCCAACCATTTGGCCAGCTCATCTTCGTCTGGTGCACAAAATCGGTAAGATTTATCCTCCATGATCACCTGAAAGCAGTACCTCTTGGACTTGCTGATCGGATCGATCTCGGCGGCTGTGATGACACTGTTCATGTTGAAGATCTTCACAGCCGAGTATTCTTGTTCGTTCTTGTAGAAGGAAATGCCACCATTTCGCACCACCACCCAGATCCATTTCCATCCTTTGACACCCGTTTTATGCGATCTCAGAATCTGTAGGTGGCCCTGGCGAATTACACGTTCAGGATCCTGGTGCGATTCGGCAGATGAAGTGATCGTGGTTTGAGCCAGTGGGCTAAGATCAGATTTGGGGGCAAGCTGTTGAGAGGACGCAATAGGCGTCAGGGCAGGGGGTTTTGAAAGGGACATCGTGGCATTCTTTGGTAGAGAGCTGCCCAGCACATCAGAGAAGTCTGAATGTGAGGTCGTCAATTGCTCGTTTCCAGAGTACTCCTGCAGATTCGAGGCTCGCCGCTGTGGGTTAGCCAGATTCGACCCCGTTCGTGCCCGGGCTCTGATGGCAGTTGAAGGTGGGTCTGGTGAGCCCGGAGGATGCGGTTGGTCGTCCGCCGACAAGTCTGTTGATTCATATGTAGATGGGTCGTGGTGACCCTGAGACCATTTTGGAGGAAGCATGTCTAGTCCGTCGTCCTCAGTTCTGGTTTCGGCACGAATGTTGGATATCCAGTCAGCGGCATCCTTTGCCGATACCCCTTGAAAGTGGTAGTTCTTGGATGGGGAAAAGACACCGAATACATTCTCGGTGTGTGCCTTTCGGACTGGGGCGACCGCTGTGACCTCCGATAGCGTGATGGAGGCCTTTAAGTCTGTCTCATCTTCATTCTGATATATAGATAACAAGTTCGGCCGGAGCACGAGATACGCAGGCCTCCAGGAAGGTTTCCATGCTCCTTTGTTCTTGATCCGTCGGTTTACCTTTCCACGATGGATTTCGCGATCAAAACAAAAGCTCCCATTCTGATCTACTGGTGAGAAGACATCTAAGTTCCGATGACCAGATTTGTAGGAATTCTGTAGAACGAAGGGAGGGGGCATCCGACTGGGGGAGAGTTGAGGAGCATTCAGAATGGTCCGGGGTGGTGTTCTCGGCGGAAGCTGAGCGGCGGTAGCCATTTTAGATCTGCGAGGGTGAGATGCACCAAGTTGCAGGTCGTCGTTTCCTCACAATGAAAACAGTCTGGATGACAGAATATATCACCACTGACCAGGCAGAACTCGTTGTGTTGGCTGGCCACAGGTGGACACGCGAGGTGGGGAAGTTTGAGTGGGAAGGGCGCTCAAACAGATGTTTCAGAGACCGGGACGGAGAAGATGGGCTGTTCGCTGGCTTTCAACCCGTTGCAGGTCACCATTGTTTGAGGCTGATGAAGTGTGAGATGATGAACATCCGCCTAATATTCAGGCCTGGGGGGGGTGTGGCAGTGGCAGAGAGGCCTGGTGGCAGGTCGAAACGGTTGGTGATGCGAGAAGAAACTGTGGAAGGCGCAGGCAACCTCAAATCCGAGCTGATCGGCGTCGAGGGAACTTGAAAGGGTTTGATGCTGGATGCGAGGCTCACCATGGTTGGGGTTGCTGTGACGTTCTGCTTGGGGGTGCCAGTGCTTGATGCTTGTGCTGTGGCAACCTTTGCCTAGTAGGTGCCTAGCCCCCCAAGTAAAGCTTACCTAGAGAAGCCTAGGCGCCTAGGAAGAGGCATGATTTGCCGAATTAGGCGCACCTAAATATGGCTGGTACTAATTGGCCACCGACCAACAACTTTAATTGTTCAGGGGCACAGCGGTCTTAATTCTCTGTAATAAGGATAATAATAATAACTGGAGCGTCCTCGAGAGGATGAGCCTCTCTACACATGTGATCTGTGATCACTTGCTTACCTAGGCTGCTGATGAATTTTGGTAGACTCTGGCTTTAGTCGTTCCAGTTCTCTTATGTGATCCAGCGGTGGGATGGGTTGGAGGGCACTTCCTTTGGGTTGGGAAGGTGCATGGCCTTCATCAGGACACTTATGTCTCGTCTAGGTACTAACTACCTAGGTACGGAGGACGGAGTAGTCAGTTAGTAATAACATGTAGGGAAAAGTTGGAAAGGGGCATCGTGTTACTACGGAGAGGAGAAGCGGTTGACTAAGGATGGGCTTCACGAGCAGGGAGAAACAGCAGTGGATGAAGACAGCAGCTCGGGGCTTGGCGACGCGAGTCAATACCAATGCCAATGCCTCCCAAGGTTGTTGGGAATCGCCAGCCTGGCAGCGTGGTCCCAGGTGCAGAGTGCACCGAGTCCCCCGACCCTGCGACCCCCAGCGTCCCATTTTGCCTTTGCCTCTGGCCGTGCCCTTGGTGAGGACTCTAACTAGCAACCCACCCCACCGCAGGCAGGGCAGGCAGAAAGTGTGGGTGGTACAGCGTTAAAGCTAAACCTAGGGACAGAACAGACATTGAGCCAAACACCGTCGAGTTCAACGCGAGAGATCCTTTTTTCCATCGGAATCAAACTGCACTCTCCAGATCTGTCCTCAACTCCCTTGTCCTCACACCCCGAGTCTCGAGGAGATCGTCTTGATCTGTATATTTCTCACAACAATAATTGTAACGCGCTGCCGTCATTTGCTCCCAGATCTTCTCCATAGCATCCTTTTGCTCACCATCCCTATCCTCCTAATCTGCAATCTCTTCCCAAATTCCGGCTCCGACTTCGATTTCACCTTCCCCATCAACGACTCCCATCGAACCCAGCTAACATCTATCAATGCAGGGCTGTTCGATTTGTTCCTAGCCATCGTCTCTGCTCTCGTACCTTTTTGATGTCCTGCCTCTAAGCAACAAACAGCCGCGCCAAACGTGCTCACTTGTCAGCGGAGGCAGGGGGCGCTTCACAGATATGAGCTTCGTCCAACGCCTCATAAAGCACTTGCCTTCGGTGCCTTCTGCATCCATATCGGAAGATTGGAAGCATGAGAAGCCTCGGTCTCAGTCGAAGTTATCTTTCTTTCGAAGGCGCATTCGTTTAAAGGGAAATTCCTCCATATCCATACCACTGGGTTTTCTGCTTCTTTTCCCCAGTCTGGTGGTTGTATTAATTCTCATCCTCGTCATTAAACACCCCAATTCCACCGGACGTATACTGGTTCCAGCGGGAACCCCTCCTTCCATTCGGTATGTCACCAGAAAACCTAACAGTCGCCCCTACTAACACATTTACCAGCAAAATCAACGAAAGATACGATCGTGTGTTCGCCACTGGATGCCAGAACCCAGATATTGCCGCAAAAGAACCCCGGGCCAATGCTGCGTTTGTCGTGCTTGCCAGAAATAAAGAGCTGGACGGCGTCATCCAATCAATAAAAAGCATCGAGCGCCACTTTAACCGTTGGTTCAACTATCCATATGTCTTTCTCAATGACGGCGAGTTTGAGCAAGATTTTAAAGATACAATCACGAACTACACAAGCGCCCCGGTGGAGTTTGGAAAGATTGACGCAACAATGTGGGGCTATCCAGACTGGGTCGATCACGAAGTTGCAAGGGAAGGTATTCGAAAGCAGGGAGATGCTGCCATCATGTACGGTGGAATGGAGAGCTATCACCACATGTGCCGCTTCTACTCCGGGTTTTTTTACAAGCACGAGCTCTTGGACAAATACGAATGGTACTGGAGACTTGAACCCGAGATCAAGTATTTCTGCGATATCACGTATGATCCATTCATTGAGATGGCCAAGGCCAACAAGACATACGGCTTCACTATCGCCGTCAAAGAGTTGAAAGAAACAGTGCCCAACATCTTCAGATACGCGTCCGCATACAAGCGTAAGAACAACATCAGCTCCCAGGGACTGTGGGAGATGTTTGTAGAGAAGGAACCTGAGAAGAAGGTAACCCCGGAAGAGAGAAGGGCAAAGACTCTACCAAACGAAATCCTGCAGACCGAGCCCGGTCATCAAAACATCGAGGATATTGACCCCGAGTCGATGGAGGGAGAGAAGTACAACATGTGCCATTTCTGGAGTAATTTCGAAATTGCTCGACTTGACTGGTTTAGAAGTCGAGAGTATAACGAGTTTTTCGAGATGATGGATAAGAGCGGAGGCTTCTGGATGGAGAGAGTAAGAACTACCGGCAACCCAGCTCAGCTGAATCTTTCACTAACTACTGACTAGTGGGGAGATGCTCCCATTCATTCGCTTGCCGCCGGTGCACTTTTGTCACCTCGCGATATCCACTACTTCCGTGACTTTGGCTATCGGCACACGACCATCCAGCACTGTCCTGCGAACGCCCCAGCGAGGCAGCTTCCGCGTATTCCCTGGCTTGAGAAGACAACCCAAGATGAGAAAGAGCGGATCGAGGAGGACGAGTACTGGGCAACTCCGGACGTTCCCAAGGAGAATGGAGTTGGCTGCCGGTGTCGGTGTGACACTGACATCAGAGATGTGGAAGGGAAGGAAGGAAGCTGCTTGGCTGAGTGGGTTGAGGTCGCTGGCGGATGGTCATCACCTTGAGCCGTCTGGACTAGCTCCATTAATGTCTGGCACAAGATGTTTGATTATGCATTTGAGCAATCCGGCGTTGGGCGCTTGGTTTCAAGCAAAGACTTGAAATTCTGGAGGCTTGGAGGTCTCAAGAGGCTCGGACTTCCAGGGCAAAGACGTGATTGATGTCGAGTATAACACTTGGACTGCCTGCCGTGGACTTCTGAACAGTATATATGCTCTTTGTTCGGCGACTGAGCGCCTCACAAGTGACGGCAAGAGCCAAGCAACTGTTCGAACTGCGGACGCAAGTGACGCGGCTGAAAAGTGGTTGGTTGACTGCTGGCGTGAAAAGAAAAGCCCAATGTGTCATGTGACAAAAGGTCAGGGAACGGTCGGTTGCCAGCGAAGGTGTGGTCTAACACTGGGATTCGGAACTATTTCGAGAACACTTTACAAGCATTTTTTTGGTGACAGGGAAATGTTCATACACAGTCGTATGCTCTGTACAATGAGAAAGAATATATGAATATGGATGGCCCAGATGGATTCGATTCTGGCAAAATTTAAGGATGTCACTGGTGCAAGGCTACCTAGGTATGATACAGCCTTGTCCAGGCCTACCAGGGCTGATGGAAACTTTGATAAGGCCTTATCAACAGAGGAAAGGAGCCGTCTGACAGGATTCTCTCCGCGAGGCTGCTCCCGGGTTGGATCGTGCTTAGATATCGCCTGCAAGGCAAGGCCCAGAGACATCCGGCCCCTTCAGCTGACCGAACGTTGGCAAAACACATAAGAATTCCATGCACCCTCTTTCTTTGTTAAATGTCTAGATACACGGTACCACATACAGAGTACACCGTGCACCTACAAGATTCGGTAGACGAATATCGGATTCAAAGGGTGGAAATCCTGGTCTGTCAGACTGAGTCGCTAAGACCGACTAGCCGCGACTCGGACGCGACGCGGAGGGGCATGCGGGGTTCTTAAGACTTTGTCACTCGTCTGCCTTGCATCTTCATTCTCGGGACTGTCGATGCCTCCTGCTGCCTAATAACTTTTGCTCAAGGACATTTTAGTAGCAATCTTCCTCTTCTCCCTTCTGCTTCACCCATGAGGTGCAGCCCAGCTTTATTCTGACAGTGATAAGGAGCTTTGGATCAACTGCCTACTTTCGGTTCACCATCAGCTCATCGCCATTCTGACTTGCAATGTCGAAGTCGTGCTGAACCCGAACCGGTGATTTCAGGTTCCAACACTGGCTACTCTCAACACTTGTTTCAACCTCATTTCTCTGTGCCCATCCTCGTCTTTCCGGTAGGTCTTCTACCTCTTTCCAAAAACATACGAATCGAATCTTGATCCTCTCTCGGTACTTTCCAACAAACCACTAACCTACCTACATCCCGCCTGTTCGCTCCGCATCATGACTGACGAGCCTGCAAAGGGCAACCGCACAGAACCAACCATCCGCATCGACTTCTCTTCAGTAACTGACCTTACCTATCCTTCTCTCCCACTCGACCTGTCCCTTGACTCCTTACTCGCCCATTCTGCAACCCCTACTCCGTCCTCTGTCCCTATCATGCCTAAGTCCGAGACCGACACGTCATCCCTTGCAGAGAGTTGGGCTTCGCTTGCAGGCACTGAATTCTCACATGAAGATGACATCCACTCAGAGCACACAGATGTCGGCTCGCTCCTTGATGTCCACAGCTCAGATGATGTCCATAGTGTCGTAGATGCTGAACACCAAGAGGACCCCGAGGAGAGCTCTGAAGAAGATGACCATGGAGCAGATATCACAAGTTCCCAACAATCATTGCCATTAAGTCCATGGGATCGATCTGGACTCCACATCGATCACTCTACTTCCAACCTCGGAGCTTCCCTCACTGAGGCGGGGCCACCAGGTTCCCATGCCACATTGTCTATGGACTATCATGCAGAAACCCCTTTCAATGAGCATGAGAACACAGCACTACGTCGACATCTCCAATGCACCGACAATGCGGAACGATACTCAGGAGTCACCCGTATGGGCTTGTTGGCCCAAGGAGTGGACCTCAATACCCTTGACTATTTCAAGGTTGTACTACTTGGCAGAAGCATTGAGCAGTTTCGGCCAGAAATTCAAAGAAAGCTGGGTGATGTTCTAGTCTCGCAAGGAGGCTCAAGCCAATGCAGCTCTCGCGGATCTGTCACCAGATTCCACCTTGTTCCGAATACTTTTGGCCCCGGAGCGGAACCTGATTTTGCAGATCTCGTTGCTATTGACAAGCAGATCGATTTCGATTGCTACGACCAGGTGGACGAAATGGCGTCTAGCTACAGCAGAACAAACTTACATCTGAGGAATAGAAGCACCTCATCGGAATTCGTGTCGATGTGGAACGGGCGAAACTTCGTTGTAAATCAATCACGGTGGATATCTCCAGATCTCGCCATCATCTGTGTCGAGTTGGATAGCACTGGAAAACTAGACCACTGCAGCCACAACATGATCAAGTTCACAGAACGGCACCAGATCCCAAGGATTGTCATCCGCATGGATCGTGGATGGGCTGGTAATTATGGTAGTATTCAAGAAGAAGGCGATCTCCTTCACTCCATCAAGGCAGGATCTGAGCAGCCGCCACTCATCCTTCAGAGCACACTCAATTTCCCTGTGGACATAGCAACCTTTCTCAACCTTGAGTCTGCTCTACTCAACAAGCATATCGCTTTCATCGTCGCACGAGCACATGCACTTGCCTCTAGAATTGCTCCCGACTTCACACTCTGCCCTAATGATAGAAGCGAAGAGAAAGCCAGTCAGCCCTTGGGAAGGATCACAAGCTTCTTCTGGAGCGGATACTCCCTTCCCATCGTTATCTTTTCACTGGCAATCATATTGACCTACATGGTTGGTCTATTGTTTAGCATTTTCCTTTCACGACCAGCCCGCTCTCCGTCAGGCCTGTCCGCCCTCACCACTCAAATGCCTGACAACTTGCCTACAGCGGCAATCAGGTCCACGCCTTCTACACTACAAACTATACAGACATCATTGCCAAGCACCACGCAACAGTCGCTTGCGGCTCTGGCCCGAGATGACGAAGCCTGGCAACAAAAGCTGGCAAGGGCCTCGGTGAGTCGTAATAAGATGGCAAGAGATCCAGAGGCCCATTTCCAGGTTGGCATTGCGAGTCCTAGCCAGCTAATGGTGAAACTACCAAAGATAGCCACCACAAGCAAGAGGCGTTCGGTTTTGAATGCTAGCCTTAAACGTGGAGTAGAAATCCTTCCCGTCATAATACAGGAGCTGTTCGATGGAGTTTTCATTGTAACCCTTGAGCCTCGGGACAGCTATGGAGATATCGAGGTCTCATTGACAATGTCTAACCCCCCAATCACAGAGACGTTGACCTTGTCATTTGGAGGTCGGTCCCTTCAAAGTTATGACAAGTTGAGGATAGCCCTCAATTTTGTCAACGGCTATGCACGAGAGCTTGTTGCGCGTTTGTCACGACAAGTCACCGAAGCAAAAGATATCCCTGCTCACAAAATCGTCAATGACCTCAACGACATTGGCATGGCTGTGAACGCCCAGCTTCGGGAGATACGGGCGAAGGTATCAGCAGCTGGTTTGCTGCATGATGACATGCAGCTGGGCTTTCGATCTTGGGTTGTACATCACCTCAAAATGGCTGGGGCGGAAATTGTAGTAGTTTCACGGAATAGACTTGAGCAGGGACAGCGAGTCTTGAAGGAACTCTTGGCTAGTTTTACAATTGCACGGCCGACAGTACTGGATCGATTGCAACAGATAAGCAGTGCTGAAATCAAGCAGCAGATACACACCAGCGTTGTGGTCGACGGGCTTGCCTCTGCACAAGGGAGGGCTCAGTACGTGGTCTCGCGAGCGGCGAACCGACTGAGGCGGCTCAAAGCGAGTCTCGAAACTCGTGGTTGATGAGGGGACGATTGCCTGCTACTTTGCAGGGCTAATTTATGGAATATGACCGCCACTACACGAGAGTATGAATAGCACGAAGCATTTCGGCGTTTGCTATCGGAAGGTCACGGAGGTGCAGTACTGCAGTTTTGAGTGTATTTGTTGCTGGTAGCGAGCAAAGCCTGGGCAAGCATGATCAGTGTGCGCAACCTAAGATTATTGAGTGATGATACCCCGGGGGGAAGTAGCCTTTAGTTCAGAAGCAATCACACAATGTAGATCAAAGACTTGAGTGCTCCTACCTGGTGCAAACGCTTGAGACGGATGAAGTGAGGTGAGACTCGGTCGGATCACAACCATACAAGACGCAATACGTAGGCTGAGGCATAGAGCAGATAGTGCAGTGGTTCTATTTCAGGGGCGGCCACAGCAACGGGGCGGCCAACGCTAAACTCGAAGTAGAACGATGTCGTGGGTGGTCACTGGTGTTTGGCAGTGGTGTTTGGCTGCGCGGCCCTGCGCCCTCCTTGGAATTCAAAAAAGGTGAGACAGATTCAGTCTTGACTCCTTGACTCTGTCCCTCCACTTCCTCGTTGCCCGCCAACGCCTCTTCACTTACGCCTTATCGCATCCATTCGCTTCAAGTCCGTCATTCCATTTTGCGACATTCGTTACTGCTTCACTGCCGATTATTCCAGCCAACGCTTCGACTTGCTCCCTCGACTTTCGTTTGGCTCTGAGCATTTGCTTCCTGTCCCCGATCTCAATTCACCCGGCTGTTGAGCCTTCTTTGTTCCACCCATCTCTCTCCCGCCACCTCACGCCACCTGAGAAATCTTCCTGGCGCGACAGACGCCGGACGGTACTTCGTACCCTGATCTGATTTCCACCGCCTCTGTTCTCGACAACAGAATTTCAATCGCTGATATACCTCTGCCTCAAAACCCCCTTGATTCAGGGCCCTACCGGGCAGACCAACCACGATGGGATTTGGTTCTTTCGACACAATATGCGAGCAGGCTGCTCTTCCTCTCTGCTACGTCCTCGGGGCTCCTACCGAATTTACCTCTGAGCGCAATCCCGCGCTGTTGCCAACGTGCAGCGCAAGGTCTATTGAGTTGGCCAACACCATCATCTTCCAGGCCGCCACCGACTTCGCCCACATTGCGGCTTTGGGAATGACAGCAATCATGATTTTTCACGTCCGGTCCAAATTCACTGCTGTTGGAAGAAGAGAGATCTTGACATTCTTTTACATTTACAGTCTGTTGACCATCATCAGCTTGGTCCTAGATGCGGGCGTTCTACAAGCCACAAATTCTGGCCCGTTCCCTTGGTTTGTTGCTGTGCAAAATGGCCTGACCAGCGCCCTATGCACAAGTCTGCTCATCAACGGCTTTGTGGGTTTTCAACTGTATGAGGACGGAACCACCCTTTCCGTTTGGCTCCTCCGCTTGGGCAGTGTGCTCATGTTTGTCATTGGGTTCGCTGTCAGTCTGCTCACGTTCAAGGGATGGGCTGGTTTGACCCCGACCAACACCACCGGCCTTTTTGTTGTCTTATATATCATCAACGCTATTTGTGTGGCCGTTTACTTTATCATGCAAATAATCCTGGTGGCTAATACCCTTCAAGACCGGTGGCCATTGGGAGATCTTGCCTTTGGCGGGCTTTTCTTTGTCGCAGGTCAGGTCATTCTGTATGTTTTTGCCAAAAAGATTTGCGAAGGAGTAAATCATTATCTGGACGGTTTGTTCTTCGCAACTGTCTGTAACTTATTGGCTGTGATGATGGTCTACAAGGTAAACCCAAATTCTGGAATCGTGTCCCAACTTGGACTAATTTTGCTTTTAGTATTGGGACAGTATCACAAAAGAAGACCTCGAGTTCAGTGTGGGTACCAAGCAGGGGCATTGGGACGTCAAGGAATCCCTGCTAGAACCCACTGAGGACTACCGTACGAGCATCTACGGAGGCGGTCGAGAGAGCGTTTATGAAACAAGCAGCCTAGAGTACCAACCTCAAATACTTCCCCACCATACATTGAGCCGGGACCAGGCCCCTCAACAAGGCCCACAATACGAACCTCGACAAGGTCTACAGTATGGAGACATTCGACAGCAGTTAGGCACCTACGAGGACTTTGAATCCCAGCCTCCGAATTATCGTAATCGGGAAAGGGAGTATACTTACTGAAAGGCCTGTCGGTCTCTGTCGCAGTTTCGTCATCCATATATCGTCAACCCGGCCAACCTGCTCATACTAGGGCAAAGGTTGTTCATCTCGGATATCACTTGGGTCAAGACCTCATGGCGTTACGCTACGGTCTAGCCAACCGATGGGAGGCATTGAGTGGCATGCTAAGATTCGGATGTTGTGGATTTGTCTTCTAGGAGATTTGATATCCAAGTAATGAAGGTCTTTAGATATTCCCAACAACTACCAGCGGAGCATATAGGTTGAATGGTATAACTAACGACAAAAAGGCCAAGGCAGATTGAGATTGGTATTGCACCAGGAAACAAATACCCCTTTTGAATGAAGGATTCTCTGTAATTAGCATTAGTATTAGCATAGCATAGCATAGCGTGATATCTCCCCAACTTGCAGATATGCAATAAATACAATTCGATAATGTATATCAAAATACGTGAAGACAGGCAGACATGCTCCAACGATCGAAGCACACACAACAAAGTACTGCAGAGCCGACCACAGGATAGCAGAGCCTACACAGAGCATACAGAGCCTTGCCCTGCCTTGTTGGGGTGGTGAAAGGGGGAGGGGGGCCAGCACTAATTGGCGCCATCGGGCTACTGACCATCTCAAGCTTGGGAACTCAGATTCAGAAGGGCAGAGGCACGGAAGTTAAGACTGGACATCATAGCTTGGCTACTTGCCCTGAATTGCCGGCGGCTGTTTGACCCAGCCAGGGAAGGAGGCATGAAGAGCCCGGCTTTGTCGGTCGGGATGAATGAAGATTAAGAAACAAAGGATACGCAAGACTCACGTCCTGCTGCTCGAGAACTTGACGAGCTTGAGGCCTTGTTAGGTGTCCATGGTATGGTGGTCGTGAGCAAGCAGCGATAGTTGCAGGCCCTGGCAGCTTCGGTGCTGCAATGCCCCAGAGAGCTAATATCCCCCCCCCCCCCGATGGCCCTGATGGGTTCTCCGGCGTGCGTGGAGGACGCTTCAGGGGTCTTGGGCGAGCTCGTCGACTCGCAGTCGTTTCGACCGAGATGCAGATGCGATAAGCACATGGGTGTTCGAGATTCGGGGAGGAGAGATGGCCAGCGAAGTCTGTCGACAGCCTTGGGCCTATTGTTGCAAGGGTGTTCCGTCCCTCCTCTAATGGTGTGGAAAGTTCGAGCCTGTCATCAGCCTCAGTCCTTTCCACTCGTGGACGGCGGTCGTGATGCGACGACAGAGACGTTTGTGTTTTTATTGTTATCCTTACCATCCTGTAAGCTTGGTTTGTTCAGACGAGTCTTGGTCCCTGTGGGCTTGAAGGTCTTTCCCCGCTCTGGACACCGGAGCCTCAATCATCGACGATTGCTCCTTTGGACGTGCCGATGGGTATGCTAAGTTTCTACCCATGCCAAAGCCGTCCCACAGCAGTCATCTTTGTTGTCTGAGTAGTTGAACCGAAAGTGTTATCCGCCATCGGACCCTGTTTAGACAAGGCTGGCTAGATACAAGTTTGGGTGCGAGTTTCTTGCTGAAAACGTTGGGAATGACGTAACCAATATTGCCCTACATTCGCAAGGAGTCAAATTCAGATTTGCTGGGTCAAGGGCAAGTCATGATCGTTGGGAGGAACCAGTCTATTTCAGAGGAAGTTTTTGATATGACAGCTCACGGTAAGCAAAAATGTAGACTTGGTTTGCAACTTTAAACGCCACAAAAATAAACAGAGCAGTAGAGGGGGGAAGGCTAGATGGGTCAAGTGATGATGAAACAGTCACGATATGACTGAAAAAGATGGTTTGCGATATGACTTAGTAGTTACAAGCACAGGAAGCTTTTTCCAAATGCCTACTTGTCGACCATGTCGGCTAGAATCTAACCTACCTAAGCTCATGGTATCAAACAGTGGTGATTTGACCATAGATTTGGGACAACGCTTAGAATGGGCTGGGATCAGCAATGCTAGATTTTCTTGATCAAGGCGGTATTTTGGAGTCCATGAAACGAAATGGGCGTGGAGCTTGCAAATCGACCCGATTGTGGCCAGCTGCATGTTGGCTGTGGTGTCCTTGACCATTGTCGAGTCGAGTAGGACTCGTAATAGGCCCAATCGCAGTCCCAGAAATTGATTGCCCTTTTCTCCTGCCCAGAGGGGATGAAGCGCAAGACGCAAATGTTGCATGTGAAGAGGCGAAAACCCTCTGGTGGATGGTGGCCAGCATAAAGGCAATGTTGAGTTGATGCAGGCTGGATCGAAGGAGAGCATCCGCATCGTCATCCTCCTAATTATTCTCGTCATCATCGTCATCACGCGATGGTGTGGGCGGTACTGTACGTGATCGACGACGGGACCACAGAACAATTCATGTCGACCCTTTCATGACAGTATTGCAGATGCCTCAACTGGAGAGACGGAGAGACCCAGCGACTCCGCACTTAGTTACTACTACCTCGTAGCTACAGAATCGCGCTCTCAGGCATCAGAGTCACACGAGGGGGCGGTTCAAGCTCTGTCAAACATGTGGACGACGAGCTAGCGAGACTCGGACTGGGTGCAATTTGGTGATATTAGCGCAGTGAGTGTTGGGGGAGAGGGACCTTCCGAGCGACCCCATCGGGTGGCATGTAGGCAAGCAAACGAACAACATCTCTGACGGCCTACCCGAGTACAAACATGGTACAGGTCGGTAAGAGGTCCTCCCTCTGCACATGTGGACAAAAGGAGGGTGAGATGATTCGCTTGGCTTTAACATCCCCCCCGTTGCCCCTTCACTAGTTAAGAGAGTTGTGCAACGATTTGCATGACACCCGGATACCTCGTACCATATGTGCCTAGGATGAGGTACTCGTAGTGTTGAGTGCCGGGTGACGATAGATTGGTAATAGATGCAATGTCGGTGAATATCCATCCATTCCCACAAGACTTGGCAACAGGTTGTGATAAGCAAGCAAAACCGAGTCCCAGCCGCCAGAAAGGAAGCCAGTGACCCTGGTGGTCAGCTCGGAATCCAGCGGCACGTGGAGGAGGCCTTCCAGCTAGTCGGTGCGACTAACTGGCTAGCCGATGCGGAGCGTTCAACGCGAGATCTTATGGCTTATCCGGAGACTGACTGGCCCACTTCACAGTGCCCCTGCCCGCTGGCGACACGCGAGGTGAGTCGATGATGGTGGGGAATCGTACTCACAGGTGACTTTTGGAAGTTTACGTTGTTCAATCCAGACCCTGCATAATCCCAGTCTGGCTTTCTCAAGAGGCATGAGGTGAAACATGTGTCTTGATTAATTTCAATCACAGTTGGACTCTCGAAGCCATCGATTCACGAGTAGGGAATGCCAGGTGCACACGTACGAGTACGTAGCAGGCTCAACCAGAGCGAGCTGGTGGCTTTCTCCTCACTTGATCTTGCCCATTGGTGCCGAGTGCCGAGTGCCGGAGCGTTCATGATCCTGATGGCGGTAATGCTGCTGCAGATGATGATTTGGCAAGCTGCGCTCATCACTATAAGCAAGTACCAAGTGAACATCGGGGTCGTCAGTACAACTTGGGTCTGCAGCAAGTCATATCAGCCCCTCAGTGTCGACAATCTAATACCACCATGTTAATGATTGGTATTGCCTCCACTACTACGTGAACCATCGTGGATTCGTGGCCGTGAAGAAGGCTTCTCACAGATCCCTCGTCTTCCCAGAATTTACGTAGTCGCGTTGCTTTAAGAATGGGAAGCCTAGACCACTCAGCCTCTCATTGCGCCTGCTTGACTCCGTTGGATAAATACTTGCGAGCAATGAGTTGAGCCGAGAAGTCGTTGCATGAAATGATTCTACTCGTAGCGCTAATTCTCAGCTTGATCATACTTCAAGGCCGGAGATTGCATGTCAATCAGCAACATTGAGATATTGGATATCGTGCTGTCTGACTGAAGCAAAGACAGTAAGATCGTTGAACCCGGGGATTGAGGGTATGATGTGCTTTCCATACACACTCGCGAAATTTTCGGTGCTGCGTTCCTCCTGAATGAAAAGGCACCCACCGATCTTGTAACAATGTAGAACACCGCTGGGCAACGCGAGGTCAGATGTGACACTTCGACCCAGTGTGGAGATGAGGTCACACTGCAAGAAGATATGCCTGTAACACGGAAGCTCGATCTCGCGAAAGGCAGTGGCAGGATAGTGTAGGACGGAGCAAATCCCAAGATCAGTCTCGGTGTACCTATCCAACCGTAAGGGAGTGTAATCTGGCGGAGGTTGTGGATCGTACTGTACGTCGTCGTATGCCAGCAGTGTGCAAAAAGAAAAGAAGCCGAAAGTTGAAACAGAGTAACTTACCTGATTTTAGGCTTTCCTATACGAGGTAGGCCGGGCACTGACGACGCCTTCAGGTGGGGATCATGAAGGGTTCCATTCCGAACCGCAGGTCTGCTAAAAGAGGTCAACGATCTGCCTTCCAGTAGGGAGGGATATTCGACGACGTTGTTCCTCAGGCTAGGCAGACATCGACGAGGGGGGTCCAAGGCTGATCAAGAACATGATGGTGATCCAGTGGCAATTCTACAGCTACCGACCATCGATGCGAGAGGGGACGAAGGCTCGCAAGCGTCAATCAAGGTGCCAGGATGGTTGTGGTGGAGCGAATGCAATGCTGGTGCTGTTGCGGGTAAAATACGGAGTAACGAGCAAAGGACAAGGACCAAGATGTCTGCGACTCTGCCACACTGCCACACTGGCAACCGTGGTCAGCAGCAAGTGGCATAAAAGGAAGGTGTCCGGGAGGGGGCCAAGAAGACAGCGACCGTCAAATCAATGCAAGAGAAAAGGCTATCTCTGCCTCGAGCATCGGCAGGCCGGCTTGATGGTCGGACGAAGGAACTGCAATCAGCAGTTGACCAGGCATGAACCGGCACGGAGCTAATGAAGGTACGAGTAATGTGAGCCTTGACTTGAACCTTCCAGTCACAGCAAGCGTCTTCGGATGATGTGGAAGGAGGAGTGGGCATGGAAGTACTCGTACTCGTAGTGCAAGTGGGTGCGTCAAGGAGTCAAAACGGTCGATACGTGTGGTGCATGGTATGGACGAGTAAGATACCAAAGCGACGAGCACGGAGTACCACTGCCGCTGCTACTGGGCTCTGCAGCTATTGCAATTTGGCCAGGTGGTGGCGAAGGGTGAGCGACACAGGATGAAGGGTTGGAAAGGTTGAACGTCCCGCCTCAGTTGCCTTGCTAGGCCTTGCTGATTTTCAGCCTAGGCTTGTGGTGGCGTTCGCTCTCTCTCGAGAACGGCCTGCGTGCAGTCTGAGAGCTGGACTGACGCCTTTGGGGGACTGATTGGCGGCTCAAGATTAGGTGGACTCTTCGGGGGCTGGCGCCAGCAGGAGCCCATCCTTACGCGTAAGGCCAGCTCGCCCGCCCAGCTACCGAGAGGCCTGAGGGCCATTCCTCGGCCCTAACCACCTTAGTTCTGCACACCTGGCACTACGGTCAAGCAAGCGTCCAGAGCCATTAGGTACCTGGGTACGGAGTACATACTCGGTATGGACTCCGTACTCTGAGGGCAACCCCAAGCCCAAGCCCAAGCCCACATTTGAGTTTCCTGGCCATATTTCCGAGGGCTCCCTGAAGAACGTTCCCGACTCGTGCATCGGACGCCTTGATTACAAATGAGTCGGCGACAATATTCGTTTCTGTCAAAGTCTGTCATGCTTCTCCCAGCGGCTTGGGATTGGCTGCCAGTCCATTTCCTGGACTCTCGGGTTGATCGATTATAATGGCTGCAGAGGTCATGGACGGTACGGAGGACCCCGTAGTCTGCACGAGTAAGTGTCAAGGCCTGTCAAGGCCTGCCTATTTCCGTTCTTGACCTCCTCCGGTTTGCCGCTACTGTTGTAGCTTGTAAGTAGAGCCAGTACTCCGTAGTAGTGCAGGCATGGATGCCAACTGCCAAATGCACAACGCACACGATGAGAAACAGTCCCTACAACCGACCTACTACCGTCTTTCACGGTATTACAACCCACAGGCTGGCACTCCATCTATACCTTGTGCCGGCCAGCTCGCCTGGCCCTCCCGCTCGTAATTGGGTGGAAGAATAGCTTTGTCGGATTCGAAAATGCCCTGGGAATCTCCCTGCAAAGTTGACTCGGTCCTCGCCCATTTCCCCTTTAACTTCTTGGAGCCGGACACGACCTCGATGTTAACGAGTGGATATAATTCCTGTGGCCCAGGGCTGATCCTCTGAGTCCTCCATATGTACTCCGTACAACTCCATTCTCAGCTCTTCGTTACTTCTCGTAGGGGTTCCGTGTCGGACCCGCTCAAACTAGAAGTGATCCATAAAAGTCGTCGTATGGGCTGTGAATCAAATTATCGCCTGATACTTAACGGTCCTCCAGCTGCAAAGACCAATGTATCATACTCGGTACAGGAGGACCTCGTACCTATACAGATACAGCGTGAGACGTCGGGTTGCTCCATGGGTCGTTTAGATGTTGCCTCTTGTGTCTTGAGTCTTGGATCTTGACTACGGAGTACGCCTCCTACTGTACAGCACTCGGGCCTTTGGTTCATCGCCCCCTTTCTGGCGCCCGGTGGTATGCTGTTCTATGCTGATTCTTCGATGTAATTCTCGGTGCCACCATCGTCCTACACCGTCCATGTCCTTGCGGGTGCACGAGATGTCTCTGATGCTGACTTGGGTTGCCTATCTTCGTTCAGCCCATGACCTACCCCTTGGGCCCTTGCCCTTTTGGCCCAACATCCCTTCTGACAACTCGGCCGTTTCGTAATCATCGTCGCGTGTGGCACCCAGCAGGAGTGGCTCTGCCGAGAGTTCTGCGTCTCCTCTTCGGCAACCCTTAGGATTTGACATTCAACTTTCTCACAATCCTTCCCTGACCGGTAGCAGGGTTGTAGGCAGGGCAAAAAATGGACGCCACCAAAATAGAAAAATGCACTCGCACTCAACGACTGCACTGCCAGACCCGCTTTTCAATTCAAATCCTCCGTCCGGGAACTTAATCCATGCTCGATTGCGAAGATTGTTGTGGAAAACGTGTTAGCAACTTAGTACTGATGAGTATGTACTCGTATCACTAGTAGTCAGTATTATCATGCTTCTACATCACGGCCACTCCCTGGCACTATTTCGTGCATCTCGCTCTAGGGTTTAGTGCTTTGACCGCTGTCAACAAAATGGCTGATATCCGCAAGCAAGGGCCCAGTTCCGTATTACCGTGAGACCTTCAACGATTTATGATTATTATTGGCATTGGGTGTTTGAGGCTGCGAAATCGAGATCTTGATCCAGGATCCATAACCCTAACTCACGACCTGGTCCTTTTCCCTCCCTCAAATCGTGACCCTTCTCTTTTTGCATGTCCCAGCTCATGGCCACGGTCAAGACTCGTCAGCCGTCAACACGCCACAGACCTTGATCCCTTCCGTCCACTTGCTCTTGCACTTCGCTCCACCTGGAAAGCGGAATATCAACCCAAGACGTGTCGTCTGTGGGAGAACTAACAATTAACCCCGTAAACCGTGCATCGTCATTATTCAGTGCTACATTCCTAAATGTAGCCCTTCACTCGTTCCTCGCTTAGACTAGCGACTAGTATTGATGCAAATCCAAATGTTTCTGGGTGGACTTATCGGATCCATTACTCACATGCTCTACGCAGGTTTTATGCTCTGGTGTTTCTCCGACCATCGATCGTCTCCTATTCTTTCGCGGCGCCGGATCCAACATCCCTTGCACATCATGGTCATGTTACTACCGCATGCCTGGAACCCCTCTGACTGGCTCCGGCCTCGGTTCTGCATTCTCGACAGTTCCACCCATATACATCTCACTAGTACGACTACATTATCGTTTGACGCTCAGGATACTTGTGGCTTCAACCTCCCGAGCAGGTGGGTGGCAATTGCGCATTGTAGACATTCGGCCTTGATGATGAGTGCTCCGTGGCACAGTAGCCGCGGCTTGCCTACCGACCGACTGCATCCATCACCTGGTTCAGGCGGAAGGCTTCAGCCTGCTCAGTCCCTTGTACGACATCTGAAAATGTGCCCTGGCTGAATGAAACAGTCAAGAACGAAATCAGCTGGAGTATCCGCATTTCGGTACTTTTCTTGATGCATCGAGTGACGTGCCTGAACCCGTGCTTGTATTAGGTCCACTCTACAAACTTTGGGAATTGCGGCCTTGACAAAGTCTGCACTTGGTAAGTTTCCTCGATCCTAGGCTGAGCAAGGACGCGTCGAATCGTGTCGGAGGATCAGCTGCATCAATTTCAGTGGCAGCAATGTCAAGGAGTGATAGTTTGGATTAGTGGCTAGTGCCTAGACAACAGCAAGACTCTGGAACACCGCACCCGCGCTACGGCAGGAAGCATGACTTCCTAGGGTGTCGTGCTGCTTAGCCCGTGCCTATCGCCTGAGTGCAACCCGCCCATATCACACCGTCTACGGCCTGTGACCGCCTGGGATCCTGGGCATTCTTACGCCCCATTTTTGTTCATTTTTGTTCACTGAGTGGTGTGTGGATGTGCTGCTGATCCAGACGCTATGACCCAGGCCAGCGCCGATAGCCCTGCTGGCCACACACACCCCCCGCCCAATGCCGCTCCTCATGTGGTTACAGACTGGCTTAGCGGATCCAACCAGGCCCAAGCCAGCACCCTCAGCAATTTTCAAACCTGCCTTCCTCCCTCCTAGTTCTGCTTTCAGGCTTCACACTCAATTCTTTGCGCCCCTGGCCACGCCGCTCAGCGCTCATCATTGCCGACACCCACCTGGAATGCAGCCTGCAGCCAAACAGGAAGCGGCGGACGCTTTTGCAACCCAGGCTCCAATTTCACCTGTAATTCCATTAACGCAGAGCCGTGCGTCTACTCACGTCACTTATTCAGCCCTTAGCGCACTGGAGCTGGAGTCTGGCGCCGCTCCGACGGACGCTCACGAGTCACCACCGTCTCACCTGACCCTTGACTCAAGCCTAGGAAGAGTGCGCTCCCTTGACTTTGTCATTTGACCTGCCTGGTCGGACTTGACCATCGCTGTTACCGTCAATCACCCATTCTGGGCTAAACCCTTTACAGTACGAGCTCTGGTACGAGGGACTGAGAAGATTTCTCCCACAATCGTGACCCGCACTAGCTAAATCAAGCCCTTAGCCCTAGCCCTTGCCTATCGCCCAAGGAAATAGAAGTGCACTGTGGCCACTTAGGCCTTTTGTAGCACGTTCCTTGCGCCCAGCATGAAGCATCCCCGCTTCGTTCTCCCCTAGTCGTCCGTACCCAGCACGTACCTTGTACGAGTAAGTCCGGGCCACTACTAGCAGAGTCGCTCCCTTCCGTTTTGGCCATTGTCGGACCCGTCTACCTTGAACCCAAACATTCTCCCTGTGCACTACTTACGAGTAGTACTATGACTAAGTACTGGCGTGCACTGGGCGGCACCCAGGCGGCGTGAGCGAGGACGACAGCATGGAGGCGTCAGCAAAATCTACTCGGACGGAGTATTCGTGGTGCTCACTTTACCCACATCCCTGAATAGAAGTACGGTGCACCCTACCATCACCCCCCTTTTCCCCCTCCCTTCGCTCACTAAGACCCAAGGCTTCTCCTAGTCCTTAGCTCAGAAAATATCCTCCAAGGGCTCAGGGCGGAGGTCAGGGCTCAGTGCCCCAGGTAACCACACATACTGCAACATTCCATCCCTTGGACCTACATATTGTACATTAATATTACAGTACAGCCTTTGATACGACAGCCGAGCTAGATGCGGTCGGTGGACATTATTGCGCATCGGTTGGCATGGTCCTTCGCTCAGTTGCCGTCACCACTCACACTGGCTCGTCATTTGCTCGCCCTCACTCCGTTTTTCCCGCTCGTTTTCTTTTTTGCTTCCGCCAGTCCAGCCCATCCCATCATCCTAGCAATCCTTTTCTTTCCAAAACGTCCCCTCCATTACAGGAAACTTGCCCTTGGACTCCGCCATCCCGTCTTAGTCCACTCTGGCAATCATTACGCCAGTTTTCCTTCTCCATCCTGAGGTCCCTGCGCCTCATCCATGATTGGCTCGCCGCCTGTACCCAGCTCGTAGCTTGCCTCTGCGGCCTGCCTTCACCCTTCTGTGTGATTCCTGCCTCGTCTCCTGCTGCAAGTGCAAGTGCAACTGACCTGGCCTCATCTTGCTCAACCTGTTGCTCCAGACTGGGGCTAGCGAGGGCTAGCGAGGGCCCTGACATCAACCTCAGGCCGAGCCTCGAACCGCCTGCCATCACCATCCAAGAAAAGGCCCAGTGTAAGTCTGTATCCATGAAATCCCCCAAAACGCGAGATCATCACCAGCACCCAGGTTGGTCTTCGTGATCCATTCGTTTGGGCCGCCACAAACCTTACCTGCCAACTCGCCCGGTGTTTGCGTTCTTGCCATTTATTGCCTTTGACTTTTTCGGCTTGCTCCTGAAGTGCGTGCTTTGATACTCCATCCTCCCTTCTGCGTTCATAATCACCTCCTGCCTGGGTGAAAGGCTTCCGTTCGCGGATCCACCTTGAAAGACAGCCTTCATTCCAGTCCCCAATTCAGCCCATCACTCCAAAACATCCGACATGCTGGTCACTTACTACCAAGTCACTAGCAACTAACTGACTGAACTGTTTCTTTTTGTTCTGCAATGTCCCTTGATTTCGGAAACCTTCTTGCATAAGGCTTTCTCCTTCACCTACAAACCAGCTCGTTCACCTTTCACTCTCAACCTCACAGTCATTCTTCAATGCCGTGCTCGTTACCGATCGGCTTGATCACTTGAATGTCTCCTCGGGATCCTTCCTAGCCTCTCATCATCTTCTGCAGGCGGCATTTGCTCATGTCGGTGCTTCACGACCCCCTTTACAACCTTGACTGGCCGAGGTCAAACCCCAACCCTGCTCACGAAAACGCCATCACGAATGGGTTGAAAAGGTGGGAACAAAGCAGGGCTTCGTACGCTACAGGTCTCCCTACTCCCCCGGCATCCAAGGCCATGCCTGGAGTAATATTGGAGAACGGCTACTCTGGGTTTTCCAACCAGGCCATTCAACACGATGGAGCTACTCATCGAGAAGGTTATGGTGTCAATTCCCAGAGAGGGCAAGCCTCTTCGAGCAACAGCACCAGCCAATATGCTGTCGCCCCTCCACCCAACGATGTCAATCCCTACAATCCTCATGCGGTCGACCAAAGTAAAATAAACGCAATCGCTCCTCATCTGCAAATTCCCGAGTCTGTGAATAAGAGCAAGGGAAGCCTGGCCGAATTTGCAGCAGAGATCACTTGTCTATTCTGGTTTGAGACTGCAAAAACTCTCCAGTATGCTGAGGATCTTCCCTTGGACAGTGTCGTCGACAGGGGCCTACTTCCAGACGCAACACCATCAATCGGGTTCCGAAAATGGGTGACGACAATAATAAGTACCACTCAGGTGGGCAAAAACGTGATTCTATTAGCATTGATGTTCATCTACCGCCTCAAACGGTTCAATCCTAGCGTGAGTGGGAAACGTGGGAGCGAATTCCGCCTTCTAACTATTGCGTTGATGTTGGGAAATAAATTCTTGGACGACAATACCTATACAAACAAGACATGGGCAGAGGTTTCGGGAATCTCAGTAACTGAAATTCACATTATGGAAGTGGAATTTCTCAGCAATATGCGATATGATCTCTATGCCTCGGCTAAGGAGTGGAGCCAGTGGAAGGCCAAATTGGGAAGGTTTGGCGCTTTCTATGACAAAGCATCGAAACTCCCTTCGGTGGATGAGAATAAAAGTATCACGGCTCCGGTTACACCAACATCTCAAAGCTTCTCTGGCAAGTTGCCGTCGCCACCATCGACCCATCACAGCGTCAGCCCATTTGCAAGCCAGGGGTCGCTAAGCAACAACTACCCTACCCTACCACATCCCCTACCAGCGTCCTCTCAGCTGCCTAACTCACCACTGCGACAACCCATGCTCCCCTCGTTTCAACCAGAAAGAAAAAGAAGCCGGGACTATTCCTCAGACCTCCCCCCGGCCAAAAGGCCACATTACTCTGGCTCTTTTTCGGGTCCAGCAAATGGTGTCCCGAATGCCACGCTCCATCCTCCTAGCAATATTCGCATATCTCCATCAACAAACAGCCACCTGGCAGAGCCGTCAGGCTTTTCAGTGTCGTTCGATGCGCCTAGGCTTGATGCTCCCAGAGTGCCATCATCGCTCGGTCTATCTACTACACACCTTGCTCCCCTGACGGTCCCCTCGACTAGGGCGATGTCCTCAGTCTACCCAATCACTACTAGTGGATATTCCCAGCCGGTAACTCCAATGTCTGCCATACCTCAGAACTTGTTTCAGAACCCGATCCCAAGCATTGGAGAGGGTGCCAGACAACCTGCCCATTTTCCTTCAGCACATACTTCGCCCTCTAACGGGTATCAAACGAGCACACCAACATTGCCTGGATTATCTCCATCCTACTTCTTGACCCATCGAGCCTCTCCGTATCGGCCAGTCCGCCACGTAAACACACTTCTGATCCCTCCACCTTCAACTGCATTACAAGGACCAGTCAGGACTGTGCCATCCGATCAAATCCATTATCAACCATTGAGCAAAGTCTCCACGCAGCGTCGAGTAGGACTCTTGCCGCTGATGCCACTTGACAGTTGGCAGCACAGCAATGCCTCTACTCCCATTGCGCAGCACCATAGTTTTCATTATTAATCCCTAGGCAGCGACTTCATTTATAAGCGGCGGACATGATCTGCTTCAAGCATAGCGTGGCGTCTTTTCCTTGTCGGAAGAATTGTGCTTAGCGACATGCATTTACGGCGCTTCAATAAAGGTACATTATGGCGAACATATCCGTCGGGATTGACACAGTCCGAGGCGAAGGTTCTTGTAAAAGGATTGCTCCTCGATAGATTTTACCCATATCATTTCAGTCTGACTAGCAAACTGAAATGATCACAAACCAGAGAGTTTTATACACCCTAAATCACAGCGTTGACAATCTATTCATAATCTCAAGAGCTTATCTAGACGTCATTCACCAACCAGGACAGAGCTTAGCAACACGTGACTTAAATGCCCTGTCAGAACGAGGCTCCAAGGCATTGCACGTGACACGAACACGAGGTAATTTCAACGTCAGCTGTACCCTCGTAAATTAGTGGTCTGGCCAAGAGAGCGCCGCACTCTGGATTACTACTATGTACATACCATGTGAATACATCATAGCCCGTCGGCCGCTCTCGACCCGAAATCAGAAAGAATGCCCGAGGAGTTGTAGCGTTTTTCAGCACCACCCTCTATGCGATACAAATGATGCGGAAGACGTGTATAAGCCTATTCCGTAAGGATGCGCAAGACACTACTTCTGGTCTTCATCCACGGCTTTAAGGTGAGCTTTTCCTCCAACAAAACTGGGACCAAGTGACAACACTCTTTCCTTTCCTTGTGCCATTGAGTCATACCGTAATCGTGATGCTCACAATTCTGCTCAGGGAGGTGATGATACGTTTGGAAACTTCCCCGAGCACTTACAAGCCCTCGTCAGTCATGCGCTACCAAACATTGATGTCCTGGCGGTGACCTATCCCAAATTCGAAACTCGAGGAGAACTAAAGGACTGTGTCGCTCGCTTTAGAGAATGGTACGTGCGAACGAAGAGGAGGTGAACATCTCAGAACTATCTGGAAATCAACTGACGTTAAATCGGCGCCGGAAGGCTCCAGAATAAAGTCATCGACCTGGAGGTCGCTCACCAGACTCCGTCACCTACAATCGACCCATCCGTACATGTCATGCTAATTGGGCATTCGATGGGAGGCATAGTTGCTGCAGAAACATATCTTCTCCTTGCAAGAGAGCAGCCGATTCCTGCGGCGTCCTCGAGACAAAATCCCGAAAGACCGAATTATCCCTCGAACACCACATTGAATTCCTCTACCTCTACGTCACACCCAACTCCTGCCCATGATAGAGACCACTCCCCTACGTCTTCATTCATGTTCCCACATATTCAAGGCATTCTAGCTTTTGACACACCGTTCCTTGGTTTAGCACCGGGAATGGTTGCGCATTCGATCGAAGGCGGTCACAAAGCTGTCGCAAATGCTTACAACACTTATAGTGAAGTGGCTTCCATATTTGGCTGGGGCTCGAAATCAGAGCCTGCCATGGGATCGGCGGCTTCTTCCAGCAAAGCGGTGGGAGCCCTCCCTGCACCTACATCGGCTGCGGCGGATGCAGCCGCTGCACCCAAATGGCAGTCATGGGGTAAATATGCCATGTTCGCCGGTGCAGCGGGTGCAGTTGTGGCTGGGGGTGCAGCAGCGCTGTATTCACAAAAGGAGAAACTTAGTACAGGGTGGCAATGGGCAGGAGATCATCTACTATTTGTAGGTGAGCTGTTCAAGCCAGAGAGGCTACAGAAACGAGTCAACGATGTCGAGGATGCTTGCCGGGAGAGAGGATCAGCATGTGCCAATCTCTTCACCAACCTGGGCAAAGGCGCACGGGAGGGCTACGGCATCACGAGTAGTGTCGCCGGCAAGGACCGCACCTTTTGCAACCTCCCCGTGAGCATCAGTAAGCAAGGGCAGGAAATCAAGGCATCTCAGGGCCCAGGGTCCGCCTTCAGCTGGTTAGCAGCGATCAACGAGAAAGCAAAGGACGAAACAACAGCCCACGTCTCCATGTTCTACCCTCGTGAAAACCCGGGTTTCTTTTCACTGGGTGAGAGTTCCAAAGAGCTACTCGCGGCATGGGTGCATCAGGGCTGGTACCGGGCCAGCGACGGTCCAACCCGTCTGGGGAAGGAGCTCGGTGTGACTCTCGGTGAGTTGGGTGACGGCTGGGAGAAGCCGGACTACGACGCTGAGGAAGTCAAGGCCAAAGAGCGCGAACGAGATCACGACAAAGGAGCGAAAACGAACCCAGAGCCTGACGTTGAAGGGAGCCTCGCACATGACTGGGAAGGCGTTGATCTTCACAAGGGCCGTGACGAGCTCCACGATCACGACGATGAGTTCCGCATGAGAGAAGGCGGCGAAGACCTTCACGACAGTGTCATTGTAGAGAGAGCGGCAGCAGATGGCGAAGTCCCGCTGCCAACACCCAGGGCTGACACTGGGTTTTAATGACGGGCTCTAACTCGCGAGGGAATTGAGAATCGAGGACGAGAAGAAGAAACAGACCAAGATGCTTTAACGTATAATATGCAGAACCACGAAAGTCACGATAGATGCCAAGTTTCAGAAATGAATGGATCTTAAGGCGCAAAGAAGGTGGATGGGTATGGCACACGAGATACGTGATTACTCTTGACAAGGACTCGAAACTCGCAGGAAGGAAGGATGATATCAACACCTACACATCTGAGGTGTCCGGTGCAGCACACAATAAAATAGCTCTCATTGAAAAGCAGGCTCGGTGGTGATTTCTGCTGTGCATGCTTCCCGCGGGATGAGAACTTGAACGCAAATTGCGGCTCCTCCTTGGTTGTCTCCACCTAGTGCCCTGCCCTGAGCGACTCAGCAAGCGGAATTTCAGCACTCAACCACCCACCCTCCACGACTGCAACCTTATCAACCTCATTAGCCAGTGCCACCCGCCTCCTCTGCGCCCGCCCCATGCGGCAGACGCTGCTGGCCCTCAGCCTCCATGCCCTCGCAGCCCGTGACCTTGCCCGCCGCACTCTCGACCACACCCAGGACTCGCGACTTCGCAGGTGGGCTGTCGGCGGACTGTGCCTGCACGCCCTTCATCTCCTTGACCGCGTCATTCTTGGTTTGCTCACCCGACTCGTAGCCCAGGGCAGAGGACACGGTGCCTTGGACGTACTATGGATGTGGTGTCAGTTAGCAAGCGAGGTTCAGGTTGTCGACGGCCAGCAATAACCGAGACGGAACAGAAGTAAACGTACCTTTGCGTGACCTGCAATCATAGAAGGTTGAGACTGAGAAGAGTCTGAGGTTGGGTTTTGGTCCGACGACATCGTGGACTGGTGGTGGGTGGTGTCCTGTGTTTATTTCGTTCTAGTGGGCGGGGGGGGTTATCAATACGACTGACCTACAGTCTTTCTGGCTGGCTGTCAGTATTTGAAGGCGGTCTTTCGAGGATGAAAGCAAGCGGGATGGTTGCGTTGAAGTGACAATCATATGCTAGTACATACGAGTAGGTGCATCTTGGATGAAGATGGATGATGTCACTCTTTTCAGATGATACCCCGTATCCCGGAGTCCCAGCTTGGTCCGTGACACATTTCCCAACCAATCATACATACGTACTGTCGCTGAAGTTTGGGCGGCTTTTTGGCAACTCGTGAAAGTCCAATCCTGACCGCCCCTCCTGCACCGCATGGTAGAACAAGGTGAACCATTGCTTGCGTTATACAGCATCAAGGAGCATCCAGCTGGATTGCACCACTGACTGGGAGAACTTGCAGGGAGTAACATGTGTTGCGGAATAGATAATTGTCCGAACCGCAACTAAGCCACGTTAGGTGCGACCGAGGTAAGTCAATAATAGCGGCTGAGTTCAATCCTTATTGAGCAGCGTCTGGTTGGCTATCAACGGCCTTGACCTCAACCTCGAAAGTCCGAGGCTATATTCCTCGATCACCGCGGGTGATACGGCGTGGATGTCGTTGTTCTGATCAATCTTACTTCAGCATTGCTGCTAAGCCATACGGCAGCATGAAGGTTCGATGAGAAAATATCCTTTCCTGTACTATTGTTCAGCGATCACACATCCACTCCACCACGAAGGAACATGACACCCAAATTTGAGGCTGTACTAGGCAAAGTGCCCATCTCGTGGAAGCGCCTCATAGCCCTCAGGCCACTCGGTGATGATCAATTTGAGTCTGTAACGCCCGCCTGGCCGCCGGCTCCGCACAAGAGAGCCTTTGGGGGACATGTTTACAGTCAGGCCGTTTACGCTGCTAGTCACACCGTCGGCGAGGGCTTCGTTGTGCATGTACGTTGAAAGAAGATTCAAGGACCCTCCCCGCAAGCTCAGCTGGCCAATGAGAAGCTAATTATGTCGGGTGGCTGTTATAGCAAGTGACCGGTCACTTCATCCTGCCTGGCGCGATCGACACTCCATTTGTGTATCGAATCAGAAGGATTCGTGACGGCGGGAATTATTGCCTGAGAAGTGTGGACGTCTTCCAAGAATCCGAAGATGCAGGGTTCGGGAAAACTCCATGTTTCATTGCCACGATTTCTTTCAAGCGGCCCGAAAAAGGATCCAAGAAATGGAAAGATTTCAATCACCAGAGCATTGCCCGTGACCATATCACCACCACTTACCAGAGTGTCCTAGAAGGGAAGGATTTCGAAGACCATGCGCTGGCGCCCGGGGCGGATGCTTTGTGGTAAGTTTTCTGAACTTCCTAAGAGCTATCTATCGACTGCGCATTTCGGTGGTATTTTGCTTATGGTTTTCAACGAGTCAGGTGGGAAGAAGAGGAGCAAGAAGCATGGTCTCGCGCCGCCGCCGCTTTCCCCGGTGTTGAGACGAGAAAAGTCAATATGCACAAGTATAACGGAGTGGTCAAAGAAGGAGGCGGGAAAGATGGCGAAGGCACCACCCGATGGCGGCAACTACTCTTCTACCGCATCATCCTAGACGAGCAAGAAACCGAGCCGACCGACTTGAATCTCCACGCGGCGGCACACCTCTACGCTTCAGACCGAAACTCGCTCTTCCTCCTCCAACACGCCGCCGGCTTCCAGAGCATTCGGACAGATATGGCCTCCCTGTCGCACACAGTGATCTTCCATCAGCCAGCGGACTCGCTGTGCATGGTCGATGACCAGGGGAAACCCAAATGGTTCGTGCAAGAGTCGTGGACGACTTTCAGCGCGGATAAGAGAGGCTGTCATAACTCTTACCTGTGGGATTTCGCAGAAGGTAGCGTTCTGGCTACTACCATCCAGGATGGCATGATGCGTTTCCCGAACAGCGGCAGTGCGACGTCGGCGGCCGAGAAGACGAGCCTCACCACCAGCCCTCCTGAGGAAGCTGTGGAGCAGTCGAAGAGTAAATTATGATCATTCACTGCTTCCCCTTGATTCGAGGACGACGCGGCGAGGGCGAATGACTTTTTGGAAAGCACGGCATTCATCTATATGTCACGCCTGCAGGGCCCCCTTCCCCTCTCCCGCGAGTAAGACACGGGAGACAAGTCTCATCCAGCCGGCCGGGTGTGCATATTTGTTCGTCTTTTTACTTTCTGACACACATATACTTTGGTGGCAAATAACAACGTACCACAAGAGGTTTCCTCTCACACTGCTCCAGCCGAATGTCAATAATCGTTGCAGCTTTCCCAAGCACGCCAACCACACAATCCCAATTTCAGACGGCCGAGTATTTGGTATAGATATTACTCTTTTCTTTTTGGTGCCGATTAGAACATGAGATGTTCATGGTGAATATCGATTGTAGCCCGCTTTGCGGCGTTTCCCGGAGCTAATCAACTCGGGGGTTTCCTGGGATAGACAAGTTTGGGGGGGAAATCATGTTCATCTTCAGGCTAGTGCTAGGCCAGGGCTATGTGTGCACGCGCCGACATTTACCAAGAATTAACAAGGAAAAAGGCATTTCGACAGCCATGAAACTTCCAAAGCGAAAGCCAAGCCAAGTCATAGTCGACTTCAGAAGGCTCTTGCTTCCAAGGTTCCCTCTTCCACCTCGAATTAGCTAGACATCCAATCCACTGCAGTGTACGATAGCTTCAAAGAGCAATTTCTATGTGCTTCCTCGCTAGCCTTGGAGCTCCACTCGTCTGTTCCGCCCAAGTTTTCGTCATTAAGCAATACTCCATACTTGATGCTCTGCTCTGCGATTCCAATGCTCGCTTGCTCTTTCTCGCTATGCTTGTTGTTATTACAGGTGTTGTTGTGATTGCCCGGTAGGGCCGGGGGGATCACGTGCACCGCCTCTGGCTGAGACACCATCATTCAGATGCCCTCAGTTCGAGCTGGTTTCGCATACGGTATGTGTGTATGTGTGTGTTGTGAGGAAGACTATCGCTAGCTCCCACCCACCCCCAAAAGTTTGTTGGTTTGTTTCATCTCATCGTCAAATTCAGTCAGAGGGTATGCGGCTCTGCGCGTGTGGTATTTGCTGTTGCAAAGTAGATGTACAGCGACTGAAACTGCTACCAGATGATGCTGATTCGTTTCAGTTCTTGTTTGGTTGTTTCTTTTTGCTCCTGTCCATCGTTGTTGACGGCAGGGTTGCCAGCTTCAGGGTTGGATTTGCGGGGAAGCGGAGGGGTCGAGCAATAGAAAAGAGGTTATTTATCACTATCTCTCAGTTACCTCCCCAAAGGAGTATCATGAGTCTCATCTGTGTTCTGGAAGTAATGTCATAGCGAGACCAAGAAGATCAAAATCAAAGTGAGCACAAAGAAATGTGGCTGTATAGCTTTGGAGAAAGTGGCAGTGTTGCCAGCGGGGTCGAAAGGACTGCCACCGCCACCAGCGTTGCCGCCACTGGTGTTGGAACGAGTGGTGGTGGTTGATGCGGCCGACGCTGAGGTCGTGCTTGTACTTATGGTGGAAAAAGAGGTAATGCTGAACGTAGTTGAGTCCGTGGAGGCGGAGGAGGATGACGTTTCTGATGTGGCAGTGGTGCTATCGGTTGAGGGACTTGCAGACTGGGAGTTGCTTGAAGCCGCTGTTGACGTCGCTGCGGTGGTCTGCGTCGCTGCCGCTGTCGCTGTATTTGTTAATGCAGCAGTGGTTTCGGCGGATCCCACAGTGGTAGTGGTGGTTGATGTTTCTATTACTGGGTCACACAAGAACTCAACCGCTTCTCCCACAAAGATTTTCCCGATTAAAGAATTCAGGTCGGCTGTCTCTCGGCTACAGGCGCGCTGCACCGCTGATTGGGCGGATCGAATACTCGACTGACAATTTGAAGAGCAAGAACCCGACCCTCCAATGCCGGCCAAGTCGTTGAGATTGCAGTTGCTAATGCTGCTTTGATAGGATGATGTGCAAGTAGAAGAAAATCCAACGACGAGTTGAATGTCGGAGAATCGGAAAGTGGCAGTTGAATCTTGGACGAAAATGAACAGGAGGCATGCCAATGCCCAGGACGACGATGATTTCGAACCCATGTTTGACGGATGGAGAGGCTGGGTCGTTCTTGGAAAGACGGGCAGATATAAATCAGTCAGTCGGTTCGTAAGGTGACAGACGCTTTTAAGTCTGGCTGGCCGATTCGGTTATGCTGGGTGAGGCAGTCAATACCACATGAGGTAGAGCGCAGTGCAGCGCAAACAATCGAGCCAAACGGTAGTCTCGCAAACAGGGAGCGGGGGGAGAAAGGACAGGCTTGGTGGTTCAGACCAGCGGCATCACAGATGAGGATTCCCCAACACAGTAGTATTTGTCGCTTGTTGTGTGATAGCAGAAGATTCCGGTAATGAGTCGACTGCCGCGGAGTGACTTTGTCGTCGGTAACCGTGTCACGGTTTGCCAACGCCAGAGCCCAAGATATTCGATTGTCTCCTTCCCACGCCACCCGGTCTTTAGAAGGGGTCTCTTAATCGTTGGGTGGGAGTCAAGTTACTCTTGGTTACCTGGTGCCAGCAGGATCAACAACGATCTACGTCCGTTCCAAGAAAGTAATCCTAGTGCGCGAAGCAAACACTGCAGTCAGAAGCAAAGGCAGTGTTCGGAAGAGAGTAGGGATATTGCAATCGACAGATCGTTGCCGATCGCAATCAAAGCCGCGCAGCGTCGACGGGCAAATAGGGAAAGGGAGATCGTCAGATGATGCTGTTGAGCGGATCCCAACCTCTGGTCTGAAACGGATGGGTGCACAGATGCTGCGAACAGTAAGTTGGCAATGACAGGCCGTTGGGTGCGCAGCGGGCAGCCTGGTTATATTGCAATAGGAACGTGCTCTCGCCGTGATCTTGGATGTACTCCGCCTCTTTCTAAATCTACTGACTCGAGACGCCCGTCGGATTCCAGCCCGGGAAGCGAAGCGAAGCGAAGGAAAGGGTGCTCTGGTTCAGTCGATGAACTCGAGGAGGATGATGACGGATCGCAAATGGTCAGTGCAGTGCCTGCTGCATGGGCAACAGCTGGGTATGGAGTAGAGAAGTGAAAAGATCAGTGTGTTGCATGAAATGTACAGAGATCAGACAGGGGGCAGGAAGGTTCTGGCTGACGACGGCAGTGAAGCGTGATCGGGATAGATGGCTACGATTGATAGGGCGCCATGAGTTGGGCGGCTGCTAAAGGGCATAGCTACGGTTCACCATGGAGTGAAAGCATTTGTTCTGCGACAGTTTAGGACCCTGAGCTAGGGAGGGTGCGGGAGGGCTCGCGAGGCTGTCGACAACGAGGGACCGTGAGTCGAGGATGGAGGAAGAGTGGAGGGCGGGATGAACGACTGTCACGCAGGATGATGTATGATCGACAGGGGCTGGAGGCTGGTTGATTGGCGCGTCGCTGTCAGGGGACCTACATGACACCACCCAGCAAGGGTCGTTGGATGAATCTCGAACAGCCGCTGCTTCAACGGTGACCGGACGATGTAGACTTGACTGTTGCAGAACACCGGCCGACGGATAAAACCGAGAAGAGGCCTCCTTTCGCGTTCTGTTCTTCCAGCTTCTGAGCTCTGAGGTCTTGCTGCTTGTTGTGTACTACTCCGTCCTGTACTCCGTAACGAGCACGAGTACTCGCACGGCGGATGCCAAGAATTTGAGAGTGAGAACGTGATGGCGTCGAGGCCTCGTCACGTGTGGGCGAGGCCCTTGTACTACAAAGACAGCCTTTGTTTCATGCTCGACGGTAGTTGTGTGCATGGCGCATCGTTCGGGCCGGTGCATGCTTATCAATCCAGGCGTCGCTGGCAAGTGGGTGCAAGGCTCCAGGGCATCTTGGGGAATAGCTCAAGGCATACGGAGTACTATGATGAGCGGCTGTCCTCCTCCTCATTGCTCGTAGTCCTATCCGATGATAACCCACCCAGCCCTGTCCAGGGCTTCGTCTGGGGCTCGCGGATCATGCAAAAGAGATCGCAGGCAACACCATCGTCTTCACAGACCATCTTCTTGGCCAGCTTGAAGCCCAGCTTCTGGTAGATGGCAATGTTGGGTGTCTCCTTGGAACTCTCAAGATAGCATTTGCGGCCCTCAGCATCTGCCATTTCAGTGACTATTTCGAACAATTTGCGGCCGATCCCTTTCCCTTGAATCCCTGGCCTGACTGTGACCATGTTGCAGAAGTAGTATCCTGCCGGGTCGTCCCATAGTTCAGCCTGGGCCATTGCTTGCTCCTGTTTCCAGATCCAATATCGCTTGCTGTTCAACCCGCCGCGGCCCTTGTATCGGAACAGATTCCAGCCTTGCTTGAACCATAGGAGATATCCATCCCACCACTCGGCCCATGTCTCCTTCTCGGCCACGCTTCTGGGCTTCATCCACATGCTGACTCCGATGACTTTGCCCTCGGCGTCTTCCGTGTCCTTGGCCACGAAGAATAGCGCATGTCGCATCCCCCATTCGCATTTGGCCTTCAGACTAGCTAGGTTACGCTCCTTGTTGAATTTGCCCGGTCGCGTGTCGAATGCCCACAGGTGATATGGATCATCCGCAAACGACACCTGGATGCAGTCTGCCACCGACGGGATGTCTGCTGCGGTGATCGGATGGATTTCTATGCCCATGTTTGCCTCAAGTGCTCTCCAGGATCCAGTGACTCGAAGGAAGATATTGGACGATGCAAAACAGGAGGTAAACAGAATTTCGGTATCGTGTACGAGTAGATAAGCGACCCAAGTCTGATGGAGATATGTGGATATATTCCACGTCTTGGGAAAGGATCCTCAGTGCACGGTACTGTTTGTCTTCTGCCCGCCAATGTCACACATCCCAGTGGCTCAGTGGCTTCCCATTTCACAGCTAGTCCTTGTGCACAACACCACTCTAGCCTGTTAGTATATATCCTATGTTATTCGGATATTGTACTCCGTATTATGTGGAAATAACTATTAGTAGATGGAGAAGTCCTGATGGAGAATGGCGGCACTTAGTAGTAGGTCCAGTTGAGACCGCTAAAATTTCCTTCTCTCGCTTCTCAAGCCTCCGGCCTCAAGCCCGAGGTTGACTCCGATACTGATGCCTCGAATTCCTCGTCCTTGCAACTTTTGGTATACAACCAAAGCTTATTGGGCCCCTCGAAGGCATCCGTGACTTTTTCTTACTTTAAGAGGCTAGACAGCTCGACACTGCTGAGTACCAGGGATACTCGACGGACTTTCTCCTAGCTATTGAGAAAGAGGGTATCATTCATTATCATTAACAGCCTAGTAAAAAGACGCTTTCAATGCTCGCCTTTATTTCATGCTTGTCATTTGGACCAAGGTTGAGACAGAAACACCGAAACCCTCTAATGTACATTCCGGATGTCAAGTTGTCCAACTCTCCAAGCCCAAGAACCCACCATGAGGAAGCACAAGCGCCATGCATGAAAAAGCAACAAAGTTCCAGTCGTGAGTCATAAAGTAAATTATATCTTTCTTCGCCTCCCAATCCCGGCCCAATGAAGGGCAATAGGAGTTGAATGATTCGTAACAAGTTGTGTAGCGTCATCAAATGACAGGGTGTTCCACATCCTGTCTTGCCCAGTTTCGCTCGGCGAACGAGTCCTTCGACAAGTCTTGGGTGTCCTTCGAGACTGAAGGACTTCCTCCGAAGCTAGGGCTGCATAGCCTCAGTCGTAGAAAAGAGTGCAGCTGAACGATCTCACAGTCGCCACACCGTTGTATTAGGCTGAGGCGATTCTTCCTTCACGGCAAGGTCTTCCAGCCACCTTGAATCCAACACACGACTGATATCCCAGCGAGAGGAGTCCTCCATTGCCAGACAGTTACTGACTAGTTCGAGAACATCATCCCCGCCTTTGTCAGCTAGCTTCTGTCGATCCCATTCACCAGCCAGGATTTTCATTGTTACACGAGGCTGGAAAGCATCGTTAAATGGCCGAGATCCAACCACCATGCTATACACACATACCCCGTATGCCCAAATATCGACTGCAGGTGAAACTATCGCGCGTTCGGCAGGTTCACATGAATCCAGGCATTCCGCAATGCGTAGGATTTCCGGGGCGGCGTATTCAAGGCTACCACCGGTAAAGGCAGATGTCGATGTATCTGCTGGTCCAATATGTTTCTGAGGCGGCCGGTCCGAGTCGTGAACTGAAGGGCTTGGTGGCCCTGAGCTATTGTCGCTGGAAATCCATTCGGCCATGCCAAAGTCGCAAATGCGGAGTAAACCTGGCTGTCCATCCTGAGAAGGCTCAATTAGAACGTTCTCAAGCTTGATGTCTCGATGCACTACTCTTGCGTCGAGATGAAGATAGCGCAAGCCCATGGCGAGCTGATAGGAGTAGGACTTGGCGATTTCGAGAGGAACACCCTTACGATTGCTTCTGACCAGATCAAACAAAGTCCCGCCTCCATTGAGAGGGATAAAGCAGAACGTAGCTTCGTCGAGCTTGTAGACAGCTTCAAGCGGTAGAATATTAGGATGGTTGAGAAAGCGCCAAAGCTCTACTTCGTGCTCGAACTCAGCCTGTGCTTGCTCATTCTCAACCTCGCTCTTACCCTCCAGCCGTCTACGGACGATCTTGACAGCAAGTTTCCGATGCTTACCATCCTGAAGTTGAGTCACCTCTTTGATTGTGCTGAAACCACCAAAACCTATTCGCTTGCCTAGAACATAGTCGTCACCAATGGTTTGCCCCTCTCCGTCCACAGATGCTGAGATCGAATCAAGACCATCACCATTGGTACCACTGCTGACGGAGAAAGCTCGGAGATATGACGATGCTGCCGATCTAGGTGATCTTGTGGAACCTGAAGTGTTCTGACGTGAGGCTCGACTTGCGATATCGTGCATACTCTTTCGCAAGCTTCCTGCTCGGGAGAAGAAATCTTGGGGCGACGCTGAGAACTCACCATCCCTCCATCGTTGTGAGGCAGTGCGACGAAAGGGCCTAGATTCATCGTAGGAGAACGCTTGCCCTTCACTAGGCGACGCAATGGTAGGTGAGAGCGCATAATCATCGTCATAACGAGGAGTCACAACTTCTTCTGGGGGAGGAATGTTAGGTGACTGGCCGAGGTCGGTGGTAGACTCGCGAGCCATCTCATCAACTGTCCTCTGTAGCAACGGAAAGCGAGCTTCACCAATACGGGGATGCTCTCTTGGTGGACTGGTCGAATACTTGGGCAAATGGCGACCCGTAATTTGATCATAATGGGATCGTTCAGACTCGCTGTGGGCTCGATTGGCCTTTGATTCGGTTGGGATCAAGAAAGGTCTTCCTCGTCGATCTTCCCTCGATGGCGTTTTCTGGAGGGGTTCTTGGATACTCTGGCGTAGTCCTGAATCCAGCTTGATTTCATCATCAAAGCTTATGGAGGTCTCGCGATTTCGCATGTATCTATCTATCGCGGTCGAAGTAGTCTCGTCTGACTCGGTGATGGTGGAGTTCTCGATGGGGACCGGGATAGAGATTGGAGGGGTGGCAGTAGGACAAATGGTCTCCTGACTGACAGCTGAGCTTTCGAAGCTCAGTCGTGGCCGTGCTGGAGGAGCTCGTGCAGCGAGATCCATGTCGTAGGTGTTCTGGGTGCCAAATTCATGTTGCGGCTCCGGATTGTCAGCACTGGCATACGCCATCAACTATGATGCAGGATGACTTCTCAGTCACACAAAATGTAAAGGGACCCAGGGTGAATTTGACGAAGATGTGAGAAGGGAAGATAGAGAAAGCTCAGTCAGAAGGACAAAGACGGATGAAATTTCTCTTCACCGGCACGTGGAAGAGAAGGACGCAGGCACAGGCTGGGTGGCGGGGGGAAGGTGGGAGGAGAGTGGAAAAACGAGAGGGAGTAAACGGTAGAAGCGCTTGTTCGCGGAGTTGGTCGTGTGAAAGGCAGCGATTTGCAGCAGTTGGAGGAGTGGGAGTGGGAGGGCATGTGCAGACTCCAGAGTGGTGGTTGTTGGCAGGAGCAAGCAACCTTAGGCGGGCGGCAGTCCCCGTAAAGGTGAAAGAATAATCATAATGGGTGGAGGCACCTGGCGCTCGTGACCCGTGCCAGCACAAAGACAGCCTGGAGAAAGGGTGATTGCTTGCTGCAAAAATGCTTGATTTGCATCTTGCAAAGGCCCGGACTTGAAGCAGAAGAAGATCGACTTTTTGATGTGTTATTTACAAAGCTAATGATATGTATCCCATCAAGCACCGTGACATCAATCAATGACGACGGCGCCCATTCCGGCCATTCAAAGTCAACGGCCCGACCTTGGACATGCAACTTGCATGAGATTTCGCTTTGGCTCCCCAGGAACCCCCACTCGGCGCTCGACCAATGGCCTAATAAGCCTGTTAGCGCCTCGTTCCCAAGGATTAAGCTGCCCGCTGGGCCCCCCGGGCTACTAAAGACCCTGGGCCCTGCACCGAGGGGGCCACACCCAGTCGCGGTCCCGGTCCCAGTCCCAGCCTGCAGCACCCACCCTGGCGCCAGTTTTATTTCTATCCGTGCCTGGTTTTCAAACAAATCCTCTTTGGGTGTGGATAGGGGAACCACATCGCACCGCACCTCTTTTCTCCTCAAGTCACCACACCACACGATTGACTGAGTCTGTAACTGCAACGTCAAACTGCGCCTTGGTATAGCGACAGACAACACCACCATTTCGTCCATACCTTCATGTCTTCGCCAGGCTCGCCTTGACACTCTCTTTTCGCTCTCGTCCTGCTTCCCTACTATCTTTCAACGCGTCGCTCCTTCCCGCACGAGCTGGTCCTCTTTCCTCTTTTCCCCTTCCGTCGGTCATTACCCCAGGCGCGTGTCGCCTCGTCCGTTCAACCGCAACCGCAACTCTGTCGAGCAAGACTGGCGCTGCCCTTCTCCTTTCTCTAGCCTCGCCGTGTCACCGATCCTTGATCCTCAGTGCGACAGCCGACAGCTCCTCTATGCGCTCTGAACCAGCCCAGGGCCTGTTGGTTTCGGTGCGCCTGAACCCAACTCGACACCTCCACCTCCGCCTCAGTATTTTGCCCAAATGGTTCGCGCCATGACGTCCTTGAAACCTCAGCTTGTGAGAGCAGGTCAGTTGACTATCCGTTGCGCTACGATATTAACTCGCTGAATTGCTGCTCACCGCCTTGTGCCTTCAGATACTCTTGATTTGCAAGATCATGATGCCCCCTCTGCTAAAGACCACTCTCGCCAACCGACCCAACCATCACCCTATGGATATGGCCCCGCCGCACCGCATCAAGCACAGACGCTGAGACAGGCTGAACATGATGCATATCAGGAACAACACACGAGTCCCAGAGAGTCCGAGGACCGGGCCAATGGCGGGTATGGCTACAATCACCAAGACGACCAAAACGACGACCGTACAAATGATTCCAATGGTACCAACGGACTCGTGTATAATGGCCAGGATGTCGATGACGGAGATGGTGGGGATTCCCATGATGAGGATATGGATGACGACCTGTTGGACAAGATCTCGAGTTCTCCCTCAATTGAAGATGGTAAATATACCCTTCCTGTTTGGCCCCCTAGAGCCGATTCGGTCAATCTTGGAGCTTTTCCGGCTTCATCGATGGATCAGAGTTGCCACTCTTCCCTTTCTTCTTCACCTTTTACCTCGCACCCTGAATGTTTCCCGTCGCGATCCCTGCACTTTTCCCAATCGGCAAGTCATCCTGGTGAGTGTGGGGGCTACCAGATCAATGGTACAACACGGTTTGAGACCCGGCAAGATGAAGATTCGTCGTTCGCTTCGTCCACGTATTCTGATGGTGGGATTGACACCCAGCTGGGAGGCATACCGCTCTCCGAGTCTCAGGAATTTCGGAGATATTTGCTGCCCGTGGATGACCCGCTTTTGGAAGACGTGTCCGAGACGCAGGACGATGAATACATCTATGATGAAGAGGAAGACTGGGAAGACGATGATTCTTCTCTGGTGGACCCTGATTTGAGTTCTGATGATGACCCTGAGGATTTCCAATTTTCCAACGATGATCGTTTGATCGACTCTGGTTGGGGTGGAGAATGCTTACGAGAAATAGAGGATATCGATTTCGAATTCGTATACGCACTACATACTTTTGTGGCCACTGTCGAGGGCCAAGCCAACGCTACAAAAGGCGACACCATGGTGCTACTAGATGATAGCAACAGCTATTGGTGGCTGGTTCGTGTGGTTAAAGATGGCAGCATTGGCAAGTCATCAAGACCCATATACATTTGATGAAAATGCTAACATCGAACAGGGTACTTGCCCGCTGAGCACATAGAAACACCGACAGAGCGCTTGGCGCGACTAAATAAACATAGGAACATTGATGTTTGTCACTCGATAAAGTGGTCGATAGCTGCTAACATGACTATAGCTGTCAGCGTCGATGCTTGGAGACAACCCAGAAAAGTCTAAGAATCCCCTAAAGAAGGCGATGCGCCGAAGAAACGCAAAAACAGTCCAATTTGCTGCACCCACATACTATGAGCCTTCCGACTACGAATATTCCGATGAAGAAGAAGAGGGCGATGATAGCCAGCTTGACCAAGGAACTGACGAAAATGATGACGACGATGCCGACAGCCGACAAGAAGCAGATCGAGAACCTCAAGCCCAACAAAATGCCGCCTCAGCAAATGGAATCCAGCGAATGACAAGTAATGACAGCTTGAAGAGTGACCTGTCTTCGACTAGTTCGACTAAGGCTCAGCAGCAAGACGTTGCTACAGTTGAGCAAAACAGAACCGAAGATGCCGTCTCAAGGTCCCGGAAAGGCGTGGTTCGCAACACCGATTCCTTCTTTAGAGACGACACCGTCGAGACCAAAAAGATCTCACTGACTCCGCGGTTATTGAGGGGTGACTCGGAGTCTGGTCAATCTGCAGAACAAGAAGTGCGACAGCGTCAAAGCCTGGACACGTTTGATAAGGTCGTCGGCGCGGAAGAAAAACTCAAAGACAAGGACAAGGACAAGGACAAAAAGAAGGAAAAGAAGGGTATGCTAAGCGGCTTATTCAAGCGAAAGAAGGGCAGTGCCCCTCAGGAAGAGAGAGAAGAAAGACCGTCAGAAGAATTGAGACAATCCCCGCAATCAAAGGACTCTATGGAATCAGTCACATTTTCGAAGCCTGACGGTGGCCTGGAGCGCAAACCTAGCAAATTGCAGAAAACACCTCCAATGGCCTCACCAAAGTCTTCGCCCACGGAGGCGCGTGCGCCTCAGCGAGACGTGGTAACCGCGCCAGTTGTGACCCCGCCCGCCCTATCAGGACCAGCACCAGCACCGCCTACACTTCGAAAGGTCGAATCTGAGTCCGAGCTAGCTGAAGATTTGTCTTCTACCACAACACAGAATCAACCGACTGGCCAGGTGAATCGGTTCCCCTCACTCACAGAGAAGAGATCCATCTTTGCGCCAATTACTACTGCTCTGAAATCTACTTCTTCTGCTAATGCAGAAACAAGCTCTCCTGTTAAGCCGATTTATTCCAAGCGAGCGAAAGAACGATTCGCCATTGATGATAGTGGGTCTGAAGACGATGGACACACACCCAAGGCTGAAGACCAAGATCGCAAGAGCATATCACCTCTCGCAGAGGGTCAGGATGAACAATCTCGCTCAGACTCCTCCATACGAGTTTCGCCGATAGAGTCGATCGGACCGATAAATCAGCAAGCGCGACAGGAGACAACTATGCGGTCAACACCCTTGCCAATCGAAACCAGCCACGCGGAGTCTGAAGGGACTGCCAGCACATCCAAGCCGTCACCTTCTACCGCAACCCACACACCTTCTACCTCTCGATCCACACCAACGTGGTCGGACGCGTCATTGAGATCCTACATGGAGAATGACCAAGATATCAAGGATCTCCTGATTATTGTTCATGACAAGTCGAATATCACACCAGTTGGGGCTGACCACCCACTTATGAGCAATTTATTTTCGATTGAACGGAGCAAGCTCGCGGAGATGCAATCCCAGCTTGATTCTATGCTAATGACTTGGATGGGCAAAAAGAACTCGAACTTATTGTCAGCAACGAGCTAAAAGCGAGCACCATCGAAGCCAGGGGTTTTCTTTCAGGCCAATGAACCTAGATGGATCCATTTGTACAACTTTCATTTCTCGGCATGTCAGAGCAATAGCTCGACTTGTACTACTAGGGACCAGGACCAGGCCTTTTTTCCCTTCTTTTCTTGTTACGACGTTAAAGCTCAGAACGAATGATCGCAGTTGTGGATAGTACTTTAAAAAGATTACGCACATGTACAGGCATTCCCTCACCCAAGGTGAGGGCTAGGGGAAGGACGGCTACGAGTTTGGGGAGTTATGGCATTAGGCATGCGAACCAATGAGGCTCGGAAACGGGTTTGACCGATTGACAGGGTATATTCTTTTGTGATGTTGAGATTTCCCGTGAGAGTGTTGCTTCTAAGAGAAAGCATTAAGGTACATGCCAACGAATATGCGAGGCCAGAAGGTAATCCACGTGACCTTGTCATCTCTCACTGATCACGTGAGAACCAAGTTTCTTCTCCAATTCGTCAAGCCCACGGTCCATCCCCATAGGATTTAACATCGAGACAGCGAAGGTGCGGCAAAGGTTATTTGATTTTCGGCCTAGACTACCGGCGCCATTGGGCCTGGTCTGGTATCTTTGTGAATTTCGGAGCTGTCCACTTCAGACCCCGAAGTTTCCAAATCATGTCTGTCACGGTATGTATTTTGGAGGTATTCGAGGGTTTCCGCTGATGAATAACCAGCTGCAGACTACTCACGGTGACCTCAAGATTGAGATCTTCTGTGAATCCGTTCCTAGGACGGCTGAGAATTTCCTAGCACTGTGCGCGTCCGGAGCTTATAATGGGACCCCCTTTCATCGAATGATCCCCGAGTTCATGATCCAAGGCGGCGACACCTCACAGTCATCTCGTGAAGGTACAACGGACGCAGTCGTGAAGGGAGGGACCTCGATCTGGGGAGAATACTTTGAGGACGAGATCAAGATTCCGGCTCTGCGACATTCGGGCCGGGGCATGCTTTCGATGGCGAATAAGGGGCCCAAAACCAACGGAAGTCAATTCTTCATCACTTTCAAGGAAGCGCCACATCTTGACGGGAAAAACACTGTCTTTGGTCGCATCATCGAAGGAGCGGAGGAAGGAGGTACTCTGGACAAGATGGAAGCTGTCGCAGTTGACAAAAAATACCGACCAAAGGGGGAAAAGATTACGCTCAATGCGGTCACGATCCATGCCAACCCACTGGCTAGCTAGGGCAGGAAATTCAGGATGCAGAGATCCTTGCAGACATATTGCATCTTCGTCGAGGTGTTGGCTCAGCTACACCACACCGTATCAGGAAGGAAACCATGACTTCAGCTAAAAGTGCTGAACATGCAAGCGACAGCGATGAGCCGAAAGGATGCCATCATTCCCGAACAAGTGGCGACGTTTGATTCTTCGTCAAGGCAAGACTCGAACTGCTGGCAGCGAACGGGCCCAAGAGTGGCACTCTTGGGTCCTCATTACATAGGTCGCAATAGATGCCCGGCTTGGGAAGGGGCAGGCACGGGGTGATCAAGTCTGAGGAGTACCGTAGTTCGCATACGGAGTAGTACGACGGTGTCAGGGAACGGAATTATTATTGGGCCCACAAACGGGCGTGGATGGCTGGCCTCAAAAGAATATCCAATGCCCAGCTGTACGTACCGCCGACGGAGAATAAAAGAGAATCCGTGGACGGACTTTTATCAGGCACGCCAATGGCTGATGCGGGAACAGGAGGGATACACGTGAACTCAGAATCGCTATCAGAGCGGGTTGCAGATTGACTGACGTGTTGATTGCATTGGACGTGAAATGAACGTGGATGTGGATGGGGGTGGACGTGAACGTGCAGGATTGGCACCAAAGCAGCCCGAGGGGCCCAAACTTGAGTGCGTGTAGGCGCCTATGTCTTGGTGGCCCTGTGGCAGTGGTGGTCTTTCGTGGGGGCCGAAAGAAGCCCGATCGAATTACAAGGTACGACTACCGGTAATAAAGAAGGTTTGAAGGCGAGCATACTTTGGGGTCCATAGCATGTAGGTTAAGCCGTAAGTGTATGCATACATCAATCAGTCAGTGCGTTAGTTGCATATTCGCATGCACTTGGTCGGTAAGAAATTAGGTTGGTAAGGCTGTGGACGTGACAGGATCCATATATTCAAGACTCGAAAGTATTGTAGTTTACTTGAGCCGGATGGATCAGGGGAAGAACATGCGGAATGTCAATTCAGTTGACAGCTGCAAGACTCGATAGCCCGGAGTACGGAAGACAGTACCGACAAAGGATCAAAACCAGACTTATTTGTTGGTACCTACGAGTACTTACGAGTAATGCAGATAAGGTCGTGAGCCATGGTGCTAGTTAGGATACTACGAGCACTCCGTACGCAGGTTGTCCTTTTCTTGCTCTGCTATCAGTTCGCTAGCGCTGTCGCTTTCTTCGTAGAGGCACGAGAACCCAGTCGTCATGTAAATACCAGAGTGAGGAAGTAATTTAGTGACTTAACGAGTTACATATATGATTATCCAAATTCAACTTGTTGCATTCTTGGGAATCTGGGTACCTTGGGTACGGAGTACAAATGTCAGGATGGGAGTTGAGGACAAGTAACTGACATTTTAAGTGCTTGACTAAGTTGGCCTTGGCGGCTACGTATGCACAGTGCTAGTGGTAAGAGCTGCGCTCCCTCCTCCGAATGCTAGTCCTAGCCCTACCATGGCCCGTCAACTCAAGGTACTGACTAACTTCATTGGTACGAACATCAAAGCCCGATGGGCCACCAAGTGCTAACCATGAAGCCCTTGAGCCCCAGGCCCCGAGCCCTCAACCCTTGTGGTTGTGCCTATTCCTGCGTCCGGAGCAACACCTACGAGTAAAGCCCAGGTGCCCTATCGGTGTGTTCCTCCACCTAACACTATTCCGTGCCTAGAGCTCCTACTGTGCTCGTCGACCTGAACCTCCTCCACAATCTGAACCAAGCACTCCATATCCGTAACCCAATACCTGGTGCTCCGAACACTGAACGATCCCGCGCTCAGCAACACAGACCCAGTGGCCTCACAACAGCCCAAACACGAGTCTATCCCACAGTCATCACTCGCTTCTAATCATTTTTGCTACACAAAAAATATCATCCCTTTGATCTTGCCTGCGCTCTCTGCGGTATCTTTATCCTTTGTCATCCCTACCTCCACGCCAGCTTTGTCCTCCGCCCCGTGCCAAAGCACCCTCAATTCCGTGTCACCCACTCAGACTCAGCCTTCCATTGATGGAATAACAAAGGATCCCACTCCCACGCCTTGCTTGATTGCTCGCATGTAGCAACGCCTGCTCTAAAGACGTCTCTATGGGCTTCATACTGTCATTCAGAACAAGGCCGCCGCGAATCGCAAGTCCTGTTCTAGGCCTCCCGAAACGAACTCCTTCGCAGTCCATACCTGATGGTCAACGTCTAAGGCATACCTCTGCAAGAAGATGAACGCTTTCGTGCGAGTATCTGGTCGTCCGAACACAAATTTCCTCGTTGGTTACCCTGGGATATCTGCTACGCTGGTGCGCACTCTCTGCCCCCACTTGTGAGCGATGCACTAGTCAAAGCTGACATGTTATAGCCTCGCATTGAGGGAACCGTCGAAGTCCGTCCCGGCGTCGGGATATCCAGTCCCGTCAACATATCCATCGTCACGATCGCTCTCCAAAGGAGAGAAAGCATTCATCCCCATGCCGACTCCGTCACCAAAAAGCATCTGGCTGCGCCCAGGAAGGAATCCACCGAAACCGTGGGGAAAGAGATGTTATTGTTCCGATGCCCAGCCAATAGAGACTACGAAGAGATAATGTATATGGACCTGCCTTTTGTGATATTCATTCCGTTTGGTCGGGGCGGACAAGAGACCGCCAGAAGGGTTCCGCCCGCCAGTCTTCAATTACCCCGACGCACTGCTGAAACGTTCTACGAGATGGTCGTGACCGTAGGGTATGGCTCTAACGATCGAAAACAGTATACTTTCCCCGTTCCCATTGCGCGATACGATACACTGTCGACTTTCGGCATGTACAATCGCCCCGAATCTGCTGAACGTGTGACGGATCACTTGGTCACTCTGGGCATCTCTCTACCAAGATGGTCCTACGGTCCACTTGACCCAGTCAGCGTTTACATCAAACTGTCACCAAACCCAGATTGGCTTTCCAAAGCACGCAAAGTCACCATACGGAAGATCGAGATTGGCGTTGACGAAGAAGTCATCTACAATCATGAAGGGGATGAGCCTCAGAGAAAGACCAAGAACTTGGTCAAGAAAACCGAAAATGTTGGCGTAAAGATGCCTGAAGCCGGCTATTTCACAAATTTGGGCCTTGTATTCCCTGCACATGATCTTCGTGATTCAGATGGCATTATGCCCCGAGGCAAAGCGGCATTCCCGTCATACGCTGTAACGGGTTTCACCACGACAGCAGGCTTGTACAAGGTGGAATATTACTTGACCATCAAGGTGAGTTGTTACAATATGTGTCAATCGTGCACAAAATAATCCTCTACAGGCGTCGATGAATGGCGCGAAAGACATTGTATTAAAACAACCGATTGTCGTTTGCCCACTCGACCACGCTGCGTGTAAAGCAGAAATGGAAGCAATCGAACAGGCGGCGCGAGACGCAGCGCACGTGAACGCTGACAACCCCCGCCTACCCCTGGCCCGTATAATACGGAGTTCGGATCCGAATGCCTTGAGCTGCTTGGGAGTAGCAATCGTAGGCACGGCAAAGAGACCACTGATCGATTGAAGGAGGGACAGCAGACGCTTCAAACTAACGAAACACATGGACTGCATTTCCCCAACGGTTGACGGAACACCAGCCAAATCCTTGTTTCGTTTACGGAAAGATATGCAGCTACCACAAATAAAAACCAGAGAGTTTGGACTCCTCCGGCTTCGCCCTCCCATGAAATTGGGCTGTTTCCGATTGAGGAGTAAGACAGATTAGAAATCGGAACTTTGGACGCGACTTGGGACGACTGAAAAGCGGAAGTCTGCAGTTCCAAAGATGGACCGAACACTACCAGCAATGGAAATCCCATTCACCAATGAGCCTATCCAAGAAATTCGACTGCCGCCTTCAAGGAGAACTTCACACTGATAATTAAACCGAAGACAGCTCAGCAAGTTTGAGCACGAAATCACTGTGTACTTTGCACGCTGGAGTCGTAAAATCAGACTTGTTCAAAAAGCAAGCAGGTCAGTACGAGACTAAGTTTTTGGGCCCGCTCTCGTTCAGCAATCCCTCAGCAACTCCCAGCTTTGCCGATGAAAACCAGAATTCTTGGCCGCGTGAGAACAAACGCGTTGGGCCGTATTTGTTTACTCATGTCTTTGTGCATGGCGTTGATCTCAGGAGGGTTTTTCGAGATCCGGTAGAGACCATGATTGGGAAAGGTCAGGTCAGGCTTTTGAGATAGTAATGATATGACGGATTTGATATACATTCATGATTAACCTCTTGGGTTTGCTTCCGTTTTGTGTATCGTTCCCGTGTTGATCATTGGTTTTGGGGGGGCCTAACCTCTGTCCAAGGGTTCAATCATTTCAAGTAGATGAAATTGTCAGTTCTTTCCTAGGCTCCCATCGGCTCAACACAGGCAAACCCTCCAAGCAAATCTAAATGTGAGGGCTGGTCGCGCAACACCTCGGTGGTTCCCAAATGGCCAGCTCGCCACGCCACTTTTAATATCTTCTGTTTAATAATGGGTCTATGTAACCGAATACAGCAACGGCCGTTCCCCGAAGGTTCTGGCTCTTGGAACCAAGCAAAAGAACGACTTCAGAAAGACATTCAATCAATGGGAACAACATATGTGGAGACGATGGTATAATGAGTCTGAATCCGCTCACTCCTGATGGAGGGATTTAGAAAAGCCGCGAGGTGGAGGAGTGTCACGCCTTGGAGATAGATGGAGTACATAGCCTGTTGGTGGTGGTGAGCGTGACTGTTAATGTCAGCGGATTCAATTTTCCTGATGGTCATATTAACGAGGGATAATTCCACTCACCAGCTCTTAACGACGCAGTCAGGTCACTACATATAGGGCAAACAGCCAACCATTCGTGGACGCATTCTGCTTAGGATGAAGCAGGGCACCAACAGCAGTGACCATTTCGAAGAGTCCCTTGGGAGGCTTCGGCGCGGAACAGATCATCGACCAGCCATTTCCATCTCGTCGTGGGGCGAACGGTGCCTCGAACTCAGTAGGCTCGTGTGAGAACTTGCTGCGCAAGTTCGGTGGCGACGAATCCATTCACGCCTGTGATCACGATCAGGATCAGGGCTTCCTTTTGGAAGGGCCGATATTTCTGCGGCCATTTCTGTTCCATTTCTTCTTCTTTTCTTTAGGACTTAGGGACGACTGAGCTGGTTGATGCTTGACGAATAATAGATAGTAAATGGAGATTAGGGCTCCGCGGGTTCTCAGGCCCCATTTTATGTCCTCTCATCCTCTTTTCCGCGGCGCATCATCACCTCCTGCTTTCGCGTCCTATGGATCCATAGCTTCGGAACATCATTGATTGATTAACAATTCCAAGCCTCATTACGCATCGTGACATCCCATCCCAGGACACAGAAAGATGACTGAACCGAGCACTTTGCGTCAAGCGAGCGGAGCTATGCCACTTTCCGAGTCTGATGACCAATCATCTCAGAGCCGAGGAGAGAAGGTGGTTGGAAATGACGGACGAAGAATGAAAAGAAGGGAAGAATCCCAAGTCCAGGACATTTGGTTGTATTAGGCTATCTCTTAAGCCTCCGGGCTCACTGTTAGGTAAGCCAACGGAGCAGGGCGGGTGTCAGAAGGTCTGCACCATTACCATACACCCAGATGAACTGTTATTGTTCTCTGGACCCGGATTTCTCAGCAGCGAATCCAGGTCTGCCTTGCATGCTGTACATCAACTTTTGGAAGCTGCGTGGCCTCTGGCACTGATCTTCACATGCTTTCTTGGATGAAGGTCAGTGGCTAGAGATGCGATGGGTTTGACCGGGTCACGTGTGAGGCTGAACCACCCCTTCGCCATCAGCATCATAGCCTACTATTGACTGCTTATGGGACATGAAGAGATATCTCTCATACTAAAAACGGGGTTGAAAATTCAACCTCTATTGCTATATCATTTAACAATTACCTGCGGGTGTTACTCTGTACGAAACTCCCCTTTACCTATATATCCTATCAGGCTCTATTCATTTCACATCAATGCCAAAATTGGGAACAAAGTTGAGTGTCGCAGCCACAAATCCGACTGTCCGAGCCATCATCGCTACATCTGATTCCTTTCTCGATGCATATTTTATAAGCGTAGGGGCCCTTGTAAGGGAATCTTCAGAAGTTGGTGATGTTACGAAATTGGTGATCAGGTCCGCGTTGTGGTGTTGATTTGTTTTGCCTTCTGCAGGGGGTGGTGCAGGATTCGCGGTTAGAACCCGCTTTACGGATCCATCTCAAAGCGCGGGCGACACGGAGAGTTCTCGTGGCTCGCACAGTAACTTGAACGTAGCGGTCGGTGATGGATTGATTTGAAAATGTTTGAAAGGAACAAGAACCATTAACAAGAACCATACTTCAAAGCTGCGCCACCCTCAATGGCAATCTTGCAGTTTGAATCCCCGTGTATTTTCCTCCACAGAACCAGACCGGTGGTTCAATCATGTCCCCTGACGGTCTTCCAGTGATAACCCCTGCATCAATGCCTCGATCTCACCTTCTTGGACCTTGCCTTTGATCCGCTTCACGTTCTCAGCCAGATACGCTTGCATAATTACACTGGCTGACTGGTACTGTGGGGAATCACGGCCCCAAGTTTCGAGGATGTTGCCCAGATTCCCACGAATGAAGTCCAAAACGGAGGAGATCAGGTTGAGTGTCGAAGAGTCCTGCGAGGGAGCTTTGGTCGGGGTGTCTGAATGCGATGCTGGCAGCTGAGGGGCGGCCATGTTCCTGTTTGAAGAGGCTGGCCGGATAGATGCAAAACTGAATGGGGCGGGAAAGCAGGCAAGATTTACGGAATGCGTCTGTTGAGAAGGCAAGATGGCGGAGTGTGCTAGAGCTTCTAGCCTTGCTCGAACGGAGAAAGGGATCTTTGTGACCGAGAACGGATAAAAGCACAATATTGCCCTAGTGATGAATCTTCTATCCTGTTTGGTTTTCGTGTTTACCTCACTAAGTTTTGATGCTGTTAGCAGATTCACCGATTCGTCGAGGCGAGGTGCTAGAGATCTCGTTGCTTGGTAGTGACTCATCCGGCCGGTGATCTTAGATGTTTCCTGGCTATGCACGTGCTACATGCATGCAAGGCGAGGCTGTCTCGGGAAATGTTCTTGTACTCCGGAAATAGTCATCCGACTACTTCCGTTGAGAAACTAATATTATTCTGATGAAGGGTGGAAGATGTAGCTGAGCATATTGCTGTACTCCGTATTTAGGTTAGGTGTGTATTTAATTAATATTCCAACGCTAAGATACGTAAGATTGGAGCGGAGGATTGACTCGCATTGCTCAGCTATTTTTCTGAGACTGAGTCATAAAATCTCCGACTTTGTGAACGACGAACAAACGACACTGGACGGATTGTGTTCACCGTCCACAAGTCCGCCCTTCATTCCTTCCTCCCACTCGCGGAAAAATATAGCGGACTAGCTAAAATGGCCGACGCTGACGAAGACGCGATTTCATCGGCTTCCCACCAGCCTGAGGCCGACGACCTGGAAGATGAAACCCAGGACTTTCGATTTCTCGCCCAACTCACTGCAGCCGCCTCGAGCAGTGGAGCAGCCGTTGTGGTCCCGAAGCGAGGCACCAAGGACTTCGAACCAAATCCTACCCGGTCGCAAGCCTCTGCCCTCGATGCCTCCCGTCTAGCCATGCACAATGCTCTCAGTGCACCCAGGATTCATTCAGGGAGGGCTCATGTCATAGGCCAGTACCTGTCGGACGAGGAGCAATGGAGGTGGGAAGAAGATGGAGTCGTAAGGAGGACAGGCAGATGTGTCGTGATTCACAATTTCAAGAGTACGCACTCTAAGAATATGGGTCAAGCGGACAGGAACAATTGGATGTGGCTACTCCCGGAAGAAGCACTCTACTTGCTAGAGCGCGGGAGCCTGGACATTCGATGGCCGGATCTAGACGAGATTTCCTCAGAGGCAGAGAATATCAGTTGTGACCAGACAGGGAACATCTCCCCAGAAGAGAACTCAGAAAATCCTGAGAACGCGGATCAAGACAAAGTTGGTCAAGTCCCAGAATCTGAAAAAGCTCCAAAAGATGGGGAACTTCCCATGAGTCTCCAGGGCGCATACGCTAGTTTTATCGGCAAAGACGGGCTTACTCTGGAAAGGTACAACGTCTATGCTGGACTGAAGAGGTCGGGGTACATTGTTCAAAGAGCCCCAACATGGCATGACAGCGATTTCCGAACTGCCAACGGCAATGCCAACCCTGAGCTCTCGACAGGAGGCCAGAATGTATCCACATCGTTGTCCGACTCTCATGGAGAACAAAGCTGTAGGTCTTCAACCTATGGCCCAGGAGGTCTCATCCGCAGAATCTGTTCCTGGTTGTTCATGCCTCAGCGAGGAGAATCCTGTCCATCGTTTGGACCGCTTGTGGCCCCTGGGTTGTACCGAAACTATGCAGACATATTCCGCGCCCTGACCTTGATTCCCTTCCACAATCCCATTTCTTCCTCCCCCAGATCTATCGATGGCTCACACTCGACGACAGCTCCAGAGCCAACGTCGGCTGTAGCAAGCCGCACCCCGCAGCCACCCTATCGCATCCACATGTACGCCTGGAAACCCAACACAACCTACAAGAAGACCGCACCTCCACCTCCAGACTACCGCATCTGTGTCCTTGACGCCCGCTCGACTGCCATGCCCACTCTCACTCAAATCGGAGGTCTCCTCGACTCAGTGCCAGAAGATTCAGTTTCAAAGGAGAAAGTCGGCAGACTGGAGGCCCGAATCAAGCATGGCAAGAGGAACCTCATCCTGGCTGTGGTCGATTCAGGGATTGTTAGCTATCTCAGATTGAGCGATGCATGTTTCGGAGCGGACAAACTGTTCGAGCAAAAGTTCGGACGTACAAAGGGCAAGGGCAAAGGGAAGGGTGGTGGTGCTAAGCAAAGGCCACAAACCCAGCAGAAGTGAGGAAACAGGGTTTGTTCCTATGAGGAGCCTTTGATCAATTGCAATGGATAACGCTGGCGTTTGAGAAGAGCCGGGAGAATTGGCATGTCTGTAGGCGTACATGGCTGGCGAGTATATTGTTGATGATATTTCATGACTACGTCGATACTGCGGTTGATGTAGGAGCGATACAACGACAGATAGGATAGATATGATACCCCTTAGAAGCAGCGAGAAAAGATAGAATATCTCATTTGAGAGAACCATGATATATTGGAACGCAAGAGTCAAAGTTGAAGAAGCAGATATATATCTGTTTCCAACATTCAATGTGGTGAACTGGAGAAATGATAGATACCACTAATTGGCGAGATTTCAAACAAGTAGAAATATCTGTCTCCCCTTGAGAGAACGTCCGCTTTTCAGCATGGAGAAAAGCCAGGCGGACTGCCTGATGATCTAGGGAGGATTGATCTACCATCTACTATAGACGTCGGCCTGTGAGATGCAGGTTTTTCGCGACGTATATGCTTGAGATGGGGAGGAACAGCAAGGAGAAACACTTCTGGAGAGGGTAGAACAAATACCAGATTCATCATGGAGGGAAAATGACCTGGTGTTTCTATCACCTGGACTAAAACGAGGAGGGAAATCCATCGGATGACATGCATCGTAGGATCTTGTAGAGCGACGAACCTTTGCATTTATGGTTGGCGTCATTCTAGTCCAACTAGTCTCGTACCATAGTCTACGTGCCATCGGTGAAAAGACCGGTGATCGGGCTCCATCTGAGCACTGTGTGTGCTGGGCAGGCGGCGAAGCGTCGAGACCTGGACGCTAGGTGCATCAATTTGGTAAGACGCAGCCTAGACAGACACCGGTGCTGTGGTACACTGTGCTAGCCTAGTGTCTCTATGCATCAACCCCGTGGGGTGTTGGCTGGCTTGCAGGTGTTCATCTTGCCATCGATGCTCCACTCGGCTTTTCAGCTAATCCTGAACAACTTCTGAAGTCTGTGATGGCCTGAATGGAAGCGTGGAGGTATTTGAATCTTTGGTTCAGGATTGAGTCAGACCATACATCTTAAACATGCCATCTGAGAATTGTGCGAGGCTCTCGTCCATGGAGTCTTTGTCGTGTGATTTGTGGTGGATTTGCTCGAGCTCAGCATTCAAGTGATCAAGTAGTCGCTGGCCATTAGTATTTCCAGGCACAATTCAGAGGGAATATCCATGTCGGGAACGCCAATAGTGTCACGATGTTTCTCGTTGTAGTAGAAGTACTCAACAACTTTTTCAAGGACAATGCCGCTGATATTCTCGAGATGACAAACTCCTGTCTGGGCTTCGCTGAAATTGTCTAGAGGAACCAGGGTCAGTCGCTGGTGTGAATCAATAGTGTGAGCAATGACTTACTCTGTAGGTCTAGCATACGGCGAATCGTGGCAGATACGCAAGCTGCAGAACGGCGAATGTGGAACTCAAAGCCATCTGCAGACACGAGGGTGACGAATGGTGAAGGTGTTGCCGTATCCGCGTTGACCGCCATGGTGAGGGCCTTTGGAGAATCTAGGAGGCTGCGAGATAAGTCTAGTCTGGAAGGAAGACTGCATTGATCTTGCAAATAGCTTAGGTTTCTTACTCAGTCGGAGTACAGTTGGCTTTGAAGTTTGAAGGGGGAATGGGTTTCGTGCGATAAAATGAAAAAGGCAAAGGCGGTCAGGGGCAGCAAAACGCGTTGCTCTTTCACGGGTTTTGCTACTCGCGTTCTTGAACTTTAATTGGCTCTTTCCCGATCACGTCTCATGGACTGCCTTTGATAGTCACACCCAGATGTCACGCAACGCTACCTCGATTTGCAATGTATTGAAAGGACTCCGCTTAGGCAGATGGAGAATTCCTGCATTTCGGCGTCCTACACATCAGAGGATGTTGAGTTGCTCAGCTACTCGAGGCACGATATCTGCGAGTGGTTATGATGCAACACCAAAGTCCAGACAGCTGAATACTTTAGCGACAGAAATCTCAAGCCGACGGAGCGGTTCAGACTCGACGTTGGCTGATCATGGCTCAACAGGTCCAGTCTCTGCCAGTGTGATGCCTAGTCACGCTTCTGCCACTCCACAATCACCACAGGTGAAAGAAGTCTCTTCGAGGTCTTTAGGTTCCAAGCCAACCAATAAATCGCCCGACTACAGCATTGCCAACGAAGATCGATGGAAAAGATTTGCGCGGTCAAACGGAGCCACAGGCACCATGTGCTACGGGCGGTCTATCCTTCTCACCGGTGGGACGTCAGGAATTGGCCTTGCCGTAGCCCAGCGTGCCGTTCTCGAGGGCGCGTCTCACGTTATCATTGTCACAAGAACCGCTTCAAATGGAAGCAATGCAGTTCAAAAGGTCACAGAAGCAACAGGGCTCCCGGACGCGCCTGTGTCATACATGAGCAATGACTTTATGAAATTCCCACCAGAAATGGTCAAATCTGTACTCAATCCATTGGTAAGCCAGCCCTATCCTGTAACTAGCCAGGGAATCCTCTATTTCCCCAGGAGAGGAGAGTCAATACTCACGTACAATATTTCTTCAGTATATTAACACCCTGATCAACTGCGCCGGTTTGACTTCGAACCAGCTGATAATCAAGCAGCGAAATGAAGGTGCAGAGGCTGTCTGGGACGCGAATTATCATCTGCCTTTCAAGCTCTCCAAAATGTTGCTAAACGATTATATGGCGAGGGCAAGATTGATCCAGAAAGATAAATCAGACAGTCGAGCCTCGGAGCCGTCCTGGTGTATCGTCAACGTCTCCTCTCTCCTGGCACAGAAGGGCGGCAAAGGCTCAGCAACTTACGCAGCGTCCAAAGCAGCCCTGATCGCACTGACCCGCGTATTGACCCTGGAGAGCGGCGATCTCTCCGAACGGGCACAGGACGTTATGCCGCCCATCCGCGCGAACGCCATTCTGCCGGGATACATTGACACACCGATGATTGAAGGTGAGTTGCCTCCCCCACCCCCCGAGTTGTTGATAGCAACGTACGCGCGAGCGGCCTAAGAAGGGCAAGCACTTGATTCGCTCACGGAAACTCTTGACACTATCACAGGCTTCTCCGAGGCTCGAAAGGCGCAGCTGACGGCGCAAATTCCATCACGGAGGTTTGGCAAACCGGCTGAAGTCGCGGACGCCATCATGTTCCTCCTGCGCAATGAGTATGCAAATAACTGCATCTTGAATCTCGATGGTGGGCTCAGTGCGATTTGATGATCTAGCCTGGCTGCATGTAGTGCGGACTGGTGGCAAAGATGGGCTGAGGAATCGGAAGGGCCAACCCCACATATTCAACGGCAAGGGATATATAAGGCGCTGAAACAAATACCTTAATGCACCACAGCGAGGATATACGTTTCCATTACATAGACCATGTGCCTGAGGAGGCTTTCTGAATTGTTTTAAATATTGGTCTGGCCGCATACAGCTCATGCGTAGAACTATGCAATTCTCTTCTATAATCATACATCCACAAAGGCCAACCCGCTATCCGAGTGCTATGTATCCTCATTGATTGAGCAGTTCATTATTGAGCACTGTTGCCTCTCTCTTATGCATTTCGAACAAGCTAGCTCGAGCTTTCCTGTCCATTTCGGAAATTCTGCCCGATATCAGGCTGGCTATGCAAAATTCCATCCAGATACACCCTCTGTCTGTCTGCCCTTCAGGGATTCTTTTCGACTGATGATACATGTGCTTGCAAATAGACGGGTCCTTTTACATTGGGGTGCAATCGTTGAAGTCCACGAGCATGTGCAAATGCCCCTCCCATTTCATGCGGCGTCGTCTCTGCTCGGGTATTTATGCTCGAAATAATCCTGTTCTGTCCTATCCGGTCGTGTCCCGTCCATAAAGAGAGCGTTTCTAATCATCAGCAATTACAAGTGCACCATCGTCCTCATCAATGACAATGGCCTTCGACGATGAGTCTGTCGCCACCTTCGCCGAGACAGCACCCTGAAGCTTCTTCGCTGGTGTCTCTATCCCGTTTGCGCCAGCATCAGACAAGGCACGTTTCCGTTTCGCTGTGGCCGGAGCTGTGGCCGAAGCTGTGCCATTGGCGACAACCTCCACATCATCGCCGTCTGATTCTGGTGCTTCGGCGGGTGGTATCTTCTTCGGCTTGCGTGGTATCTCAAATGTTTCGCCTTCTTTCTGGACAAGACTAACGGGCGGCCGGCCTTTGACGGATTGCTTTGCCTCGACAGCTAATTGCAAGTCCACACGTGGAGTGTTATCCTCCTCATCTTTGACGAGAATGAAGCTGGCATCGCCAATACCTAGGTCGGAAAGCTTCTTCTCCAAATTGTCCTCCAGATCCGGATCATAGATGATACCAGCGTCAGTCATGACCGTGACCTCCTCACCGTAACTGAAGTTGGTCTTGAGAATATTCTGAACAAGGTCGTTCAGTGTGGCTTTCTCGAGATCAACAGATATCCTGGCCATAGCAACACCGCAAACCACGCATTCTGGATTGGGCGTCTCTAATTGATCAGTACGAAGAGATCCATTCCACAGCCACAGCCATTTCGTGCGAGCATATTCCCCCTTAAGGACTTTAAATGCCTGCATCACACACAGACCGGCTACCATGGCATTCGTGGTTGCAATAGCGGGGATGATATTTCCAGCCATTTGTTTGGTGTCAAATTTTGACTTTGCCTCGATACCGAAGATTGTGGCTCGCAAATTACCGGATGCGGTGACAAAGTCCATCGTGTTGTCGTCATCTTTATCGAAAGTGATGATCGGTCGCGGTTGGTCTGCCTTGTCTGCCGCCGCTTGATCTTCAGCAAGTCGCTTCGAGAGTCGTGACAAGCTGTCCTTGAAAATGACGAAATTTTCGGCAATTGACCAGGTCCGCTGGCTTTCGTTTGAGATGGTGGGATCAAGGCCAGCCGACTCTTGTTCGAGGGTGTCATAGGACAAGGGCACTGGGGGTTTCTTATCCTTCCACATATCCTCCATCTTGGCAAGTCTTTCAATGTCTTGATTGAACACTTTGTTGAAGACCTGGCGTGAGAAATCATCCGAGCCCATTGACCGTCTGATTTTCTTCAATGCTTGTGCCTCCTCTTTCAATTTCCGAATCTCCTCTGCGTTGTCTGAGTCTTCTGTATTGTCGAGATCGGGAGTTTCCACTTCCGCAACACCAAACAGCTCGGGCAGCAGGTAGCTCTTTCCCCATACTATACAATGAATGGGTTGGCTCGGGGTACTCCGTATGGTGCAAACCGGATATGAAATGGGGGTGCTCTTGGGAGAGCAGTCGTAACAAGCAGTGTTGCCCTTTTTGATGACCTGTACCTGGCCCTTGAAACCTGTAGTGCCCGATTCGATCAGAGGTATATCAACAGCCAAGCACATCTTATTGACGTGTCTTCTTGCATCCATGTTGTCAAGCGCATTGAAGACCAGCGTGAACCGGGAGAAGAATTCAAGATTGAATTGCTTGTCTTTGATATTTGCATGATGAGCAATGAGTTTGACATTAGGGTTGAATCTCTGAGCGACATCCTTTGCGACAATGGCTTTTGGCTTCTTGATATGTTCTTGCCGGAAGAGAAATTGACGGTTGAGGTTTGAGAGATCAATTGTATCAAGGTCAATGATGTGGATCTCACCAAAGCCAGTGAGGACGAGGTTCTTGAGGAGTTCGCAGCCAATTCCGCCGGCGCCGACGAGGAGGACTTTGGACTAGGAGGTGGGTTTTAGTTCGTGATCGGGAAAAGGGAAGCGGAGATGGTGGTTACCTCTTTGACCAGCCGATGTGCAGCACCAAGGGATTGTCTGACGAGCTTGTCGCGCGGCATTTTGAGCGGTTAGATGAGTCGGGGTTGAGAAAGGTGACGGAAGAAAGTGGAGTGACGGCTACAGGGCGATAAACATGGCGAGCTGAAGCGTGGTTGGAGGGAGATTGGTGGAAATGAACGACAAAGTACTATGGTACAGAATAAGGGGGACTTGTAGAAGTGAAAGGGTTGTGAAGAAGATAAAGAATAGAGAGAGAGAGAGGGAAGAAGGGCGCAGATCGTTCAGATCAGATCACAGACCCTTTTCTCGCATGAGGCTGCTTTTTGCTTGTAAGCGGCGGGAGCGGAGCGGCGACTTGCAGAAACGGAGAGAGGGATTCCCGAGTGGAGGGGCATATGAGTTTTACATACGAGTAATAACGAGGAAGTGACTCGCGAGTTACCGATATGGGAGCTATTGATTAGGCACTGGTTTAGGGACTGCTACCTGCAGGCACTCGGACAACAAGACGCAAGGCCTCACAGCACCCTGTAGCCAACCCCCTTGGGTTACCACGTACATAAACCTACGAGTGCTGCACCTCCAAGCACAGCACTCGGAATAGGTACCCCTTCCAGGCATGTGGGCGCCACTGGGCGGTTATGCTTTGGTGACGTGACCCCCAGGATGTGCGCGGGCTGAGGTGGTGGACAACTACTCCGTAGCAGGTTAGCCAGCACCCACAATGCCACTAATCCCAGACTAAGCCGGGGCCAAGGCTAATGCTATGTGCCTTGCATATCAACCCACAATCAAACCACCAATCCTTCCTCGCCCACCCCCGAACAAGGGTCACGCCGTGGGATAACACCCCCCCAATTCCTAAGATCATTCAACAGAGAGAAGATCAGGGCCACTGTCCAAACATCGAATCTCCTTGGCGGTGCAGAAAGAAATGTCAGATGACGAGGCCGACCCGGAACTACTTGCCTTGCTACGACAATCCCTTGGCCTGGGTGATGGCAAATTCACCGCTCCTCCCACGACCGGAGTGCTGCAATCAGCCGAGTACATCTGCAACAACTCGATCGATGTCGCCATATCGACGGCAGGGACCAAAGCCGCCGCCGAGACGATATGGCAGCTGATGCAGCGCAAGGGCTACTCGACACAGACCTGGTCGGAGCATGAACTCCACCCGCAGGCCAAAGACGAAGCCACCGTCAATTTCATCTTCACCATGAACCTGCTGAACTTCTCCTTCTGGTCCGAGTTACCACCAGAACAGCGCTTCGCAGTCGAATACAGGGATCACCGTTGGACTGGCTATTGGTCCCTGGTGGCGGCTCTACAACGCGCATTGGATGAAGGCTATGCCATCACCACCCCAGACTTCTGGCAGGACTTAGACGCCTGCCCGGACTCAACACTAGAATACATCTTCCGGTCCGCAACCGATGAACCCATCCCACTGCTCTCCGAACGCATCGCCATCCTCCGCGAGGCCGGCACGATCTTATACGAGCAATTTGGCTGCAAACCCACGAATATCATCTCACGCGCGAGCCAGTCCGCCGCAGGACTCGTAAACCTGTTGGTCTCGCACTTCCCCAACTTCCAGGATTCGACGGTCTTCCACGACAAGCCGGTCCGGCTGTACAAACGGGCACAGATTCTGGTGGCGGACCTGTGGGCGTGCTTCAACGGCACCTCATACGGGACGTTCACCGACATCGATTCCGCATTGACCATGTTTGCCGACTATCGCATCCCCCAGATGCTGCAGTCGCTCAGCTGTCTGTGGTATTCGCCGCGCTTGGAGTCGCGGATTTCGCGACGCGACGAGTTTGTCTCTGGCGAGGCCATGGAGGTCGAGATCCGGGGCTGCAGTGTCTGGTGTGTTGAACTACTCAGACGCGAGATCGAAAGGAATCATCCCGACGCCAAAGGAAAGCTGAATGCTGTGCTTATTGATTTCTTTCTTTATGACACCTGTAAGGAGATGGAGAAGAAAGGTGAAATCGAAGACGTCTTGACTCATCACCGGACCAGGTCGATATTCTACTAGATGTCTGTGGTATAGGTAGAATTCCTTTTATTTGGTGGTCAGCGTTTGGGCGGAGCTTTCCCTGGACTTGCACGTATCAGACTACAGTTTAGAAACGGATAGATTTGGAGGACGCAAGGTCCATTTTCAATTAGCCTTCTTCACGAGAGAGGCATCTCTTTATTCCATTTATGCTTCTGCAATTTTTCAACTTGCAATGTCTATGCCCATAGTCTCCAATTTGCAATGCTTTTCCAATACTGGATACTCGAAATGAGGAAGTCAACAACACAAAAACACCATGAGAGAGATCTCACTTCACCCCAGCCTCAACAGGTGTACTTGCTCCATTGGATCGCGACATGGAATATGGCACTAGCACCTTCTTTGCCTCCCAGATTCTCCATGCCAAATTCTCCACCTTGCCATCAGCCTTTACCACCTGTGGGGCAAATTCGATTCCGAACATATGACGGACGGCATAGACAACGCGCTTAGCGTACTTGCCGTCCCGTTCTACGAGACTGCCAAATGCTTGCTTTTCCGTACTGGGTGCAATGTTTGGATCTCGATCGAAGCAGTTCTGAACAACGGGAAGCAGTGTCTTGCCAATCGCCGCTCGGACGAGCTCGTCAGTATGTGGCAAAGCTGGTGTCGAGAATGAGATGCTAGGATTCAACATCTCTATCGCATCGTCACCAAAGGTTGGGATTCGAATCTCAAAAGGTAGGGAAATTGCCATCACGGTGTGCTTGCCGTCATGATGATACCGGAATTCAAAACTGCCTTGAGTCCACCACAACTTGTCGCCGGAGAAGACCATTTCGCCCGAACAGAGCTCCTTCTCAACTCCATCTTTGCTCTTGACGGTGACCCTGATATCACTACTGACAATGCCAGCTTCTGAGTTAAGTGAGTCGTAGATACCGGGATTAGTGGCAACCCAGCGACCAGAAGAGGATATTCTCGTGACTTCTCTGCTAGAATTATCAGATACCATATAGAGTCCAACCCAATCCTTCTGGCCATGATCAATAGGGGCGATCCACTTGACCGTAACAGGAGCACCGTATTCAAACAAGAGTGGCTTGAAGTCATTCGTACGCTCAGGAGGCGTTCTTGCCTGTGCGGACTCTTTGTCGCTGGACCGTTCAGAGTCGGCTAGCGCGGATGCTGGGGTTCCCGCAATCTCAAGACTATAGTCGGAGAGATTGAACCCAACTTTGTCCACGTCGGTTGTGGGAATGACCATTCGAGAGGGAACCTTGTGGAAGATCCCCTTGAAATCTTCAACAATACTTGTGACTCCTGCTGCCAACTTTGGTCTGGCGGCGTCGAGGGCATCTTCCATGATGTCAAAAGTTTCACTCAACACTTTGTCCATACCGTCCTGCCACTGCCGTAAGGGTGGAGGCAGGGATCTTCGAAGACTTCTGACTAGTCCTGCATCTTGTCGGAGGCTCCTACCATATAGTTTCTGCATATGAGGTCGCTCCACAAATTGAATGAATGCTAGACTGAGGGTGTGACTGAGAATTGCTAGGCAGAACACTGCTTTGCTACTAGTAATGAGTGCGACACCCCAGACCCCAGCTAGGCCAAGTACACGCTCGGGATTGTTCAGGAACCGGTAGATCCCTCCGTAGGTCAATTTTGGTTGCTGGTCAAAGAAGAAGTCACCAAAGAACCAGCCGAATTCTCCGAGCTGATCGTAGATACTGAAAGCGGTCCAGACTTGCAAAGCTATTAGTCCTATGCCGATAACATGTTTCAAGAGAATCATGCCATAGTCCCAGCTGGAAGGCACATTATACATCTTCCATGCAGCCGCTGCGAACGTTGAATAACAGAGGGACATTCCCAGGTGGTAGGTACCTTTCCATTGTCTCCAGGCCTCATCGGTGGGTTCGCCGTACTTGACGAAGTGTCTGGTCCACTTTTTCTTCAACGACTGCCTATTGAGCAGGTATCCCAGACCAACCGAATACCAGATCCGGCAGATGGCGGCAGCAGTGACAAAGAAGGCCTTCCAGAAGGTTGTATCCGGTGTTCCAAAGGCCAATGCGAACATTAGTCCCAAAATGATTGTCACAGAGGTATCAGTCGTGCGATAGAAATCGAAATTCTGCAATCCCAGCAGATTATGTGTCTGAGGAGGTTGTGTATGGCCAGGGATCGGTGAATTTGATGCAGATTGACCTGTTGCGGCCGAAGAATCTTGCATACCTGGGATATCAATGATCGATTTACGGGGCGGTGGAGAATTGTAGGTGCGTTCGATATGCGGGTTCTCCACGATGACCAGAAAGGCAAATTGTGCGGCATGGGCGATGATGGAGATGAACAGCACTTTGTAGCTTGCAGCCATGAGGGAAGCGCCATAATATCCAACATATCCTATCGAATACATTGGATGTGGTGCCATCTCAAATACTCCATCGAAGGTAAGTTCCTGATCGATGAGATAGAAAAAGTCACCCCAGTACCAGGCAAAGTCTTTGACTACACGGTGTGCATCCAGCTTGACCCAAAGGTTAAAGATGAAAAGAGAGACACCAATACCCCATCGCAAGAGAGTCATAAAGATTGACTCTCCTGGAGGGCTCCGCGCACTGGTAATGGCAAAGAGCATGTATGATACAAAGTCGCACATAAGAATCAGGTCCACAATACGACGGAAGACCAACCAAGTGTTGTACTCAAGTGGTGCATCGTCAAAATTGTAGTCCTTTGGAATTTTGGTTTCCAATTCGCGTTTGACGAAGGCTCTCAATTTGGGACGAGGATTCTCATCATTAGAGGCACTGGGGAACAGCTTCGACATTCGACCCCAGCGTACCAAACGATTGTGGTGAGACTGCATGTGTAAAAGCCAGCCAATGCCAATGTTGTAACCGGCTCTCCAGCACAGAAAAATTGCACCGAGTATAGGTGTCCGATAAACTGAAGGAAGGCTCCATGCAAGGATAATGTGAAGCAACAAAATGAAGAGCACCAATAAGTCGCCCAAGTTCTTCGGCTCGGACGGTGAGAGAAGCTGGGACACCATATCATGCGTATAGGGCACAGTGAAAACAGTCCCGCTGGGAGTTCGGCCAAAAGTCTTCCTATCTTTTTCATTCTTGGTTGATTTCTCCTCCAGGGCATTTAACTGAAGCACCGCCTGCCGGGCCTCGCTTTGATTAGCAGCTTGCATGGGGGCATTCCTATTGCGAAGGCCTTCGGTGGCCGACTCTTGAGGAGCCATGATGGGTGGTCGCAGTGGGTGTTGGTGTGAATTCGGTTCTTGGTTTTCGAGTCGCGTTGGGGGTTCCACGATATGAGAATGTGGGCCTCGGAAATCCTGTTGCGCGTAGTCCAGCAGGTTGATTTAGACGAATTCAAGTTCAAACAGGGAACGACATGAGCTGACTGTACTCCGTACGCACCGGTCTCATTGCCCAGGAAGGTTGAAAACCAGACAATGATCCTGCGGGTTCAGTATGGACGGACACAAGTCGCAGACATTGATGGAGGCATTGCGGTGGAAGTGAAGAACGGAATATGTTGGACTTATTACCAGCGTAACTAGCGGATTGAAGACTTCCCACGTGCCGGATTTTTGGTGACCTGGGCAAGTACCAATGCCACAGTGGAGGGAATCCATGCCAATGACGCCATACACCAAGCACCCGGCCAGAGTGGGCGCTTTGCCTACGCAGAAGTCAACGAAATGGAGAATGGGATTGGGAGGCAGTTTTCTTTCTCCCACGCCCAGCCTTTACAATGTCTTGTCGTACGCAAATGGTATCCAAAAGAGGGGTTCAAGGAAAACAAAGGAGGAGAAAGGATTGACATTGCCCTACATGGGAGTACTTGCCCTTTTACGATGTTGCCCTTTCCGTGTGCACTGTGCCTGGTCGCCCCTTCCAAATGGCCTGACACATGAACGGCGAACAGGCGCGTCCTAACTACCACCCCACCTTCCGCCAATCGGAGGGCCCTTGTAATCTACAATTACCAATTCATTTTCGCCTGTTGGTTTCTTGCACCTCGCCGTCTTCCATTTTCGCAGGTTGATCTGACCTGACCTGATCATTTTCCTTTAATCAAGATTTCATTTGCGCTTATCCATTTCGCCTGCGCTGTCTCCTTATAGATCTTTCCTGACGTCAAGTGCTGATGGCACCTTCGTTTGAAGAACCCCTCACGGAGGCTTTAGAGACCCCGCTGAAGAACAAACCTGAACTCGTTGCACCTGAGCCTGGTAAGGAACTACTACGGGAGTTCATTGAAAGTCGATCCTAACTAACATCTGTGAAGAGCATTGTCCCGGGCCTGAATCAGAGCAAGCAGGCAAAGGCGACGCCTGCGCAGGATGCCCGAATCAGGCCATTTGCGCTTCTGCGCCAAAGGGTCCGGACCCTGACATCCCCCTCATAACCGAAAGGCTGGCTGGAATAAGGCATAAGATCTTGGTCCTATCTGGAAAAGGAGGCGTTGGCAAATCAACATTTTCATCCCTGTTATCACACGCATTTGCCGCGAACCCGGATTCTACTGTTGGCATCATGGACACAGATATCTGCGGACCTTCAATACCAAAAATGATGGGCGTTGAAAGTGAGACAATACATGTGAGCAACGCAGGCTGGAGTCCCGTTTGGGTCACCGATAATCTGGGAGTCATGAGCGTACAATTCATGCTGCCAAACCGAGATGACGCAGTCATTTGGCGTGGGCCCAAGAAAAATGGCTTGATTAAACAATTCCTGAAGGATGTGGAATGGGGAGATCTCGACTATTTGATCGTCGACACCCCCCCCGGAACTTCCGACGAGCATTTGTCTGTTAATTCATTCTTGAAGGAGTCAGGTGTGGATGGTGCTGTCGTGGTGACGACTCCCCAGGAAGTGGCCTTACTGGATGTGAGGAAAGAAATCGATTTCTGCCGAAAAGCAGGCATTAGGGTTTTAGGACTTGTGGAGAATATGTCTGGTTTTGTCTGTCCCAAGTGTACCCACGAGTCTCAGATATTCCGAGCCACCACAGGAGGTGGGAAGAAGCTCTGTGAAGACATGGGTATCCCGTTCCTCGGAGCGGTTCCTCTTGACCCACGCATTGGTATGGCATGTGACTTCGGTGAAAGTTTCATGGACAGCTACCCCGATAGCCCGGCTTGCAAAGCATTACGACAGGTGGTCCGGTCTGTGGGCAAGTTGGTCGGCGAAGACCCCGATGAAGTTCTGCCTGATGGACCGATTTGAAGCAAAGCGGATACCATACTCGAAACAGACATGGACGCAGGCCATAGATACGAACTCCCACAGCGCAGAATAAAGGTGTCAAACTTTCAACGACAATGCGTTTCAACAACAAGAAACACCGGCCAATGGTCTGCGTGGAAGTGTGAAAGAGGAACTACAGACACGTCGCCCCCCATCACTGCGTATAACTGCAGGGCGAGGCGACTGCTGCCGCTCGGCTGAGGATCGCTGACCAGTCAATACCCGAACGGGACTAGAAATAGCTGAGGCTGGTCCCTAGCTTGTTCTGACAGCCGTCAACCTCTCCGCGGCGTCTGACAAGAAGAGCTGGAACCCAATGACGGCAAGGCTGGGTAGGCAGACATGACAGGAGATTGTGAACCACCTCGGCGGTAGTGCTGGGAGTAAAGGAGACGCTTGGGACGCGCAGGACGACAGAAGTTGGACTAATCCGAGGCTAACTGCATTTGGACTGGGCTCCTGACAAGACAGTAGTGCCAAGCAAAAAGGCCTCGCTGAAAAGTTGTTCCACTGGCAGTATCCGAAACCCAAACTGGAGACCTCCTGGTCCCGTTTCACGTTTCATATTCATCCCCTTTTCCAATTTGCCTCGACGTCTTGACCAGAAAAAGCTCATCAACGCATCCACATGTGCTTCAGCAGTCGTTGTGACAATGGCCCGCAACCAGTCGCCTGGCCATCCCACCTGCACGCCAGATCGACTCCATGCACTCCCGTTCTCGGCATCGACCCGTTGGTGCCATTTGAGCCCATGACTTTTGTGGAGAGCTCTTCTTTTGAGACTCACATCCATCGTTCGCTCTAGCCCTCCAAGGGACCATCGTTCTACAGAGAGAGGGGCTACGGCCCTTGATCCTGAGACGTGCAGATGGCGCAGCCTAAATAGCTTTAGCCCTATTTGCAACGAAGCCGCGTACGACTCCATGCCACCCCGTGCTTTTGGTTCATAATTCTATGTGCTCACCTCCCTCTCTTAATCGTTTGTTTTGGTTCTTTTTCTTCGTGATTCTTCAATCCTTGTTGTGCTTGAGGCTGGACTCATTCCTTCTTTGCATCCTTCATTTCTCTCGAAAACCCAAGGGCAGGCCCTTGATTGATTTGTATCTTTCCTTAAAGACCAAACCGCCTCAAGCAGCAAACAAAGCACGACATCTCAAATCTCTCTTTTACATAGAGCGCCAGATTCGCCAGACGATCTCTACTGGCAAATATGTCTCGTATTCAAACATTGTTGCTTACTTTCTTCCTCATTGCGCTTGTCTTTGCGTCGCCCATCAAACAGCAGAACAGGAAACGATCGTTCAAAATTCCCGTCAAACGAAATCCCCACTACAAACCCAATGGAAAAGCTGCGTACAAGCGAGCCTTGTACAAGTTCGGCTTGGGCGATATCAGCTTCTTACCGGAAGGCGAAGTCGCCACGAGGATAAGGGCATCATCCAATGCTTCCGTCAGCGCTATCGATAACGAGGACGGTGCGACGACCGCTTCTCCAACCCAAAATGATGCCCAGTTTCTTTCCCCAGTAAATGTTGGTGGTCAGACCTTGATCATGAACTTCGACAGTGGTTCATCCGACACGTAGGACCGCCCTTATCTTGTGACGCACCACCGGCGGGTTCTTTACTGACGTGTACTTGCAGATGGGTTTTCAACACCAACCTCCCCGATGGGTCTCAACAGGGACACACCATCTACGACCCAACGAAATCAACGACATTCCAAGACCTGCAAGGCACGTTCAACATCACCTACGGCGACTCGTCCTTCGCATCGGGGCCTGTCGGCCTGGAGACCATTGACATTGGCGGTGCCACCGTCGACGCCCAAGCCATCGGCCTACCAGATGTCGTCTCCGACTCATTCGTGACCGACTCAGCATCCAACGGGCTCGTGGGCCTGGCATTCTCCCGGCTCAACACCATCCGCCCGAACCAACAAAAGACCTTTTTTGACAACATTATGGCCGACCTCACTCTCCCGGTGTTCACCGCGCAACTGATCTCGGGGGGACTCGGATCCTACGAATTCGGCAACATCGACACCAACGCCTTTGTCGGCGACCTGACCACCGTGCCCGTGGACAGCTCGCGCGGCTTCTGGGAAATCAGCTCCGCCGCCGCGAAAGTCGGGGGTGTCACCACCAACATCCCCAACGGCCAAGCCATCGTCGACACCGGCACGTCGCTCATGTTGGTCGGCGATGAAATGCTCGTCGCGTACTGGAACACCGTCCAAGGTGCGCAGCTGAGCGAGCAAGCAGGCGGCGTCATCTTCCCCTGCAACACGGCCCTCCCCGATCTAGAGGTCGCCGTGGGAGACACCTACTTCGCAACCGTCAAGGGCGAAGGCATGAACTTCGCCGAGGTCGGCACTGACAGGACAACGGGAACCGATTTCTGTTTCGGCGGCCTGCAGTCCAACCAGGGACTCCCATTCGCTATCTACGGCGACGTCTTCTTCAAGTCCCAGTTCGTCGTCTTCGATGGCTCCGGGCCCTCCATCGGCATTGCAGAGCATTCTTAAAAGCCCGCGTTCATGCTGCTGTCTCTGTCTCTGTTGAATTTTGCATTTTGCATGGTTTGGGAGCATTACCAGAGGCCGATCATTCGTTTAATTCAGACTCGATTGTCTGTCGGCGCATTTCCTTTGGGAGAAGCACTCGCAGCCCATTTCGAACGCATCGCATCACAGCGTGGGAGTTGGAGGAGCGTCCTATCCTTGTGACCCCCATTTTCGAATAAATGGCACGCACATGACTCTTTGCATTTTTGTTGGAATGTTTTTTTGCTTTCCTTTTTGATCTATTGCGTTGCTCTTGGAGGAACCACCCCAAAAAATTCCACTTACGAATTGCCACGATTGAACGCAGAGAGTAGCATCTATCGAGAACACATGAAGGAAAAGCGGCGGACAGGAACGATATCGTGTCGGTCTCGAGCTCCAAAGCGAAGAAAGTTAAGTTGGGCCTTGGGCGAAAGCAGCCTCCATACAAAGTACAGTGATTAATATACTGTAGCGCAAACCTCGCCTGCCTGTTTGGGAGGGTAACAACTAAACAAAGATGATAGGTTGGAAAGAGGGATACATCCCTCATATCCGTCCTTCCAAAATACAATAGTAACCTCTTTCTCTTTGTGATTGCCCTCATTGAAATTGTGAAGGGATCGATCTGACCAGTGATCAATCATCCGTCGTTGGAAAATGGGTTGTCTTTTAATAGTGAGCAATATGAAGAACACACCAACTAAAGCTTCCACAATCATGCCGTCCCATGGCAAGGAGCGTCTATCCAAGCCCCTAACCAACTGAGCAACAGCGAGGACTGGCTACTGGGCCTCTGTACCCCTTATCGACGCCACGAAAGAAAAAATTCATGATTTGTGTGTTGTCAAAGACCGTCAACAACCACGACAACACCTTGACGACGCCAATGCTTCCTTATTTCTAGCCAAACGAGACTCAATTTCCGTAGATCGCCATGACCCTTTTCATCTGTTACTGACACGTAGATTCCAGGCCATAAACACAACACGTGTTGCAACCAAAGCAAAGCAAATCATTCCAAATGTCTCCTTTCCCAGTTCTTTTCCTTCATTTGTCCATTCATCAGGGTGCAGAACGCTCTCAAAATTACAAGAACCAGGAGGACAAGCCTTAAAAATGCAGATCAGGGAGAAACAAAAATTATGAATATAAACTTCCTCTCAACGGGACGTCGAGAACTTTGTCGGAGAAACAACAGTGCCCGATCCCCCTGTTGAGGTCTTCTGAGTCCGAGTCCCTGGAGTTCACGACGCCACGGATGCCCAAGTCTCCAGTCTTGCTGGGCGTAGGAATGGCACCCCAGCTCAGCGGGCGCAGGACGGCTTCATCGCGCTCGGCTTGTGTATATCCGGGGATGTGGCAAGCGGCAGACAGCGCCAGTGAATTGCTTCCGATCAGAGGCATTCCGAAGGGGAGTTTCCGCAGCGACATAACCAGTAGGAAGACCAAAAGGATGAAGCCTAGAAATAAGAGGAACAGCATAGCCAATGGGCTGTACGCCACCGTTGTGATTTCATCCTGCATCGGCACCAGCCCGTCGCGCGGGATGATGGTGATGTTTGCGAGGAAGATACTCTGGGAGACCAGCCAATGCATCAGGCCTGACCCTACCAGAAGCGGGATACCATATTTATAGGGGAGATTGAGGAAATATGTGCATTTTTGCTCACCCTTGGCGTCACTGACGCGCAGGTATTTCCGCCCACGGCCAGTCGTTACGCTGAACGTCATCAGCTCGCGTGAGAGGAACATAATGGTGAACAGGCTATTGTAACAGACGTAGAGGAATGAAAATAGCGCTTGTGGGGTATTGGCGATTAGTGTGCTGATGGCAATCGAGGTATTGCCGTATCCAGGGAGATTCCACCCCATGACGAGATTTTGAGGTTTAACAGTCCCGAGGCCAATGGCCCAGGCGTTTCCAATCGTCTTGTCGCCTTTGAAGCTATCGATGCCGAGAGCGAGACAAACAGAGGTACCGACGCCGGCAATTCCGAAGAGCGTTAACAGGAAACTCCATTGCTTCCAAGTCGCAGCTTCGTAGAAGCGGTGTGCACTTGGTTCGTAACGCATCGATGTTACAGTGTAGCCTAGTTTGGTGGAGGCGATAACACTTCCATGGCTCGCCAGACACATGCCTTCACTTGTGCGATCGGGATGGCGAATGAACGATTCGACGGCATCGCCCACTGTAACGAGAGGCGCTTCACCCAGTCGAAAAGCCACGTAGGCGATACCCAGGACTTTCAAAACGTTGAAGCCCAGAACCACAGCCATCAGGATCAGAGAGAAATGCAAATGACATTCTGACTCGACCAGCTCGGAGAGGCAGTAATCCACTTGATACCCTCCGGATTCCCACTGATCAGCCATCTCTTGCAGCTTCGAGGTCATCTTTGAACATGGGATGAAGCCAAACTCGTTGGGACAGCAGGCCCCAGTTTGGTTCACAAGGTCAGGGCTGTCGCAAATCCATTCAAATGCGTTGTACTCGGCCGTTATTTTTTCCGGAAACTCATTGACTGTTCTCTTTAAAAGCGACCCGTTATCCGTTGGGGCATTCTTCACAACGACCAGGATATTCCGGCGATCTTCAACAAAATCCTTGGCATAAAGATCAATACAATCCTTGTTGGTTAGCCTTTCAAACTCATTGGCTCGACTCTGAATATCAGTTACGTTGCATTCGGCGTTGTCGGGAAAGAGTTGCCTGTCATATGCAGCACCACTGACAAAGTCATCGTCGATGTAAAGCACGTTGTAGTTGTTGGTCGCAAGCGCCGAGTAAAACACCGAGTTATATCTGGTGGATGTCAGTAATGATGGTGAACAGGGGGTGTCTTGGTGAAAGGACGCACACCAGATGTAGAGGGATTGAGGAAATTCCAAGAATCCACCATAAAATGGCCTTCTTCCGTCGCAGAGAGGTGAGGTTTCGGATACTGGGGATGCCAATATCAAGCCATTTTCGTTTGGCATGTGCTCGGTCGACTTCGCTTCGGCTTGGGGATGACAGCAATTGCATGCAATAGTTTGAGCTTGCCAGTAGGACGGTGGCGACGATGTTGAGGGCCAGATGGACCCAGGTGTCTTTGGTCTCAGTTGCCTTACAACTACCCCAGTACACCATGTAAACGCCGTCCATCATGTTGTGACCAGCGGCTACAATGCCCACTGTCATGGCAACATTTGCGACGAGCACCAGGGTGGCGCAGGACAGTGCGATCTTGGAACTGGCTTGCCATCCTCTCCCAAACCATCTCTTCTTCTGCGCAGGCTGTCCAGGAGCCGATAAAAACGGGGTGGGAGTGGTGGCTAGAGGGTCCGGTGTGTATGCGGTTGCACTGTTGAGGTCGGGACTGAAAAAGCTTCCACTCTGTTGACTCGACAGCGGTCCTCGTCCAGTGCTCGGCAGCGGAGTGAGTTGCAAGTCATCCCGAGAGGATAGGCCTTGGTATGACTGTTTGAACGGAGGCCAGAGAGGGATGTTTCTCCTAAGGTGCACAGAGTAAAGGGTCAGTCAAATTGACAATCGCGACGTCGTACGTGCCAGTGGGGAGGGGGAATGAGAGGTGAGCGGTGCAGGTTGGAGGGTGCACTTGAGTGACTCGTACCGCTTCGCATTTGATTCCATCGCGACTTCTCTGTCACCTCATGGGGCCACCAACTCAAACCAAGGAAAATCACCAGCAACAGTAAAAGATCACGAAAATGGATCGAGTTTGGAATTGAAAATGAGAATGACACTGAAACCGAATCCGAAAATGAAAATGAAAATGAAAATGAAAAACGAGTACAGTAAGAAGTTGGCAAGTAAACTCACCTTACTGTAGGCATGTAGTACTATGTAGTAGGGAGCTGATGGCAGTCCGTTTGACGGGTCTCTTTGGTTTGTAGTCCTCGGTCTATCTCGTACTCATAAGCTTCTCCGCAGTAACAATACTACTCAGAACCGACTGTCTTTGGTCCAGGCTTGATGTGCGCGCGCTCCTGCTCGGTACTAACTAACTCATCACTCGTAGGTGACCAAGGCATTTGGGTTCAGCAGCGTGGGCGTTTTTCGCACTTCCAACTTCCCAAGATAGAACTTACGGACTACCGGGGGGGGGGGGGGGGTTGGTAAGCACGGGTGCAACTCGGTTGGCCAACGCCTGGCTAGCTGCAATGCCCTCGACTCCACTCGAACAGCCCAGCTGGGCTCGTCTGGCCCTGGCCAACGGAGCCTACCTGCCCGAGGTTGCTCCTTCATGTCCGGGCTGGGCTGGTGTTGCCGAAGTGGAAGGTCTTCGTGTTGGCAAGTATCACTATTGGGACTGTTTAGGCTGGCTGAACAAGCCTCGCCTGGCCTCGGGTCTTCAACCATCATCTGCATTCCGACGCCGAAACTGCGATGCCCAACTGTCCATCGCGTGCTCAGCAACGGAGCACACTTCTGCGCGAACTCTGGGCATCTGATTGTCTTTCTGGTCATATTCATGTCTCCACCGAGTCGGTTGGGGATAGTCCATGTCATAGATTGACCTCAGGGAACGGGTTTTCACCGACCATCAGAAAATGAACTGTCTCAAAACATCTCAGATTCACCAATCAAGACGGGAGAAGCGGTGAAGTCTGGAGCGCGCGTTCAAATGGAATGGTGACAATCCGAAGTGCCTGTGTAAGAGTCATACCTAGACCTATGGCCCCGGTGAATGATAATGAAAAGTCGTTGCCATGAGCGGATAGAGAACAAAAAACGGACCCTGTCCTGCATCATGGCTTGTCGGTGGCCGAAGCACGCCTTGACCCCTTTTGGGGACTCTAGCCTTTGAAGATCTGGGCTGAGTTGTGGAGGTGGCCCCAGCTTTTCTGCTGACACTCGCTCCCATTCAAACCCAACAGTGCCTACAGCCCAAATGGTAAGTGGCAACCGGTCGCGGGCCTTACGTAGGTACCACTGCCAACTAAGCCTTCCTTGCAGGCCGAAATGTATGGAGCATGCATGACCGTTGCTGTGCTCGTTCAGTAAAGTGGCGCTGGGTCTGTAGCGAATACCGAGCACCAGGTACGGAGCATGTTCCACCTTCTATAGACCGAATACGAACGAGAAACCAGGTATTTGATGCGCAGCTTGCTCTCTTCAACGAGGTTCTTTGTACGATGTAGAACGAGGGTGCATACCTAGGTCGGTATGTATTCTGGGGCGTCAATATCTCATTTCAAAATCAACCATGAATACGCAATATTATTTTTGTCTCCAACCGTAGGGCCAACGAATCTATCAATCTACCAAGATCAAAGTCAATCAAAACTAGACAGCAGTTTTTAAGGAGGCTTTTTCCGTCTCGACCTGCCTGGTAATGAGGTCCCGAATGCCCCCCAGCCCTTCCTCACTCGATACCTTCAACACCCTTCGTTCCTGGGCGTCCAGCCCAACAAATTCTTCAGGTAGTACTGTCTTGAAGTCAAATTCCTTTTCTTCCTTCAACGCCAATTCCACCGCCCCTGCAAATTTGGCAGGATGTGCTGTTGCAAGTGAGATAGTCGGCACATCACTTGCTCCTGTCGTTGTGATTTCACGCAAACTCGCCGCCACTCCAATAGCCGAGTGAGGATCCAGAACATACTTATTCTTAGAAATGAGTTGGCCCTGATAGCTTCCTCTTATTGTCTCCAATGTCTCTGCGTTGCTGACTCGGTGCGTACTGAAGATCTCCCTCGCCTTGTCCAGAACATCCGGTTCAACGGTGAAGGATCCTGTCTGTTTCAATGACTGAAACAAGTCGTGGAGCTTGTGACCTGCTGCGCGAACCGACATTTCGAATCTATTCTGAGGGTTCCTCTCCAACTCATTCTCCAGCGTCAAATGCCACAAAAGTCGCTCGAAGTTGGACGAGACAAGGATGTCCATCGCGGGACTGAATGTCTCCTTGACCCCCGCTTCATGTGCTTGGGCTCCGTCCTCCTTGAGTCCTTCGTGAGCTTCCCTAGCCGGTGTCTCCTTTTTCGAATAAGACCCAGTCTGCCAGAACCGATGCAAGATATCATTTTCATTCGTCGCAATTACAAGCTTTGACGCCGGAAGACCCATCCGTTTTGCATAGTACCCTGCAAGTATATCACCAAAGTTGCCAGTTGGGACAACAAATTTGACTTGCTGGAGCTCTGGCCTTTGCTTCAGGAGTTGGAAATAAGCATAGAAGTAATATGTAATCTGGGCTAAGATTCGAGCCCAGTTGATCGAGTTCACCGCAGCAAGATGGTGGATCTTGTTCATTTCTGGATCAGCGAACAGTGCTTTCACATAGTCCTGGCAGTCGTCAAAAGTCCCTTGGACGGCAATACAATGCACATTCTGATCCAAAACGGTGGTCATTTGCGCTTCTTGAACGGGCGACACCTTGCCGTCTGGAAACGTGATGAAGATACTCACATCCTTCTTTCCCCGAAGGCCGTAGATTGCTGCAGATCCCGTGTCACCAGATGTCGCTCCGATCACTGTGAGATGGTGCCTCGGCTGTCCCTGCTCAAGTTTTTGATTTTTTCGCACTAGGAAAAACTCGAAGAGATTTCCCAGAAACTGTAGAGCAACATCCTTGAAGGCGAAGGTTGGCCCATGGAAGAGTTCCAAAAGATGAAGGTCATTCTTCTTGTCAAGCGTGACAAGAGGCACGGTATCAGGATGCCTGAAAGTGGAGTAACTCCGGTCGACAATGGAGCGAAGCTCGTCGTCAGAGATTTCGTGCTCGTTGACATATAGCCTGATGACTTGATATGCGAGCTCTGCGAACGATAGATCCTTCCATTCCTGATACCTTGAGCGAACACTGGGCACCTCATGCGGATGGAACAGTCCGCCATCGGAGGCTAGTCCTTTAAGCACCACCTCCTCAAAACTGAAAAATTCTTGTAGGCTCGCGTCATGGTAGCGAGTGCTAGAATACTTCGAATTATTGGACGCCATATTGGCGGTGGTTGTGGAGCTAAATTTCCCAGAACGAGTCCTTTCCGATTCCAAAGACGCGAATTCTTCGGGAGTCCTGGAGTCCACTTGCTCCCAGGTTCCGCTACAAAAAGTACCAGTCAGAATAATAGAGACGAACCGTCAGGAATCCAACCGTTCAGTTTCTAGAAAAAGGGCATAGCTCGATACAAAATTCGAGTCACGAACCCCAATGATTATATGCCAAGTGCCAAGCGACTAGCCCTCAATGGTATTAGTGGGATCAATAGCCCACAGGCAACGAGGCTACGAAACAAGGATGACGGTGTCGCAACCGATCCAGCCTTTTCCAACTCGGGCGCCATATGCAACGGTTACACGACTTATCAACTGTGTGGCGCGCCTTTGTCGATCTGCGATAACAGGTTGATAGGGACAAAACCGTAGTGATAAGGTATCAATGTAGTAGTGGGCACACACGGAAGCAGAGAGGCTGTGCCGCTATTAGTTGACATCCAGTTCGGCAGACAAACAGGAGCTCAAGAAACCGATGTAGGCCAACTCAACAGTAATGAGACATTCGATGCCTTCTACTGTAAGGCAGCCTCTTGCAGGAGAAATGCCCCCGCTTTCTGTGACAGATTGTCGTCAGAAAACTCTGGGAAGGCCCAAAGGCGACTTCCCAGAACCAGTTCAATCCGCCATTCCCATTAAGCCATCACAGCATTCACACCGAGCTGATCATCTGGAGTTCAATCCTAACCAACCACATCAGTGCCACCACTCTCTTCACTGGCTACCCTAATCTTTCGCGCGCGAGCGAGGGTTCAGATACACTGGTCGTTCGACGAGCCAAGGAACATCCGACCACACCCATGACTAGTACCTGGGGAAGCAAGAACCCCCGAATGTGAGAGAAATACCCTTCTCTTTAAGAGAAGACGCACAGGTGTCGCTGTCAATCGTGAGCCACTTGAAGGCGAAGTTGCAATGAAACCAAAAAAACTCATGGTTAAGAGGCGCTCCTAGTTTGGGTCGTAGCAAGAATTAAACCTGAATGCTGTTGTTCTCCTCCGAAGGGGTTTATTCGTAGAGATCAGAAAACGTGTTTGATGGGCGTACTGCTGTACATAGGATGTTCGGTGCAGCTCGTCGCTCTAGACAGAACTCATATGATAGTAGTCCCTATCTTCAACAGAATTGCGCCATTCACTATGTGAAGCGGAAGCTGCCTAGGTTAGGTGTTCAACAATAGTTGACAGTGTGATGTATGTAGCCTGGTCAATAAGATCAGTCGGGGTTGGGATCAGCTTCATACACAAAGTCAGCAACAATGCCAAGACTGATTGCCAGCAAAAATTCTTTGCACTCACTGCTAGCGCCTTGGCGAAACTGAGGTTCTCGACGAGTATATATTCCGCAGCCCGACCACTCTCTCTTCATTTTTTCTTTCTTCAAGACACATACTTGTACGCACCACCCCCCCCCCTGCATTTTGACACTGCAATACTGACTACTGGAACAGCAAAGAATCTCTTTTTAGTAAACGTCCTTCATTGAGTTGCTTACAGCAGCCACAATGACCTCACCCTGGTTGATGATATGTGCCCCTCGGTACCCTAGAAGTGAAGCCTTATGTTTACTCTCGCCAGCTTCCGGGTTTCTCCTCTGGAGACTCCAGTGAACAAGAGAGTGGTGATGATCTTTGACGTGCGTTTGAGGTCCTGGCTTCGTGCCGCTCAACGTGCGAGGTACCGAGGGCCTTTCTGACAGGCCACAAACTTTTCATGAACTTTCGGGAACCCTTGTTGGTTGGAGTTTGAGAAGAGTCATCTCAAGACGGTACGACATGGCATGAAGTCTGAGTACACACCATTACTGCTGCTGCATGTTCCTCGGGGACGCACGGCGAGATATCCAGGCGTCAGCTGGCGCGAAGATCTACATCAGTAACAAGGGAGAAAAAGTTCGAGGCGGTCAGGGCTCCAGGACAAAAGGTTTCTACTATTGAATCCAGATGGTGTTAGACAGGCGCAGGCTAAAAGATCGAACGTCCCCTGGCGCAGCGTAGAGCTTCTTCTAGAGTAACGCTCCGACCTTGAGAACATTCGTTGATTCAATGGATATGCAGTACCAGACCGCAAGCAGTGGGCTCTGAGCCTTGAAGTCACAACACAACCCGCCAGCCTACGGACACCGCCTTGATTTGGGGGGCGCAGGCGGAGACCCACGACAGTTCAATACCACACAGCACTGTCGCGGTCGCTGTCACTGTTGAACACTACGTCCCTCGGTGTCCATCCTATCGAGGCTTGTTTCGTCTGAATGAGTGCCAAAGAATACAACGGACCCAAGAAAATCCTGCGCTGCGCAGGAACAACACTCCACCGACGTAGTCGGCTGGTTGCCATGGATTTTCTGAGGGAGGAAGCAAGCTATCATCGTCCAACAAGAAGGCATTGATTTCGAGCTAACACGACAGACTAGCTAGTTGTCTCAAAACTGAATCTCGCCCTTCGCAGCATTGCCCTCATCATTCTTCCGCAGGTCCTGGGCAACCGTGACCTTATTTTCCTTGGGCCGACCCTTCCTATCCACGCGTTCGTCTCTGGGATCGAAGCCGCCATTTCCCCAAAGAGCCCACTCTGGCGTTTCCGCACAGTAGTCCTCGGGCCCAAAGTCCGCTCCACTATCCAGCAATGTAAAAAACTTTTCATAATCGATGATCGTATTCCACCTCTGATTGATGCGGAAGCGCTTACTGGCGAGCAGGGCGCAGCAGCTGTGTGCATGCTCGGCCGCAATTCCATATTCCAGGCCGCGATTCGCGAGGGCCCTGTCCAGTGCCTCGACGAATGCCACGACCTCTTCGTAGAAGGGGATGTTCTGCATTGTGAGAGACGACGCCGGGCCCGTGAACGTGGCTCCCTTGATCTCGATGAAGCATGGGAGGCCTTTTGCAACGAGGTCGGCGTAGCCTTCGACCTCGTCGTCAATGTTGAAGCCCTTGACCAAGGTCAGACGGAATACGGTCCGTTGCACGAACCTCTTCTCCCGGAGGATATCGAGACAGGTCTGAAATCTCTCCCAGAAGTCTCGGTGCAGCGGCCGGTCGATCTTGCGAAGGCTGTCCCTGTTGCTGGCATCGATACTCACATATAGCTGCGTGACGCGAGTAAGCTCTCGCAGCTGCTGCGGATGCTGAGCGTTGCAGACGAGGAAGCTGGAGATGTGTTCACTGTGGAGAAGGCCCACGAAGTCGTTGATGCGAGGGTAGAATATCGGTTCACCTACGAGACTGAGCGCGCAGTGCCGGATGCGCATCGCCTCCTCAAACCGGTCGCTCCGCACACCTGGAACGCCTCGCATCATCTTGATCTTCTTGTAGTGGCCTTCCTTTGCACCGTCGAAGATCATTTGCGGATCGTCAACTTCCCATCTCCAGGTGGTAGAAACCGGGTTGGTCCCGTGCCGCCAGCAGAAGACACATTTGTTACTGCATGAGAGTGAGGGCGTGGTTTCCATGCACAAGTGTGAGGCTATGCCGTAGAACGAATTCTTGTAGCATGAGCCACGCCCACGAAGTGCAGATTTTGTCCACCGGCAGATTTTCACCCCAGAATGCGATCCCACAATTGTATAGCCTTGCTTGGTCAATGCAGCGTATGTGGGCGATTCTTTGGGTACCATGGCTTTCAGGGGTACTGCAGCATTTTGGTTGGTTGGTGAAGAGTAAGTTGTAAAATCAACAGCCAACGGCAAACCACCAGTGCCACCGAGGTCCTCCAGATCGGTCGTTTTTGCAAGTTTGCGTCTTTTGTTTCGCCCGGAATCAGGGAAGTCGACCTCAGTGTCGTCCTCCAGCACTTCCTCCTCATCCTCGCTTTCGACGGCCTCCCCACTGCCAGGGACGCCATCCCCGAGAGAGCCGGTCGACGACAGCTCTTCAAGGACGCTGGAGACGCCATTGACCCAGTCATCCAAGGCTTGCTTGACATTGCTCTTCACATCTCCGAGACCGAGAGGATACGCCCTCTTCCTACCTGTCAGTTTCGCCATCCATCTGTCAACCTCCAGTGCCTGTGAGCAGAATCCTTTCTCTTCACTCGTCCAACCTTCCTTATCTCCAATACCAAACACACTGTATCCCGCCAGGACCGACAAAGATGAAGCATCGATCCGGAAATCATTATGGGTCTCGTCAAGATGGGAGAGGAAAGTGTTTAGGATTGTGTCAATGTCGTAAGAGGGTATGAGGAGCAGGTAGAAAAAGCGAGTGCTTGGGCGAAGAGGGTGCGTTGAAGACTTAGGTCCTGAGATGAAATAGTCATCAAGGTCAATATATGAAAGGTCATGTATTTCTGGTTTGAGGACAGCAGGCGTCTGAGTCGAGAGACTCTCAAGCCTACTCGATACCTCCTTGGAAAGCTGTTCAGTGGTACCCGTCAGAGAAGAGAAGAATATCAAAGGTTGAATCGATGGCGCTTCTGATTGTGCCGGCACTGTCTTTCCTGTCCCGGTTGCAGCTGGCTTTCGTCCAGTCACCACCCGAGCCGCCGCACGAGGCTTCCCTTTCTGGCTCGAGTTCGCCGAACGAAGATTGTATTGTTGGGCACTACCATGAGATATTAGCTGTGTCAGACTCTTGGTCTGAGTCTCAGCGCCAGCCTTGGGAAGCCAGTCAGTCTTCGCAGTCAGCGGCGGAGAGGTCGGCTGTGTAACTCGGACGCCTTGCCTGCGGCGCACAAAGAACGCGAGGAGGCCAACAGCGAGAATGAATGATGACACCACGACGCGGTGATCATGCCAGATGGTCAAACCTCGATCCATCCAATCTACAAGAATGACCGGCATCGCGCCGCCTTCGCCTATGTCCATGGCTGTTTTCGCTTGCGCATCTGCAGGAACAAGTTTAGATCACAGTCGAGATTCTCACATACACAAACTGAGTGGCAAGCGGGGAAATTTTTATTGTGCGGAGCACTCATTTCATCAGACGCCATTTCCACCAAGGCACAAATAAACCAGGTTGACAAGACAGAACTCGCTTTTGGAAACATTTCGCGCTCGCTAAGTCGAGCTACTTCAGTCATCATGGATTGATGCTATCTTTTCTATCTATAAGCTACCAAACTCGTTAATCAAATGGCCTCTCGGGGTATATTCGCGAGAAGTTATGCCTCCCAATGTATGGCCTCCCAAAAAACACCTTGGTTGAGCAAAATATGCTGGTGATTAGGCCCGTCAGCAAGCTCATGCAAATGCTTCCACCAGCGCTTCGCACATGATGGTGATCCCTCTTCTGCCTGCCTCAAGAACCCCATCCATGCCAATGAACGGATGGGGCATGCCTTGCATGACAAAAAGATCCGCCCTAACGCCATTGTCTTTTAGTTTCCTTGCATAGTTCTCCCCGTCGCTTCTCAGCACGTCCAACTCGGCCACGATGATGACGGCCGGCGGAAGGGACGCAAACACTTCGTCCGACGCGAGAAGGGGAGAAGCCTCCCTATGCGACCAATCCACTTGTCTGGGCAGATAGTGGTGTCGGTACCACAACATCTTGTTCGCGGGTAGGCCTGCTGTAAACTCGAATTCTTTCCAGGTTGGATTTGTCAAAGGTGTCGCAGTGTTATCTGTAATTGGTACCACGAGGACCTGTGAACGGATCGTCAAGCCCGGTTGAGGGTTCAGCGAGGCTTTCTGCACTATCACGGCAGCGATGTTCGATCCTGCTGATGCACCACTGATTGCGACTTTACCGAGATCCAGGTTGAGAATCTCGGCTCCTTCCGAAGTTGCCCACAGGAAGGACTCCCATGAATCGTGGATCGCAGCGGGCCAGACATTTTCCGGGGCAAGTCTGTGGGATGCACTCAGATCAGAAAGTCTGCTCAGCTCAACGTGTGAAGGAATATGTGTTTGCTTTTCAATATACCCAGGGAATCTTGAAACCTTGGAACCAGTGCAAGAGGCAGTGTGGGTAGAAATGAAGCTAACCTGTAGTCAGTTGTGATTACAACGGCATTTGCCCGGATACACATATTTGTGCAGATGGTATTTTCTGAAGTAATATCTCCAAACACCCAACCTCCGCCATGATGGTAGATCACGAGCGGCCAGCCTAATCTGGGCGGGGTTCCCGGTGGGGTGAAACAGCGAATCCAGATATCGGGCCCAAAGGTCTTGCGTCGTTGAATTGAGATGTCCTGGGTATTGCCAACGCAGAGGGGCTTACTGTGGCAAACAATATACTGGCCTCCACCCCTGCCCACCGCGAGAGGCAAATGATGGACGGGAGGGTTGTTTATGAGGTACTTGTTGTAGAAGTCAACGTATTCCTTGTGGAGGCTGTCCTTTACACTGGGGTGAAGCGAATATGGAGGATGGTGTATCTGGGCGACCATTTTGACACAGACAGGTCGTAGTCTGTGCCGTGAAGTCGAGAAGGGAGGCCAGAGGCATTGAAGGCAAAACGGGGTATTGTCGATGTTCAAATACGGTGGCGGAGAGTGTTCCACAGCTCTGATGGCAGAGGCTTGATCGATGGTGATGGGTCAAGCCCACGGCTGTCAGGCGAGCAGGGTTTCGGTTGACAGTAGCCTCGACCCGGCTTGAACATGGCTCCGCAGCAGGGATTCAGGGTACAAGCTTCTCTCCAGAGGCATTGTCAAATCGGTGGCGCTCATCTCCGGAACGAGAAGCAATCATTGGTAACCTGTGACTTGATGGAAGCGCATTATCAAGGTCCAGGTCGAAGGTGTGATCACTGCACGTTCTGCAACCCAGCACCACAGCTTCCCGTACGGTGCTGTGCATTGAACACCCCGAGAACACTGCATCACGCTACGCCATACCAGTACATGGTACCAGAGCTGCCATGCTACCGTGGCTAGCCGTTTAGTCGCGACCTAGGAGGTACGGAGTACGGAGGTTGGGTAGAACCTTCGAAGTGACCCAGTAGATAGAAGCACCAAGTCGGTCAAATGAACAATTGGTCGACAAGCTGTACCGAAGAGCTCACTAGGTACTCTCCGTCCAGAGGACTACTGTAAGAAGAGGTAGCGGACCAATTCTCATGTCGATGGCACCCATACTAGGCCTTGCCGAGCCAGTAGAAGGCTGAAGCGAGGCGTCTTTGCTGGCCAGCGGTTGCTCTTGGTCAATCGGAGAATAAACCACTCCAGTGGGATCGACCAGGGGACGGAAGGGCGCTCTCCAACGAAAGAAGTGCACATCAATGGCAAGGGATCCACCAAAGACCCAAGCGAGGTCGAGACTCGAGAAGTGAAAAGCCGATGGGCAGCAGATACGATCGTTACATTCATTCGTCATCCGTCCTCCCAGCTGAGGACCAGCAAGAGTTGGGAAACACCACCCCAATTTTCCAGTCACAAGAATCGTCATCATCAGCCCTCGACGTACGAGTACTCTGTACTAGTAATGTATGTACCGAGCCAGTACTGCCGTTAGTACTATGTATCTTTCATGACAGGTTGTAACATGCTATCAGTAGTACATTACATAGTAGTACATAGTACGTACAGAGTTGGGGGGTTGGACTGACCAAGCCACTGGGTCGGTGAGGAAGATCTCGGCAACCTTGTCCCACCACCGCCGCCTTCGCCATCACCACCACCCCCAATTGCATCTATGAAGATCACTAAGTCACTACTTAGTAACTAGTACATCGATGGTATCCGCCGTTAGCCTGGCCCAGAGGATGTAGCTCGACGATAGCATCCAAGGACCAACCCAAGAGTGTGCACAAGTCGTTCGTTCCAGCGTGTCGGTTTCCCCCCAGCCCGAAATCGTGATCGGAACCGGATAGCTCTCGATTTGTACACGTACCAAGCACCGAAGCCATTACATACACATGGTAGTCCTGGACAAGTGCGCAAGCCAAGGAGTTTGAGACCTGACGAAATGACGAAACGACACCAAGGGATGGGCACTACTGATCTGACTCCAGACTATGATCGGTCAGTCTCAAGTAAGTTCAAACTCTTTATTAAGTGGCTGTTTTCACAGAATTCGGATATTGGTGTGTTTGTTCGGATGTCGGCGCCACATACATGATGTATACTACTATGCCCACCCCCTATGTCAGGAATGGTTGGCCTGACTAGCATGGCTCTAGTCCTTTTGAGTGATGCTCAAGGGCTTACGGACCTACCGCCTGGAATTATCTCGCACGAGAGTCTGAGTGCGAACTATAAGTCCTCGACGTCGGCCGAACACTAGGTACGAGAGTCATACTCGTTACGCTGAGTGCACGCGGGACGTATAGTGACTCCGTGGTTAGTACTAGTATAACTCGCGGTAGCACTGCGGATACTTATACTAGTAGTACATAGTAGTATGCGGGCTGATTGTGACTGACTCTCTTGTTAGTACTTTCCTATGCAGTATGAACTATGTAGTGCATCCATACTTTGTAGTACTAAGTACTTTACTTGCTGATCTGACTCTCTAGAGCATGCATGGTACGGTGAGCTACTGTTACTTCGAGACATTTCTCAACGTCCAGTCCATGTCTACTGATTTCTATGATCTCGTTGCTTGTCGGCTCCGATATCGTTCAATTGTTTGGGCGGTGAGGTGTTGACTCTAGGCTCCTTCCTTGGTCCTGGGCCATGATTGACGCCTGGAATCTCGATACATACTAGTAATGTACATGTACTCGAGCTATGATGGAGCAGTGCTCATTCAAGGCCCGTTGCATCCTATGGCCGGGCCATCATGGGTTCTTTGTTCTCATCAAGCACATTCATCCACTAGCATTATTTGGTGGATGACCCTGAATCTCAACATGTGCTAGAGTCTTCGGGGTGGCAATTATACAAATGTTACTTTAAGACAATGTACCATATATATAGACCACATACTAGTATACTAAGTAGTATGTACTTGTGAGTCTAGGGAGCCTCGATTTATATACAGTTATATACATACAGTATATGGCACTGGAAGTATATATATTCTATATACTACTATGAATTATATATTAGTATGTATGTATATATACTAAGTACTTACAACATATACTTAATATATAGTACAACGTAATCTCAGTTCAGAGTCTACACTAATCCTAATTAGATAATATCGTGGCACGTTTTACTTTTCTTAGCAATCCAATTAAGTACTATTAACAACTTACTAAATGCCAATACTATGTATGTACTAGCTATATATATACTGTAGTTAGAGTACACATTTACAGCTGTTCCTGAGCCTCATTACCTTCAATATCCCGCAGGACCCAGTTGACCGGAGAGCCTCGACTTTCTGATCCAATGCCCTTCCCGCCTTGATTAATTCGACGCACTTTCGTAGCCTGCTATTAGGCCAACAGGTCTAAAGTGAACCTGGTTACCTTCGCGCTTCCATCCACCTCTTCGGAGAGCAAAAGCTCCACGGGAACGGATAACCCTGCGTCCAGATCATGCCTGAGTATTGTCTGGGCAACAAAAGGATTGCCCAGTATAAATCTGATGCTACGCACATTTCTGGGTCTAATATCGTAGCCGGTCACCCTTGTGATATCGGGTAATAGGCTTTTAGCCATGTACCATGGTCGAACTCGGTGAAGTGCATAAACTCGTGCGGCCCAATGCGTGATTCGGTGTGTATTTGGCAAACGCTTCTTGGGTGGGAAACACCGGTGGCTTTGAGGGTCCAACGTCGGTTAGTTGGTGGACTTTGCGGCTTAACCTGGATGGTTGAGCGAAGGCGAGATTCAGCTAGTAAAAATGGAATGCTGGACCGGTATGTCGCTCGCGGGATGGTAATGAGCTGGGTCTCGACTGTTGGAGACATTGCGACTGCGTGTGCTTTGGTGATGTCTGAGCTGTACAGTATGTAATCTGTCGTCGAGCTTGAAGGTCGACGTTGAAGATGCGGAATGATATTATGTATTTTGGTCCTATATATAGTACTAGTAGTACTGACCTTGCACAGCCAAAGCGAAGGCGAGAAATTACTGTTCATACATATATATGTGCTGAATTCAGTGAGGAACATTGGATCCGTAAAGTCAGAGGTTTGACGTCTGGTACTGCTTACCCACTGTTCGATGCAATATTTAATGAGTGCCCGATGACTTGCGGGAGTCCTGGTCTTTTTGCTATGTGACAAAAAACCCTGCTTGAATGCTTCGTGCGTATCGACAAACCCAGAAATGTAGAACATACGGTTGGGTGCGAGGCAACTGTTCCTGAGAAGTCGATAGAAACACATGAATACATACATAGTATCTAGCAGTAATTCGTTTGCGTGATTAAGTAGTCGGTCAATCGGTGATTATATTCAGGAGAAGCAGCCTTCCTCGTTTGGTGCCTCGGCTTCCGCTGACTTGCGGCAAAGCTGGAACGAACACTTTACAAGATCGATTTTGCGAAGGAATGGAACGTCTTGCACGTCACATGCTCCCCCTTGTTGACTTCTTGTGATTCACGTGGATTTCGCTTTTGTGGCGACAACAGAACTTATTCTGAGAGCGGCAGAAGTGAATCATAATAGGTGCCTTTGATATGGTCTGGCCGGGTGATTTCCATAGAGCAAGTCAGGCTATGACGCGGTCTGCCGCTCGAAGACCATCCGTTGCCTGGGAAGAGGCGGCAAGAAGGTACAGACAGGTACGAAGAGAAGGAAAGTGCCACTACTTCTAGATACGAAGTACTAGTATGTAATCTCTCTTATTTAGATCAGTATTATGTGCTGGCTCTTTTACACCAGCAACTTGAACTTTGTTAGACAGGACGTCGTCATCAAATTCCTCACCACGAGCCATGTAATTAATGCACTACGTTGTCTGCTTAGGCCTAGAGACATAGCTAGTCACCTGACGACTAAGTACTATGTACTCAATACTCAGGGCATCTTCGAAGCCTCCTTCTCTTTGGACGCCTCAGTCGAGGCTTCATCCTTAGATCCGATTTCATTCACAGAGACCATCCTCAAAGGGCTGGGAGGATGCGGATGAGAAGCTGAGGCTTTGGATGATCCTGGTTTACGAGCAGCGCTCGTATCAAGTGGATGAAGCCGAGCCCTCCGCAGGACCTCCTCTCTAAGTGGTTTCGCTGGACGTGCAAGTTCACTCGGCTGAGGAGTATCTGATAGAGGAGAAAATTCATCGATAAGCTCCGGGTCATCGTCGCCGAAGGAGGTTTTCCGTACCCCTGGGGCGGTGTGTCGAGCACCGGACTCTCGCGGTGATGATGGTGGTGCGGGTTTTGCCAGCGTGGCGGCAGCGCAGGTTAAGTTACCGCGGTTGCCCACTTCTCTGTTTGGAGAGATACTCTGGTTAGAGACCCTGCTGTTGGCTCTTGACTTGTCTTTGTATACTTGATCGATCAGTACTTTGTCCACTGTACCAATTCCAGTGCCGCTGGTGGTGGTCGTCGATTCTCTCAGTATCTGGAAAAGCCAGCTGTTGCGATTCTCACTGCCTGGTGTTTTCAATATTACTGTGCTTCTTCGATTGTTGCGACCGCTGTCGCCAGAAGCATTGCCCCCAAGCGGCGTTTTCGGAAAACGCGGATGGCGATCGAGGAATCTGCTCACCCTTTTCAAGTCTCGGTATCGTGGCTCCTGCTTCAAGGCGTAAATGTATAGCATCGAGGCGGCTTCCGGCTTGTTCGTCATCTCTGCGTGGATTCCATTCACGTAATAATTCTTGGCCCATGTTTGACTGCTGACGATGTTCTGGATATTTTCCCGGACGACCGTTTTGGCTACATCTTTGAGAATTTCATCGGCGGCTCTGCAATACTCTCTGATATTACTGCCCCCCAGGAGACCGGATAGGAGGGTACTGTGGGCTTGATTGAGCATGTTGGAAAGATATATCTCTAGGGCTGCGAGTCTGATTTCCTCCAGTTGGGCACAATGTTCCCTCGACGTTTCGATGAGCTGCACCACTAACTCTTGCACTACTAGGTTTTGTTGCTGTTCCCCCAGCAGTCGCTCCGCTTCTAGCTCTTGTATTCGCAGTTTCTGGTCACATTCGTCTAGTTGGTGCTTCAGTCGCTCTTCCACTTCTTGATTTGTTAGACCACCAGGTGTTGACTCTTCGCTGTGCGGATATACCTGATCAAGCCCAGTCATGTTGTGGTAATGCCAAATGGTGTCGAAAGGAAATGATTGATGCACTACCTATTCAATTTTCGTCGTATTATTGTGACATTGTCCCACTTGCGTGAAGCTTCCATCTCGTGCAAGGGTTTGGGCAGAGTGGTTGATCTCAGATCCTTCTGTCTCTTTGCCTTGGCTGCACGTGATTCCTGAATGCGGGAACGAAGGACAAAGGAAGCTCATCGCAGATATATCAGCTCACAGATATCTGATGTTTCATTGGAGTCCTTGTCAGATTCTTTGTGCTGAAGCCGATGTGTGCATTCTTGCCGACACAAGCGACGAGTTCGTCTCAGTCACGTGATGTGTGCAAGATTATCACGTGACTGAGATGGACAATGACAAGAGGTAGTCTTCCTTTTTGTTCAGCTTACCACACTGCATTGCGTGGCATTGTGTTCGAGACACGAGAGCGAGTCTAGTGCCGGCTTTGCGCCAATGTTTCGGACTGGGGATGCAATCTTGGAAGTGGAATTGGTAGTAGAAAAGGTCATGGCCTAGATGCTGAGGTCCCATAATTGTCGAGCGGAGACTGACGCCGTATCGCGTTCCTGTTGCTTGTGCTCCACTATAGCAATGTCCCAGCAGGTTGGTTTGGACCTAGACGTAGCAGCCTCTTCATCCAAGCTTTTCTTGATGCTGCATAGGAACTCGACGACGACTAATCGACTGCATGTCTCCTAACAGTGAGCTGAAACGCAGACTAGCATCACCGGGGTGAGACACGGGGAGAAATGTCGGAATATTTGTCTGCATCCCGGAGTACAGCCCAGAAGTCGAGGGTTCGGTGACCATGCGCGTGTTTTGCTTCTGCTTCTAGTCGCTGAGCTGTAACGTACATATAGGTGGGATTACGGGCAGCCGTCACCTTCTTGGTGCGATGGATAACTTGACGCTACCATTGATCTTGCTTTTGTGGAATTAGCCAGTAACCTCGAATCATGGAAGGAAGTGGATTGGATCTGGAGCAACATACTTGCATCGAATAACGATGATGTCAATGTCACTGCAGGCTCAAGGGCCCGGTGATGCGTCATAGGCTTCTGGTGGAGAAGAGTATGCACTTTAAACTTGCCCTCTATCCAAATAGAGAGGGGGGCTTGGAGGGCCATCTGGTAAAGCATCTCACGAATCGTTCGCAGAAGCAAAGACAAACAAGTCCCGTTGTCAATAGTACACTGGCGTCAAGAGGACGAGGGGATGCAATGGTGCATCCGAGTCCGGCGCACCGCAGACTCCGTTATTTGCCGTGCCATGGTAGAAGAGCGTCTAAAGACCACTGCACTGCTTTGGACAGGCAGTTCGGTGGCTTCGGCAACACTTCCAAGAATGAGGCTGTCGTTTGTGGTTATATCGCTGACATTTTCTGGCTATGCTAGATAAATCTTGTAAACTGAATCCAATTCATCCGTTCATTGTGTATTCTGTTGCTGCAACTGTAGGCGAACCACAGATAAGGTGTAAAGAAGCCCTCGCACTCCGCAAGCGTGACAACCGCGACCACAGCGACGGCGCCGGTCTTGATTCAATGAAACAATGTCTCGTACCCGAATTGGCTTATAGTAGGATCTGATCCATGCAGAACTACCTCATAAGGATGTAGAAATAAAAAGGAGGACGAGCAAAAGGAATCGTTGGGTTTAAAGCTAGGTTCTTCCTTTATCAGCCAGGCTTGCCAATTCCAGCCACTTGATTGGTTAAGCTTATGAACTAATCACAATTGGGGATAGACGAAGTGACCAATCATAGCTCTATCCATAGCAAGGCTGCACCGCTTCTAACACTCAGGCAGCAACTCTCAAGGTCGTCGTGGGAGGTGTTCCGTCTGTTAGCCCGGCAAGACACCCTATGCCCCATGCGCAACGAAATACTGAGCATGAATGAATGGCTGTAAGCGTGCTTCTCTTCAACCTGCCATTACCATTCGCCTGCTGGACTTAAGCACCGGCATACCTACTGTAAGCAAGAGGGACTCTCTACTCATTGATCTTGACCCACAACAACATGGAATCCACTCCGTCGCTTGCATCCCGGATCCGGGGCTCCTTCCTCGGCCTCGCTGTCTGTGACGCCTTAGGTGCCCCGGCCGAATTCCACGCACGCGGAAGTTTCCCCGCCATCACCAGCATGCAGGCCAACCTTAACTTCAAGCTGGGTCCTGGGTATTTCACTGACGACACCTCTATGGCCCTCTGCCTAGCACACTCTTTTCTTGAAAAGGGCCCGACTGGCAACAGCGTCGATCAAGCACGCAAGTATCTCGCGTGGTATCGGACAGGCTACCAGTCTTCCACGGGACGGTGTTTCGACATCGGCAACTTGACTCGAGATGCTTTGGGCGTGTGGAAGCACGCCGTCGTCGTTAACAGCCAATACGGTCAAGACGGACCTTCACCTGACGCAGCCAAAGACCAGGCGGCGATACAGAGCGCCCGTGCCACCATAGAGAAACGCTTTAATCAAGACCGATACTGCAGTAATGGCAGCCTGATGCGCGTGTTGCCTGCTGGGCTTCAGTTTGCCCTAGATCTCCCCACCGCTATCAAAGCCGCAGCAGACAGCTCCAGGGTCACACACCCTCATCCACTCTGCATATTATCCTGCGCGCTCTACACGATCCTCATCGCGCAATCCTTGCAAGAACCCTCCATCACGAAGGACAGCCTTGTCGGCTATTTATCAGACTACGTCTCTGCGGTGAAAGATGCAATGGGTCGCTTCACCTCCGAATCCAAATCCAAACTCGAAGGTCGCCGCTTCTTGGAACGTTTCGAACCATACACCACCGTCAGCTCCTTTCACGACAAAGGCGCCCAGAAGATCTGCACCTCGGGCTATGTGCTGGATAGCCTGGAGGCGGCTCTGTGGGGGTTCTTTATTACCTCGAGTTTTCGAGAGGGTGCCATTAAGCTCGTGAACCTGGGCGGTGATGCTGACACCGTGGGTGCTGTCTACGGCGGGCTAGCGGGCGCCTTTTACGGCCATGAAAAGATACCCGTGGAGTGGTTACGGGATATGAAAAGGTTGGACTTGGTGGAGGAAGTTGTGGGCAAGCTCGTTAAAGTGAGGTCGGAAGAAGACAAGGAGGATGTGAGCAGAGACGTGAGGGAAAGGATAAAAGCGGGCGTGGATGTGCTCGGCCTTTGGGGCTGATGATGCATCTCGCCAGCTTTCATTCTGTACACTCTTCGCTCCACCACTGGTAGGCTAGACGACCCCACATCCGAACACGAAGGGGAACTACGGGCAATTGAATGGTAAGAGCAAGTACGCACTCAAGGGATGTTGGCTCTAAAGCGAGAGCCGAAACAACCAAGTGGGCAACGGCGTCGTGAGGCAGGATCTTACCTGACGGAGCGACTGCTGTGTAAATATACTATCTCATGTTACTATTTCTCCATGTTTGATGTTTCTTCATTTGATTGACGATATTCATTAGCCTGAGTACTCCGTATCTCAGGTAGGAAGCAGTTCCGAAAAATTGAAGAGGGGAAAAAGGGGACTACATTCTCATTCCATCGCACACCAATCCCGGATCTGACCAAGATGACATCTCTCTTTGAGTGACAATCTCTTGCATGCTGCCTTGGATAGCCATTCCCGCTACCGGCCCTTGGGCCCCCACCAAGGCTCCTCCTGCTTTGCTCTCAAAGAAGGAGGCAAGTCATTTTCAGTTTGATCCTTCCCACAAGGTAGAAAGGGCGAACATGGGAGAAATAAGAAATCTCAAAAATACCCTCCACCAACCCCGCGTGTACGAGTCCGTAAAACGCCATGATTGCGTTGCATGTACTTCCTCAAGGGTGAAAAGACAAGGCTGCGAACTTGCTGGCGGTATAAGCCGCGGTCCAAAATAGCACTTCATCGCAGGAACACTGAGTCTCCAGCCTCCGGCCCCGCTGTCTGGTTGTCTTGATCCATAATTATTTAGTCTTGTGACATCCAGCATATGGTACAGAACGAGCGTTCTGACCACAACCCCAGTCTCAATCTACAACGGAGAGAAGATCAGCAGTTGGGATGATTCGTCGTCAATAGCTTCCGCCGTAGGTACAACTCATCCTCATTGCCACGTCCGCCCCTCCCTGGTCGAGATCGGCGGCAATATTATTGAAAAGAATGGTGTTGTCTGGATAATAGCCATCCGCCAGCAGTGGAGCAGGGACCTGGTAGAGGTTCATCTGCGCTTCGAAGGGCATGTTGAAACCGTTCATCTCGATGCCATCAAAACTGTTGTCCATTCCAAATCTGTGATCCAGTGATGGTAGTTCAAAGATTCCAAGTGCACTGGTATCATTGTAGAAAGGGGCCATCGGAGACCCTTCAGGAAGAGCAAAGTTGGGTGGAAGATACTCGATCTCAGGTCTCGCATCGCCAAGGAAGACAGTTTGAGAATTGCCCGCAGTGGTGTGAAGAAGCCGTACCAGATTCAGCTCTGCTTCTCCTGTGTCATCGGTTACTGTCGTTGATGGAGGTGAAAAGGGTTCCTGCTGTCGGCGCTCTGGTGTCTGGCTAAGTGGTTGTGTTGTTGTGTCGAACTGGATCAGAGTGCCACCCTTTCGCATCGGAGTTGTTCCCGCCTTTGGAATATTGCTGTCCTTAGATCCCATGTACTCTGGACCACAATAATGCTTCTCGTGCCTATGATAGTGATAAAAAAATCAGCAGATTATCTCAATGTAAGCCATACTTTGTTATGTGGGCATGGCGAGTATGCATGTAGGACATGGTTGAGACATTAAGCCAAGGCGGATTGGGGGTTTCCATGGGAACTCACCGATCTCTTAGGTCAGGCCGTTTGAATGTATTTTTATTACAGTATCTACAAGCATACTTCCTATTTCCATGTCCCTGTCATCGTGAGTCAGTCATTGAGCCAGGTATTCGTCAGTTTGAGGAAGTTTGCTTACAAATTCAACATGGCGATTGTAGTCTGCTACTCTTTGATATACCCTGTGACAGTTCTCCCTTGTACAAGCAATTGTTTTGTGGAACGGATTGTGTACCCGTTGATGATTCCTCCATGTCCTCCGTTTCTCGAAGTCCTTATGACAATGATCACACTGGAAAGGTCCATCGTGGCTCTTTTGATGACGACGAAGATAGTTCAGCCTAGGAAACTCTCGAGGGCAAAGCTCGCATTTGTAGCTCTGAGGGTTTGTAAAGGAGTCATCTGAGATTGCGTCAGATGATGAAGAAGTGGGAGAAAATGTGGAAGGCGATAGAGGGTTTGCCAGGTTGTAGCGATCATGTGGACTTGATGCACTGTTCGAAAAGGTACTTGATTGAGGAGTATCATCTATGAATTGAGTACCCCCTCTCCCGGAGGGCGAGGGGGCATCATCTGAAGAGAAGAAGTAAGGGTAAACCAAATTTGTGTCGAGTGGAAGTGGCATATAGCACTGCGCCGACATATTATGTACGATTGAGTGCTGGTTTGAATACGACAAGGAAACCAGATACCTGTCAGCAAGCTCATTGCCCTGCATCCGTAGTATTGATTCAGGAAGGTCCAGTGTGATCAGTGGGTGTGAAAGCGCCATCCCTACTCGCAATGGGTCGCACAGTCATAAAAGAACAAAGACTCTGAAAAAATAAGGAGAAGTCGTACGAGACCCAAACGCTCTCCGCCGTAGAGAATGCAATGGTCAGAGCCTGCTTGTTGAGGATGACAAAACTGAGGGACCCAACTCTGTTTGACCACGGATACTCGGTGATTGTATACTTGGTTGGCCAAGGATACCGTGCTAGTCCAGCAGCCGGACATGGTCTCTGCAGCTTAGAGTCGACCACATTGGAAGAAAGAAACCCTGGAAACCTGGCAGGTGGGAAGAAATAAACATTAGTGGAAGGCTCTTACAGTGTTGCCCGGCTAAAGAAGTGGTGAAAGAGATCCCAAGACAACCATCCCCCAATCCGCAGAAGAGGAGATGATTTTGGTTCCATTTTGGCGGGGTCCATCCTGGGAATAAACACGATCTAGTGAGGGAGAGACCCGAGCCGGAAGTGACGTGGATGACAGCTTAGACCCATGACAAGTTATGGTTCTCCATTAGAAAACTAGCTGTCCTGCAACTCATACAGGGAATAGAGAATAGTCGTGTACCACATTGGGTGCTAACAGGAGGAAAATGTGACATGTTGCTTAGCCACTGTAGCTAGCAGGCGACCAAAAATTTGCAAGGATAAAAGGCAGACTCGTTGAGAGCCAGTGCAGATGGTTGGGAAGAGAGTCAATCTTTCCCTTGGCCGGCGACCATTGCCGTCAAGATGTCCACTTGCTCACTCAATTTTTGGATAAGAGCGAGTACTTCTGGGCTTTCGGCACCGCCCGAGGCAGATTTCATTGTTGAGCCGCCTAAGTTGGGAGATCTTGATGGAGAAGTTTCAGGAAGCGCTTGACGGGAGGTAGATGCTCTGGCAGCATCTTGGGTCCCATCGAAGTTGAAGTGGCCTGCGCTCAGAGGACGAGTGGTGAAATGTGGGGCTTTTGTCAGTGTAGGGTGAGGATGCGAGACAAAGCGACGAGATTTCTCGTACGTCCAGATGACAGCCATGAACGGAAGATGGGTCGCCTTTAGGACGAAGATGCGGATACGGCGAACCTGTTCTGATGGGAAAAAGAGTCGCAGGGGTCGCAATAGGGTAAGAGGAAGGAGATTCAGAGGGGGCATGAAATAGGTGAGGCGACGCGAAGTGCTACTTTCGAGAACGTAGATGGAGTACTGGAAAAGATATTCCTCTCTGGCATGGGCCATGACCTGTTGGACCAATTAGAAGTCGGTCTAAAAAGGAGCGAAGGCGGCTAAAAGGGTTCGATGTGGCAACATTTATGCGGCCAGCGAAACCAGGAGTCCCACCCCAACACGGAACCACCACCATCAGCTCGAATTGTTCAGGTTCAAGGCTTACCTCGGTCAAAGAGTTGGAGACCAACGATACAAGGGATGTGATGAGTAGAATATTGGTCAAGCAGACGAAAATCAGCCTGGGGAGAATAACCATTAGCCATTCCTGCGACCAATTACGCGCCTAGGCTGAATCTGCCATCACCAAGACCCATTCCAGTGCTGAAACCTGGAAGCGCCGGCCTTTTGATCTTGCGGCGGAGCAGGTGAATTTGAATAATACGAGGGGCCAAGGAGCAGAACCAGTAACTTACATCAAGGTATATCCAAACAAGGGAGATATCTATTGGTTGATAGCATTAGTACAATACATATTGCATATGAGCGGAAAGGTACCTTGACAGCCATGTCGAAGCCAAGGTAGCTGGAACTGGGAGAATCATCAGTATTTTGCTGGATTCAGTTGGAAACAAGAATCCATACCCAAAAAACACCTTGATCAAAAGCCACGACATTTCATTAAGTGACATTCGATCTCGTGCGAGCATGGTAAATGTCGTGAGAAATCCAAGATAAAGGACAACTATAACAGGTAAAAATTTGCAAAATGCTTTGGTCTTTTGGTGGTCAGTCGTGCTGCTCAACCAAACAGGATTTGAGACTTACCATCTCCTTGAGCACGGGTATCTGTCGATGTTATTAGATGTTGACACCGAATCAGCCATGAAGGACTTACCAGGCTTCCAAAATATGGATTCAAGCTCATGACCGAAAAAATCCTTCACTGGTCAGCACAGTATCAGAGGCAATTCGAAACAACAATAATTCTCACCTTGGGACTAAGAAAAGGGCAACCATGGAGAGGATGTCGAATGCCACATCGATAATGTAATCACTATCTTTCATGAGGCCCACGATTCCTACACATCTGTCAGTCAGCATATGTTGAAACACGGCAACTTGGCCTACTGGTGACAACGAATGCAGCAGAAACGCCTATGATGCCAATATCCCACAAGGACCAGAAATCAGTTTGGTAAAACATCAGTCCAGCATCTTGGATCTCCCCGAATTCATCATATGCGAATGCGGCAATCCAGATGTACAGCATCGACTCTGTAGCAGTGATATGCTGAGGGTTTCGTTCCACCAGGACTGCATAATACAGAGCGAGAAGTGAGATGAAGAAGGCCGTTTGGAAGAATTTCTGATATTTGGGGACACGGAGGCGGGAGAAGGGGTCAGCAACACGCCTGTTATAGACGCGAGGTTTCTTGACAGCATGAACAGAAAGAGACTCCCAGAAGACCACGTCGCCGTTCCAGATGTCCTCGATGATCTTCTGGACCGGTTTCTGGGAGAGGAATTTCTTGGCATCACCAATTGCTGCAATCTCCAGGGCATTCATGCCCGCCATTGACTGGTCGAGGTTAATGCGAGTACCACTTGAACCGTCCTTGAACATCGAGCTCGGAGTATGGCTAAAAAGATCGATACTTGCTCGTTTCGGGGGCCGGAAGCCCGAATATTCAGCGGAGCGTGAACGTATGAGTGGTGATGACTCGTCGGAGGAAGAGCCACGACTATTCCTGGAGGTTTCGCCTGCAGGTCGACCGTTGGAACCTTCCTCTCCAACAGAGGAATCAAGATTCTCATCGTCGTCATATTGAGGTAATTCATACAGCAGGTAGTCGATAAGCTCCTTCTCTGAGAGAAAGGTCAAGAACTGCCAGGCGACCAATTCACAGGCCAGTGCTCTCGACACATTCAAAGCCCCATCGGCATCAGAATCAATACTGGTGAAAAGATACCCTGCAGCCAGTAGAGCAGCAACAATTGCCGGGTGATGGCAGTTCTCGCTGAGGTCGGAAATCAAGGGTTTCAGGCCATGGCCAGCAGTGGTTGTTCGAAGCTGCTCAAATGTATATGCGGCGTCAGTTGCTTTTGCGATATAGGTTGATAATTTAAACACGACGTCGGTGAAGGATTCCTTAGAGTCGATGACGGGCACATCATCTTCCATCCATTGCAACATTCGCGTGGATCTGGGTGTTTGGGGATGGGCGGCCATGTTGGACGCGTCGTGAGTGTATGATCTCAAATCGAACAGCAGACCACGAGGACGCATTGGGGCTGAAACTGGATCTTCGATAAACAGACTGTGAGCATGTTCAATGGCAGTGAATTGAGATCATAACATAATTATCACAACGGAAAAATGGGCGAACGATGAGGAGTAGAAGCAGTAGAAGCAATTATGTTGTCATCCAAGCATTCCGTCTCTCAAACTTGGTGGTTGGCAGCTGCCGGTCGGTGTTTAAGCTTGGAATAGAGAAAGAGCTGAAACCCTTGCTTAACCGACCTTGGGAAGGTGCAGCTGAACTCCGCGAGGTCTTGGCATTACATCTGGATCTCGCTTCTTAAATTCAGGTCCGTACTCGTAAGTACGTCGTGGTCATTTAGAATTTGAAAATGACGGCGATGGTGCTATTAAATATTGATAGTGCAATGGACATTACGATGTCGTCGCCTTTACGTATATGAGGTAACTGCGTAATGTCCTCTGGGTGCACTGGGTCGTGAAATGAAACTCCCACCATTCCAGCCATTCACCCACTAATCTCGAAATGCGCCTCGGTTGGTTCTCCATTATTGACATTGACTAAATCCTGAGGACACGCACTCATAACAATGACAGCATCATCAAGAGCTTCAAAGACGACAAACTGGCCCTTCTCGGTGAGAGGAGCTTCAAACTTGATCTCACCACCCGCCGTTGGATTCTGTTCATGCCCACCCCCTTGACTCCCCGCTTCTCGTGTCAGAACAGGGATATTCATAAAGAGGTTCAACGGGTCGGGCGGAGTGTGAAAAGAAGCCTTCCTCTCGACCCCCCACGGCTTGATTGCGTTGAAAAAATTATCGGCACAGTTCGCATGGCTAGGAGCACCGAGTTGCCGGTATCGCTCAGGATCACAGGCGGCGATGAGTGTGTCATGCACGCCGGGTGTGGTATCTTCGACCAGTTTCAACAATGGAGCACGAGCATTGGTGACTAGTATGTCTCCCACCAGTGGGCTGAGATGCAGACTGGCACCACGGGAGTGAGACATTGAGAGGAATGCTGGATGTTGGTCCGAGATCCAGTGGACGGCCCAGAAGTCGATGACCTGGTTACCATGTGTGTTGACAATTTTGATCGTTTGCTTCTGTTTCAATTCGACCGCGACGCCTGAACGTGCAGGTATCTGAAATCTGTGTTCTGCTGTAGGAACAGCAGCCATGGTTCTCTGCTTTCTTCTCTCCCTTATCTTCTCGTCACCCTGAACCACGCCAACGATATTATAACTCTGATGCCCTTTGGGAATAGATGTTTAGGTGTTTAGAATTAGATTATGGGCATCGTGTTCATGTTTTCAGTACGTCCCGACCTACCTTATAAGTCCCCAGTTGCGCTCAATATCGGGCCCGTCCATGGCCCCGCTCCCGTTTCCTGGCAAACGCCAGGCGTTGATCTCCGTGGCGGGAAAAGGCACCGCAGTTCTGACAAAGCAAAGACTTGATCGACCGAATAGTAATGGTATGGTAATGGTAAATTCGGGGTCGAGATCGCATCCTGGTTAAAAGAGATGCTTACACCAAACGCCATGCTATATCATGTGTCGATCATGCGCTAAACAGAAGCATTCGTCAATCTCTTTCGTATAAATATTGCTCCATTGGCAGGACTCAAGAGTGGTGAGTAGGTCTGGGAATGCCAATTGGTGTTTATGAAGTGCCATCCAAAGTGAACAGGTCAGCGACAAAAACAACTCCTCTATCCAAAAGGTCTCTCTTTGTTTGTGTGCCATTGGGATCCGTAAATGTCAGGTTTCCAATCTCACACCAGTTGCTCACCGGTAAGCAACTCAAATACTTGCACCAGGAACAAGTGTCGTGATATTTGTAAAAGTTGTTCAGAAGAACAATGAAGCTGACCAAAACCCCAATCAACGCACCAGCACGAAGAAACCACCATCCCCACCATAATGGCTTCCGGCCTTTGAAAAAGTTGATGGGTTCCTTTGCGAAAGCAGCCACGTTTGCTGGTTTGGCGGTTGCTAGAGGGCCGGCTATCAAGCTCATCTTGGGATTGCTGACATCGGGATCAGAGCCAAAATTCCGATAAGACCTGTTGTATGATTCCCCAACTCGTTGTCGGAGGACATTAGGTGAATGTAGAATGCAGACGCCAGCCCCAATGCCCATTAAGAATCCGCCGATATGCGAAAAATTATCCAGACCTGGTAGCAAGCCTAGGACAAAGGAAATGATAATATCGACCAAGATCCACATCAGATCCTTGACGGGACTCCGTCTCTCATTCCACGTATAAATTAAGTCGAGGAGTACCAAGGCAAGAATGCCAAACAAACAACCAGAGGCACCAGTGGAGGCAACAGCCGTTGCCGCAAAATTGCCGCCGAGGACGAAACCAAAGATTCCTGAGCTGAAATAGACAAGTGCGAAGCGAATACTGCCGATAGCCTTCTCCATCTCACGGCCCATGGTCAATTGCAGAAGAAGGTTGAAAGCAATATGAATGAGTCCGGCATGAAGGAACATTGGGAGAATGAAGCGAAACCATTGATTCGGATGATCGTTATTGAAGCCTGAGAAGCCGCAGAGCTCGGCCAGGTCGCACTGATTACTGGGATCATTAGGGTCGGAAGTGGTCGTTCTGGGACAAGGCCAATGAACGGGTGGTTCGACACCTTGAACGCCTGGAACTCGGCGCATACATGGCACAAAACGAGCACCCATGTTGATCTGCACATAGGTAGATGGGCCAATCATAGGGTTGAATTGTGGATGGATCATGATAGGGGATCCTGTGACAATGGCTTCTCTAGTGTCAACTCGATACCATTGCAAGGCACTCTCGAGACTTACAGTTCTGAACGATTTCAACGATGAAGACGGTGATCTGGGCCAGACTCACAACATAGACCACCCACGGTATTTTGCCGGAGAAGAATCCTTTCTTTTTCTGCGGTATTCGCTTTTGGCTTGGTAACAAGGGTGGAGCAGTCTCCGACACTGGAGAATTGTCATATTGATTTAGGTGTGTCCGTGAGTCGTGTTGATTAGTATTTATGGTTTGATTGTTCTTGAGAGGGATGGTATCGGAGAATCGGGATGGTTGAGAAGAGGTTTCATGGCCATTGATTCGGTCATCGGCTCCGGAGATTAACGAAGGACGTGATTGATCGATCGAGGAGGAACTGTAGGAGGAGTTGAAAGGGTAGTGGGCTGATGCTTCTGGTCTTGGATCCAAATACTGTGGCCGAGTATAGGGTTGAGAAGATTGACCGGAATAGTAGTCATTAGCAGCCATGGTGGGAGTTGAATTACTACTGTAGGAAAGGCTGAAGTAGGTCGGTCTGAGGTGATGGATGATATTAAAGCGAAAGTCGAGTGTTGTTCACCATAAGAGAAGCCAGTCGAGGAGGAAGCGAGTGACAAGCAGTTGGTCTCTGAACGAGAGGCGTGGATGTGAGACAAGGCTCAGAGGTGGTTGAAATTACTTGAAAGGCAGGAGGATGTCAAGACGATGAAGGAGAGAACTCGTAAAGATTGGACCTGGAACCTGGAAACTGGAACTTAACCCTCCCGCGCACTTGCAAGTGCAGGAAGTTGACAGGTGCCAGACAATAGAGGTCAGATTGCGCAGGAGTCCTTGTTGGTGGGATTATGGCAAGATGCCCCCCTGGCTGCGGATCGAACACGGGTGTTTTGAAAAGGGATGATGATGGTGGTGGTGGTGGTGTTGATGATGATGATGATGATGATGATGATGTCTGAGAATGGAAGACCAGGTCCGGGACGTTCGCAGACGAAGCACCAGGCTAACTGGCTCCGTTGGTTAATTAGCGATTCAGATGAAGATGGCGGTGGGAGCGGTGGCAAGGGTTCAGTTGCTGTTCCAGGTAAAAAAGGGAGGGTCCCCGATGGCTGAGCGTGTCGAAAACGTGGCTTAGGCAATGTTGTTGCTTATATTAGGCGTGTTTGAGAGTGTACAATCCAGCATGGCGCCCGGAGCTAGTGCGCTTAGCCTCAATTAGCGTCCCCTAGCCCCCCTAGGGGTCCATTGGCCCTTCCTTTCAGCCACCATCTGTTGGGCATGACTGGCTCAAGGCTCGGGGTACCTGCATTAGATCGAGCCTTTGACGCCTCTTCTCCTCAAAATAAGACCCGACTTCCAGTCATATGTTAACACTTAAGAGGTCCCCCTGCTTCTCACCCTCTTACGAGTACTCGTACCTACGTTGAGGGTGGCTTCCGCAGCTGAAACCAGACGCAGTCCAAAGAACCAAATCCATATTGCTGGTGACGTCGAATATCGTTTGATGCAAATCCACCGCCTTTCCGGAGTCCGTACGCCGCACTCGTCACCGTCGATCGCAGGGCAAGTCGCCTCCTGTCAGGAGATGGACGAGTACCAATACATAATCCACGTTCTGCGCACACCAGCAAGAAAACTGTCCCAAGAGAGCGGTAGTTACGTGGCCAGCATCCACTCGAAGTAATACAAGTGTACTCCGAACGTAGGGGCAAATATCCGGATCACTGCCCCAGGAGCAGTCTACAGTGGTCAATAACGCAATGCTCTGTACCTCGTATGTCATCATTGTGTTTATTCTTCGTACTTAGCACTACTAGTAATTCATAATTCATCGTGAGGCTCGTTGATTTCTGCCTCGGCTCTCCGTGCATATTCCGTAATAATGGTCGTACAGCAGTCATAAAACAAAAGTCCCAGCCAATTCTATCAATAACAACGATATCCGTAATACCACGATCGGATATCCTGATCCGAACGTAGTGCCGGTGTGGGGATTGGCGCAGTTGATCACGGATTGACAGCACTTCCCATCCGGCAGCCTAGTCGTCTCGCTACTCAGCGAGATTTCTGTGGTTAAAATCCCATTTTGCTGATCCAAGAACTCTCTTGTAGGAATCTTTGGGATGGCCACAATCTTGGTTGTCGCATGATCCCAGCTCATGGAGGAGTGCAGAGCTGGGGCACATTCGAGTGCGATCCCACCAGGTAGTAGATCAGTCGGCATAGGCTGTTAATGAGAAAGGCTCGTAGACCCCAAGATATGGCATACAGCAGGGCCATCAAGATGAAGAGTATTACAGAATTGAACACCACCTTTTCAGTGGGCGTCATCATATAGACCCCAAAGGTGACCTCATATTGGTAGTAGCGTAGCCGAACATAGTTGAATAGCCTGGCAGGGATGACGATGCGAGGTTTGAGGATATCAGTGTACGATAAGGAGGAAGAGGAAGAGGTGGAGGCAGCGGCGACAAGCTGGACGGCAGCCATTGCGATGGGAGAGGAGAAATAGTTGGCTGAGTTTGGAGGTGCTGAATCGATGAAGAGAGGGAAGGGCTCGAGCGAGGGGTGGAAGTCGCTCGACATGATGAAGAGAAGGCTCGATGGAGCGCAGGACCGGCCTGGCGGATCTGTGGACTGCAATCGTAGAGTCCAATGGTCCAATGTCGCCCAAGTGATCACGCGAGCGCGTCCAGCTGTGCGAGATGAGAGGCGAGTTGCAAACAGCCAAATCCAAGGTATTCGCAAGAGCGTGTCCCAGACGCAAGCCGTCCAAGGCTGGTCAGAATGCTGGGATGAGTCGCTGCAGTCAAAATGATGATTCCTAGCGATGAGCTCGTTCGACGCGGTCACATCTCAATTATAAGTAGACGAAGAATACAGTCAGTCAGGAGTGGGAAGTCGGCGTAATAACAACGTTCCAGTTCGCGATCTTGTGGCTGAAGCTGTTCCCAATGACGAATTCAGCATGATGAGCCATCATCCCCGCTAGAAATGAAGGAATACAAGAATCTTGGAGGGCAAAGAGGAGTATTGAGTAGGAGGTTGCGATAGGATGGGGGGCCGGAAGTCAGCGGATTTGTAGAGCGAGCGGGCTGAGGGCCCTAGCCGTGCACAATTGGGCCCCTGCCAGGATGGCGAGAGGGAAGGGATTTCCGATTGACACTGGCCTGGCGGCTGGCGGCTTGGGTGGCTGGCCATTTGGCGTTGCTGACTAAGTTTTTAGGTTGCTTCGGTCTCTCGTCCAGGCTCCAGACACCCCCAGATGACATGTTTTTGCTGCTGAACAGCCTCTGGAGTCTGGACTCTGCGCACAATGCAACCCCAGACTTGAGCTTGGGTTCCCGCTTCACAGCCGCCAACATCCGGGAACACGTGAGTCGGTTAAGATGAGCAGCTTGGGAAGTTGGGCCATTCGCTCACCCACCGAGCACTCACCATCAACCGACGTCCGAATCACGGGATCAATAATTTAGCCCTCAAACTAACTCCCGAGTACGGACCTTAGGTAGCTGATGTACGAGTATGCAGTAGACCACCACCCTTGTCGTGGACTATTTATCCCTCCTTCAGGGCCTTTCACTGTTCTCGTGAAATGCGACTATTCAAGGACCTCGTACTCATCTTTATACTCTTGCCCTCGCTTCAAAGGGGTCAATACAAGGCTTATCATTGTTCATTATGGTTTCAAACTTTGATTGGGACCGCCAAGGACAGCGTGACCGCCTCCTGCGACGTCAATTTACTCTCGCCCATATCAGCGTCTGAAAGAAATTGATCTTCGGTTTTGACAATCCTCTCGAAATGCCATCTCAGCTCGATCAAGCCCTATGGAGGAGCTTGTCACGTGATCGGAGCAGCTCGAGGCCAGGTAGGCATTTCTTTTGTTCTTGTAAATCAAGGAGGGAGATCCTTAACGCAGGGGCGGGCCTAGCAGTTGCTATGTCCGCTCAAACTCCGACGCTTTTGAGGTCACCGACAGGACCAATGAGAGGCGCGTGCGAATAGATGATTTAAGCATCCCATTCAAGCCCAGTGAACAATTCTTGGTGAAGCTTTCTGGTAGATGCGCGATAAGCCCAATCATACAGGGGCTGTTACTGGTATACGACAGCATGACCACCCAACTCCGAGAAACTCAATTCGGCCATCTCGTCCGGCTTGTGACCAACAAGAAGCTACTTCGGTTCCCAGACGAGAATGACCCTTCGCTATGGAGGACATCGCTTGAGCGAGGACCTCTCCCAGCACCTACCGACTCATCGGGGAAAGACGAAACCGACCCTGGAGCCGAACGTAACTACTCTGTCCCGGATACAGCTGTACAAGATTTCGAAGCACAAGAGTCTACTCGCAATGAACCTGGCCTGCAACAGAGCATCGAAGGTGGATATTACCATATTATAGGCTGGTATAAGCCGGATGATCCTGAGGTATATCAATCAATGGAATTCCCATTGTCATACCGTTCTAGTATACTCATAATGTCTGCAGAATCCTCAGAACTGGTCCAGCACATGGAAAGTGTTGGTCGGTCTCCAAATCTGCCTTCTCAACTTTTCATTCTACATTGCAAGCTCCATTTATACCCCAGGACAGTCGAGTATTATGGAGGAGTTTGATGTGAGTGAGACCGTGGCAACATTAGGACTTTCGCTGTTTACCCTGTAAGTCGACCTCGAGCCGTTTGAACCTGTTCATCGCACGGGCACGCCTGTAATTGATGTCCCAATCTCTAACCTCTCTCTTAGTGGTTATGGGTTTGGGCCAATGCTTTGGTCGCCATTGTCGGAAATCCCGAAGCTGGGGCGAAACGACATCTACTTCTGGACGTTCACCGCTTTCGTCCTCTTGCAGCTTCCAACCGGCTTCGCCGTCAATATGCCCATGTTCCTCGTTTTTCGGGCGGTGACCGGATTTTTCGGCAGCCCAGCTCTTGCAACTGGCGGTGGTACCATAGCAGACATGTATTCACCAGCTGCGACCACATACGGGATCTGCATTTGGGGCGCTTTTGGGATTCTAGGTATGGCCGATTCAGTACCACGTCATGTTAGACATGGCTGACATCCTTCATTAGGGCCAGTGTTCGGTCCACTTGTAGGGGGATTCGTTGCACAAGCCAAAGGATGGAGGTGGACGATATGGACATTCACGTGGCTGTGCGCATTGATGGTGATAGTGATATTCTTCCTGCTTCCGGAGACCAGCGCAGAGAACATCTTGTATCGACGAGCAAAGCGACTACGAAAAGCGACCGGCAACGAGCGACTCAGGAGCCAATCTGAAATCAACGCTGAGCCCCACACCATGAAAGACCATCTGACGGTATTGAGTCGAGCGTTCACGCTCACATTCACTGAGCCAATCGTCCTCTCGCTCGACCTGTACACGGCTCTACTGTACGGCGTGCTCTTCATCTGGTTCGAATCCTTCCCGTTGGTCTTCGGCGACATCTACCACTTCAGCATCAGCGAGCAGGGACTGGCGTTCCTGGGCATCTTCATCGGCGGCATCATCACAGTCCCTCTCTTTCTGCTGTGGATCCGCCACGGCATCGTCCCACGCTTCACAAAATCAAACTTCATGCCCGAGATGGTCCTACCGCCGACATTTTTCGGCTCCGCGGCCCTCCCGCTGTGCCTGTTCTGGTACGGCTGGTCCGCGCGAGAGAGCGTCCACTGGATCATGCCTGTCATAGGGTCTTCTTTCTTCACCGTTGCCATCGTCACCTTGTTTAATCCCGTGCTCAGCTACCTGGGCATCACCTATCCTACACACTCGGCGTCAGTTTTCGCTGGGAATGCTCTCTTCCGTGCCTCCTTTGGCGCCATCTTCCCACTTTTTGTATGTCAGGTGCCTTCCCATCGGTTTGCCACAAGACATCTTTCAGCGCAGTGTACTAATCATTTCCTCCTGACAGGCAAGACAACTCTTCCGCGAGCTAGGCGTCGGGCCTGGAAACTCCCTGCTGGGCGGCATCGCCATATGCTTCCTTCCCATGCCCTATGTCTTCTACAAGGTAAGGAATTTCGACTCAATCCAACCTACAATCACTCCTCTTCCTCATGATTCGTACAATGATGCGGGTGTCAAAATTCCTCGAGAACAGTCTTACTGACTTGCAACGAATGAAAAAATTAGTACGGAAGTAGGATCCGGCAGATGAGCAAGAACGCCCGACACGACGGTCCTCCCTGAACAGAACAGGTTAACTTGGATCTCTCAAATGTTGAAGTTGGGCTTGGCCCGGCTCCCCCTTTTCTGGTGTTCTTTCGAGGTGGGCTTTTGGCGTATAGTAGGAGTTGCACATAGACCTGGGTAGATAGCTCTGGGTCTTCATGGCACTCCACCGGGAAGAGAAACTAGATTAAATGGATATAACAAATATAAGTTTCCTCGTCGCGGCCCCCGGTGGTCTTTTGTCTTCCTGTAGGCCGACCATTCGCTTCCAAGCCCCGTTGTGAGACCGTCAATTATTCCCTTTCATTTTCTCCTCCAATTATTATTACCAGTACCACCAAACAGTGTGGTGAGAGAGCCTATTGCCCTACGGTATTCTCCCAGCCTTTCCATCCTTTGATTCGTCCCTTCGTTACGGAATTTCTGTGTAGATATATAAAAGTCAAGAAATTGAGGCGGAGGCGATCACAAGGACACACTCTGCCTACATACTCTGCCTGCCTGTCCGCTAACCCACCCACCCTCTCTTTTCCACAATTGCCAAACAAGAAAAAAACAAAAGCGAAAAGGAAAGAAAACAAGAAGGGATAGGACAGACGAAAATAAGTCCCAAGCCCATCCCACCTCTTCATCTCAAAACAAACACCGCTCGCTAATTTTCCTCACCTGGCATTCCGAGAGCATCTGCCGTCCAAAATTTCTCCCGCCTATAAAGGCGGCAAGTTAAGATCAAAGTCCTCTGTATCGAGAGCGAGCCTCCCAACAATGCAATTCATCTCATTCGCAGCAATGAGACCTGGCAACCTCCTTAGGGCACGGTGAGTCTCGAGATGGGCCATGAAATCCTTCAGCCCATTAAATGTGGGCGTCACATGGGTCGCCGTAGTCGGTTTATTACCACCAAACGCGCCGAGTGTGGCGAGTTGGGCATTGACAGCACTACCGCGGTCCTCATCCAACCAGCCCTTCGCGGCGCCCTCGGCGCAGCAGAAATAGCAGGCGTAGACGCAGTTGCTATTCGAGGCGTCGCTGACCCCAACCTTATTCATGACATGGCTCTTAGCGAGGAACGCCCAACGATACCGAATGCCACCAGCCGAGACGCGGACCTTGATGTCCATGGTCTTCTCTCTCTTAACAGCGCCGCGTCCGCCGCTCGGTAGTGCCGCGGAGACGACCGCGGGGCCCTCGAAGTTGCATTTCGTGCATTTGATCACGAACTCTTTTCCGCCTTTCTTGGATTCTACGCCGAATCCCTTCTTGCGGCTGCCCAGCTGTTGCCGCACGGCGCCCTTGCAGAACCCGGCTAGGTTGGCTTCGCTGGGCAGGTTGAGTTCGGATCGCGCGATTTGCATCGCGGGCGAAGGTGCCGCTGCACGCATCGTGGATTCTAGCGACGGCGCGCTTGAGGATGGAGGTCGTGGTTTGTCGTCCGTACAGAGCGCGTCCATGTGCTGTGCGATGGGCGATGTTGGGCTGTTCATGGGGCTGGATCGGTTGCTTGGGACGATGTCTAGGGTCTTGGGTTTGACGTAGCGAGGCTGAGCTTTTTCTTCAAGTGGTGAGGGTGCAGATTTGTTCATGGCTTCGGCGATACCTGGTGGGAGAGCCTTTCGCAAAGCGAACGAGGCAAGCTTGGAGCCGGTGGATCCTGTTGATCGTATAGATAGTGGTCTCGAGCTGGCTGAGACTGATGGGACCTTTTGAGAGACAAGTCAGTAGGAACTGTAGCAGATGCGTACGTAGGGTTGACTACCTAGCTTACCTTAGCTTGAAAGAGAGGGTCAACCGCTGCACTTGCGGTTGTTGAACTTGGCTCAATACCTGCTTGAAGACGAGCAGGTCGAGCTTGATGTGTTGAAGAAAGGTGTTGATACGGTTGAGAAAAGTGAGCTGGAGCCGCGACTGCCTGATTCATGCTTGGTTGCAACGGGTGGTTATAGTACTGAGGACCCGGGGGATATTGGCCATTCAAAGAGGGGCTTTGCATTGGCGGCGGACTGTATAATGGCCGCTGTACTTGAGCCATCATTTGCCGCTGATGTGCGGCGCCTTGACTGAAAAGAGGCTGTGGCCGCAGTTGGGGCTGCGTATTCATGGAATGCATATACTGTTGATATTCCACAGACGCTGCTAGAGCAGCAGGAGGTCGGCTGCGCAATTCCAGCGCTGCAACGTATTCCAGTGTATTGTATTCGGGATTGAGAGGCGGTGGTTGGCTTTGCATACTTCGAGGACTCCCAACTGAGGAATCCTGCTCTGGAGATTGAGAGGATGGTACCACTGTTGAATTATCATCCAGTTCATGGATGGGTATTGTACGAGAGAAATTCGGGACCTGTGCTAGAGTGGGATCCTGCTGGGGAAGAGGGGTTTGGGTTGTATTGCCAGGCACTTCTGCCATTGGTGGTTCATAGAAGCTTGAACCCAGAGGGAACTTCTGTCCCTTGTCGTCTGTTGTATGAATGAAGGAATTTGCGACGTAGGGCGGGGGTGATGCTGGGTTCGAGGACGTTTCCAAATCAAGATTTGAAGGGAATCGGCCCGTGCCTGTAGAAGCACTATCTGGAGGGCCCTGGCTGGTTTGCCTCTGCATGGGGAATGGAAGGGCCGGGACGTTATCTTCTCCTGGTGTTCTGCTTTGGGGTCGATCTCTATCTCTCTCACTAGAATATGAGACTGCTGAATTCATAGAGATTCTCCTTTGTGGAGCGAGCCCATTGGATGTTTTCCGATCATGTCCAATGGCCGTCCTTGAGCTGTAAGTGGTGTATGAGGTGGCGGACTGGGCATCAAATGGACTACCTCCAAAGGAAGAATGGGTACTTCGACTACTCGAGTACGCCAAAGAACCGGGAAGGTGGACTTTATCAGGCTCATCGATGTATGGTCGATGAATCTGTTTGACGGCAGCAGTGGCCGTGGACATGCGTTGATACAACTGACCGAGACATACTGTGGCATTGACTCGACAGTCATCTGAAGTCTCCTTCAAAGTGTGTAAATTAAGGGAAGCCTCGTCCATGAAGACTTCTCGTAGGTGGGAAATGACTGCGTGTTGGAGGGCAATTAGGATGTCCTTCATTTGCTCTCGAGCGACAGCGTCTCCACGCGCATATGTCTCACCGAATCGCCGGACATCGTGATCGTACTGGCTCTGGACAGCCGCACATCCCAGTGTCAAGGAGTCGTCGAACTCTTTGGTCAGATCCTCTGGGAGGATGAACTCCTCTGTATTCTTCTGCTTGTCTCTGAGACGTTGTACTAACTTGGACGAGTCTCGATAGGCCGTGATCACTATGGACCATCGCAGTCAGTAACCAAAAGAGATCGTATGAAATACGGCTAATCATGTCGCATGAAAGGCGAAGATAAAGCCTGATCGAGGTGTGACGAAATTGATCAAACAGCAAAACAAATTAGGTTGCACGGCATATTCCCAGAAATAACCCGCTGTCCGACGTCGCGAGTGAGTCATCAGAATCTGAGATGTACATCTGTCAGGCAAGGAAGCCGCGCAGCCATTGATTTGGCTCGTGTTCATGACATGACAGTGTGTTGTTTTCGTACAGCTCTTCTGAACATTGTTGGGTTTTGCCGGGGGGGGGGGTTGTGCAGGGGCAAAGGAGCAAGTCGAAGTAAGATCTTACCTGCTTGCACACATGACTCAACAGACAGAACATCCATGACTTGATGGTAAATGGCCTTGAGTCTTTTTCGGCGGTTCGACTTCAGCTGCTTCTCCCCATACGGCCTTGGACACGGGTTGAGTCTTAGCTCATCAGCGTTTGAGCGCTTCGCGGACTGGTTAGAGCAGAAACGCGGGGAACGTTCTTGGTGTGGAAATAGGATTAGATGATTTGGAAGAGATGAAAAAGACAGAAACACGAATCCCAAAGTGGGAGGGATCAGAGTCTTTGAAGCTGAGGCTGAGTCAGGCCAGGTCAGGCCAGGTCAAGTCAGTCGGTCACGGAGGACCGGACCACGTAATTACTCAGGATCAGTGTCAAGATCAGGATGAAGGACCTGTCCGTGTTCCCCAGGTCATCGCACTCCGGCTACCCAGTCAGTAAGTAGTAGGCAACCGGCTGTGTGCCGTGAGTACCTCGTATAGGAGGAAAACATTGCCCCAGCGAATAGTGGTGCAAGCCAGGCCCGAAAAGGTGGGAAGACGGTAGCACAAACCTCGCTACCGGCTGCACAAGAGTCCAGGACTCCTCAGGCATTAGAAAAGGTACGAGTATGTGCCGTGACATATTGGGGAACAATGTGGCTGGCTAGATAGAGATAAGAGCGTACGCCACGAGACACTCCGACGCGAGAGGAACCAGGCTAGGTTGATTCCAATGGACGCCCGCGGGATGGGCTTGTCGGGTATATCCTCGAACCAGTGCTGTTAGCCAGCTGAAAGGGGTGCCTAAGAAACAAGCAATGATTGATTTTAGCATGTATGATACGCCGTGTAGAGCGCCGAGTGGTTTTGGTAGAGTTGGAAAGGCAGGAGTAACACGGCAGACAAACACCATGATGGTGGCTCTGAGTTGTCATTGGCTGATAGCTGAGTTTGATAAGGAATGCGTCTTCTCAATGGCCCCAAAACAATCACCAAGACTTCTGCATACTCGTAAGCTGAACAATACGGAGGACCTCGTCCTCGGTAAGGTGAATTTGGGCTTGCAGGATGTCGACTTCTAGACTCGAGTCTTTTGGGTCTCCTCAAATGATTGCCTGTCTCCACCCCCGGTAGCCGCCACCTGGCACCGCTTGGTTCAAGCCCCGTGGACCCAGATCCGGTGTCAAATGCTGTCAAACTCCCTGCAAATTGGCCCATTCGTCTATGTCCATGTGTCTTCGGTTACTGGGGGCTTGAATAGGGCCTCGGACTTGTCAAGGACTGAAGGCTTGCAAATCCACCAGCAAGAACCATTGCGATGAGGCTGAACTCAATCTTCGCCCGCTTCAGTCGACAGATTAACCACGCCAGAGGCTTTGACTAAATGTCACCATCGATCAAACTACTCGGGACTCCGTGGTCAACAGGGTTTAGATTGGCTCTCCCTTTTTCGTCAGTTGATCCTCCCACGTGGGCAAGGAGCAGCCGAACTCTCACCCAGAGCACCCCAATAATCGATAGGGGAGAAGACATTGTGGAGATGGGTTCCCCAGTCTACTTCGTACTATTCCTGACTGCAATTGTTGAACACTGGTGAACAGAAGACCCAAAACTTGCTAAAGGAGGCTTGCGAGGCAACAGCCGACGAGTAGTACCTCACTGAGACACATGCATTAAACACAGTAAGCTCCTAAAGTCTACCTCGCCCAAGGTACCTCGTATGCCCTCGAAGTCCATCTATTGGTCAAGATGGCCCTTTCAGTGATACAATCCAATCCCGTCATCAAATACATGCATATGAAAAAGCCAAGCCTAGTTTACGATATCAAGTATTGAGTTCAAGTCAAGAATACGGTGCAGCTCAGCATTTTGTAACTCAAATTATACGGCGACACATAACGCGTGCCCAGCACCGCGTTCTTTTCCAGCGCGTCGCAGAGCTTCACGTGCACTGCCACGCCAAGTGTCTGACAACCACCCTGAGTCTTGTGAAGCCAACCATAGGCACTGTTTTCTCATCAAAATACATCTCAAGAAGGGCCCCCAGCGATCCTCTAAAAGTTCATGTTGAAAAACAATGGACGAAAGCAGCATCTACAACGACACCAAAAACCCACTACTAGGTCTCACAGGGGATGCCAGCTCCAGAGTCTCCCCGCTTGAACAAGAAGTCCTCGACGAATACGAACGACTCTTGAAGAATATGAACGAGGTGAGCTCTAAAACAAAGAAAAGTGAAAGAATGGAAAATCCACGCTTGAGTCTTTTGTCGTTTTTGCACCAGCTTCTCGGCCAAAGTTGATTGTCGAATTCCCCATGTACATATTATCCACTCCTACTAGCCATCATCGCAAAGTTTGAGGAGGGCAAAAGCTGACATATACACACCATTTCCCTATATTTAGTTATCTTCAACGCTGGCAAGTCTATCCGGTGGGCCGATGACGCTCGAGATCGCAGAGGGCCTGAGGCTGCTGGAGCGGAAGGTCGCCAGTGTATATACTTTGATGAAGGCTAGCGTGTATAGTATTGTTCTCCAGCAGGGACAATTGGAGGGCGACGCTGGCAGCAGTGTTTTCACGGGCGATGAGACCGTCCAGCCTGGCGTGGGTTGAAAAAAAAGTCGCCGGGGCATAACCATCCAACCACCCAAAGGCTGGACAGTACGAAGTACGACTCTTGCTTATGACCGGACTAAGACGAGCTTCGCCCCGTGGCCTGGAATGAAAACAGAAAAGATGAGGGATGCTCCAACGCTGAGTCTGATATATCGCACACGACGATACTCTCCATCATCGGGTATCCATGGCTCTTCGACACTCTCCTCGCACACGATGGACCATTTCCATATGTCTGAAGCTATCCATCCGATCGGAGCACTAGCAGCAAACGCACATGCGGAATCAGAGACAGGAAAATGACCAATACTCACTTCCCTCCACAGATGAGACGTATCTTACATAGTATTGACTTGCTCGCTCAAGTCTTTTGCGAAACATTTTTGGTACAAGATTCTATGTGAGTCCAGCATAATACACCTTCCGAACATCCACCAACTTTTTGCCACGACCTCTGGCAATATCTTCGGGATCCTTTTGGCTCAACAACGCCTGGACCGTCGCTTTGACCGTGTTCATCGGGTTTCTGGCACGATGGACCTTGGCAGCAAGATCTGAGATGCCAGCACATTTGCAGATTTCCCAGATGTACTGTTGACAGCGAAGTCCAAATCCTGTTTATGATCGGATTAGCATATATCGACGGACTCAAGTTGATTAGTCGAAACATACCTGGAGGGCGGGGGTACAGTTCTAGTTCTGTGGCACTGAATTTGGCCTTGAGATCCCCGAAGACGGTTCGATCCTCATACCGCAAAATGGGCTGCATATTGCGGATCGCACGGTATTGACTTTGTAGTCTGGCATCGGACATTTCCATCGACTTGCCTTCACCAATACCTATCAATCCATTGCCGTTCCCCGCCACAGACAACATGTAAGCCCGACGGATCTTTCCCAATCGTGTCTGGTTGGTGACTGAATGGAAGATGATGGTCTTAACTCGGAGTTGTGAGATCTCTTTGCTGCTGTAGCCGGTCATCTGCATCAATGCCACCAAGGCTGGAGAAGGAGCTTCTCGTTGCGCCAGAAACGCTTGGCCTTCTTCGTCCGTCTTGTTGCTTCTGGCCTCTTTGGGTAGCTTCTTGCGCTCTGAGAGGTTGGGTAGGTCCGGAGCAAGAGCGGATCGTGGTGCGAGCTCGGACTCTTCTCGGCCTGTGGTTAAGCGTTGGTTCTTGTCGAACTCCATCCACTCGTTCTCTCCCGCGCCAGGAACCAGGTGTTCCACGCCATCTTCGTCAACCCAGGTCTCCAGGCTTGTCTTTTTCATTGCCTCTTCGATAAAATCCTCTGCGATCTCATCTTCATCCTTCATGCGCTGAGCATCGTCAATATTGGTCCAAGGAGCTCGCACAGGCTTGTCGATAACTGGATCTATTGTTGTCAAGTCGTCAAAGTAGTCCATGGTCCATGGCTCGGCACGCATGCGGCCTGGTGAGTCCTTTATATGTTGTAAGGTTCCAAACTTCTTGGCTGCTTCGATGGCAGCACGTTGCTGTGGAGAATATCTCTCCGGGGCAGCTCCATCTTCAGCGAAGAACTTGTCGGCGCGATCCTTCAGGTAGGACAGTGGGTGAGTAGGTGCTTTGCGGTCGTTATGCTTGACACTAGGGAAACGTGGTTTGCGGTTGTGTTGGACAGAGGAAGAATGGAATTGGCGTCGAGCAGATGTGCCTGCACGAGAAGTCTTTGAGAACGAGCACAACAGGCACTCGGATGAGCGTGCCACACTCATCGTGTTGGGGACGGGTATGGCAGTCGAGCTTCCAAGTGCAAAGAAAGTCCAGAATTGAAGTTCAGTTCGGCCAGTTGAAGCCGGGCTGCACCTCGAACTCGAAAAGACTTGGCGCGGGCATTGACGCTAACCAATTTTGGATGATTTTCTACGAAGGCCGTAAATAATTACATTCTTCACTTCATACCGGCATGTCCCCCATCTGACATCTTGGATTTTGTCCAAGACTCTTGATCCCGATGAAGCCAGGTTCTTCTGTTTTTGAGATCTCTCCGTCGATAGAAATGGATCATCAAGCACAACTTGAAATGATTTATTGATATCCATTTCAGCGTTTCCAGCCCTCTTCCACCATGGATACCTTGCCATGCGTGGTCTAGTAGCTGCAAAACTTTCAAACCATCATAGCTTTTTCATCTGAGACACGATAGACCATAAAAAAGATCCACATTACATTCAGGAACCATGGACGAGTCCCCACACTTTGTCATCGGGCATCATGACTCAAAACGGCCTCTACCAGTGACTCTCCAGACAGTTCAAGATGCTCATGCTGCAAATGTGAGGCTCTAACCTGCATCTCTCTGATTTCCGCCTGCTGACCCAGAAAAGTATGATATGCTCACAAGTCCTATAACGACGCCTCATTTTCAATCTAGAGTGTTAACTTTACTTTCCACTTTTCTTTCCCAACATTCGAATGGCACTGAGGACATCACCAAGACCAAAAACGCTTCCCCAGTGGTCATTCCCCCCCTTACACCGGCGGACACACCTCTGACTCCTGATGATTCCATCAGCCAGATCATTGGGATCTCCAGTTCTTGGATCGATCTCACTTCTCCCGATCCTATTATTGCAGAAGTCTCGCGCCAAGTACTGAACCTTGAATTAGCTTATGCGGCTTTCTGTGGCATCACGTACCTTCTGGTTCCTGGCCCACGTCTACGCGGTCATGGCACTTCAGATAGTGGAATTGCGCAGTATGCCCGCGCAATCATGGACGCCCTTTCTGAAGCGCCCTACATTCAGCTCTATGTGTGGCAACCTATCATCGATCATCCGGAAGAATTGGTTAAGGAAATGGGCGATTTGACGCCGTTTACTCGTCAACAATTCTTAGACGATGAGGACTTAGAACAACAGACGAGACTAGATCTTTTTGGAACCTGGGAGGCTTGGGATATAATTAGATCAATCTGTAAATACCATTCAAGATTGGGTGTAGGTAAGCATATACAGGTTCCAGCCAAACTGTTATTTTCCTCTGGCCTCCACCGGCTACGAGAGTCCCCTCGGTTCCATGCCTGATGCTGATTTCCTCTTTCAGCCTTGTCACTACCGAAGCTCCTCCCTCCTGTCCCCATCCAATCAAGATGGTATTCCGAGCCAGTTCGACTTTTGACTCTTGACGGCAAGATCTTTGCGAAAAATGCGAAGGGCTATCCTGTTCTCTCACGTGCGCATCAATCTTTTATCAGCCGTTTCATCCGCCTTCGTACTCCGCCATGGTTTCTACTATGTGATGTAGGATCTGTTCCGGGGTCCAACCCGATCGGGTTGGATCAGCAAGGAGCCTCATCGACGGCAGCATTTCCTACGCCTGCTGAAGCCGCTGAGAATCCTCAGCTCAAAGACCCAACCCCACAGCTTTCATACATGCGAAACTTGCAAACCAAACAACCAGTTCTGACACCTCTGGACCGCTTTGGTGCCGGATATCAAGATTACCTCCAGGCCCCCTTGCAGCCACTGACAGTGAACCTTGAAAGTATCACATATGAGGTCTTTGAAAAAGATCCCATTAAGTACGCCTGGTATGAGCGTGCGATAGCCAGAGCATTGCACGACTGGATAGAGCAAGGGAAGCCCACGTCCAACCCAGATGGCCGTGTTGTCGTGGCGGTGGTCGGTGCTGGCCGTGGCCCCCTGGTAAGTCGAGCACTGAAAGCCAGCGAGGATGTTGGTGTTGAAATCGACATGTGGGCATTGGAGAAGAATCCCAACGCTTTCGTCCTGCTACAGCGGCACAACGAGGCGATCTGGAACAAGCGTGTTAACCTAGTCAAATCCGATATGAGGACCTGGAGGGGCCCCCTTCGCCCAGCGAGCTCACAGCCGACGAGCCGGATTTACAACACTGAGCAAGACGACTCCGAAGATCAAGAGTCACAAAAGGGAGACACTAGCACCAAGAACCCGAAATCCACAGGGACGACCGCCTCTTTCACCGGGCCCCCATCGCTAGACTCTCCCTCTCTTCTAGCGACCTCAGAGCCTGCTCCCACCCAACCAACAACATACAAGATCGACATCCTGATCTCCGAGCTCCTGGGATCCTTCGCCGATAACGAACTCAGCCCGGAATGCCTCGACGGCGTCCAGCACCTGATGAACCCGGTGCACGGGATCAGCATTCCAGCGTCATACACGGCGCATTTGACGCCCATTGCTGCGCCCAAGCTATACGCCGACATCACGCATGGGATGACCAGCACGACGCCCCACGCGGCTGAGATACCCTACGTGGTCATGTTGAACGCAGTTGACTATCTGAGCACCACCAGCGTTGCGGAGGAAGGCTCTAGCGATGCATCGACAACCACTCAAGCTGTCTCATCGACCTCCTCGGGCACCTCAACTGCCAATCGCAAGGCTGTGGCGCAGAGCATCGGAGGCGTCGTTGGAGGAGCAAGCAGCCCTCCCATCTCAGTTCCAGCACCAGGCATAATGACACCCCAGCCCATCATCGGCACGACGTGGTCGTTCCAACACCCGAACCCGCTACTCCCGGCCTCTTCCACCACCGCCACCACCTCCTCATCAACCACAACGACATCTCCATCACCCTTATCATCCGAACCAATCTCTCTCTCCAACGCACACAACGCCCGCAGTAGCATATTGACCTTCCCGATCCCCAACCGTGGCACCTGCCACGGCCTAGCCGGATACTTTGAGACGGTCCTCTACAAGGGAGTCGAGCTCTCTACCAACCCGAACACCATGGACGCCAAGAGCGAGAGCATGATTTCCTGGTTCCCGATTTACTTTCCATTGAAGGTACGCTATGCGATGCTATGCTATGCACACTCTGTGTACACACCCACACCCACACCCACCCACCCACACACACACACACTCTCTCTCTCACTCACTCTCTCTCTCTCTCTCTCTCTCTCTCTCTCTCTCTCTCACTCACTCGCATACACACACACACACCCACACCCACCCACCAACCCTGGAAACTTGTTCCTACCCACTGCCCCTCCTCTCCGCTTTTCACTAACCGCAACCTCAACGCATAGGTCCCACTAACCGTGCCCGACTCGTCCGAGCTGCGCGTCACGATGTGGCGGAAGACCGACGACCGCAAGGTCTGGTACGAATGGATTGTCGACGTCTTCATCTCGAGTGCAGGACCCGCACCCGCGAGCTCGAAGACCAAGGGCGCTACTCCTGCCGTCAGGGTCAAGAAAATCCGCGTTGGCGGAAGCGAACTACACTCGAGCGAGAAGGATGCGTGCTTGATGTGACGTGATGTCTGCCCCGCGAAGCACTGCCGATGAAACTTTTTGCCATGGAGAGGGGGTAAAAAAGGGGTGGGGGGTTGGAAGTGTTGTTGAGTCTGCTCCTTGCTCCTGCTCTGTTTCCTCCCGCTCCTTCCCCGTCTTGGTACATACCTTCATAGATATAGGGAGCATCCTCACTCCCGAGGACGGCTGGATCTTCGAAGACTCAAGGCTCAGATAAGGATATAGGCAGGCGGTTGGATAGTTGGATAGATAGGCACATAAGGACGAGCGCCGCCTGCCAAGAACTCATTCCACAAAATCCCCAATACTTCTAGATACTTAATCCCCAACATGGTCCCAGAATCTAAGTGAAAAGCCAGAGGAAGGTTTCCGCACCTGCCCTACCGTATCTCCCAGACAGACACCGAGGGTAAAGGAAACCGGACCAATTAAGCGGACGGAATGGGATGTGAAAGGATACACGTAAGTCGAATCAGAATTGGATGTCCTGTGTCCCTATGATAGCTAGCTAGCCCGCTCTATATGCGCACCACTACAACGAGTGCATTTGGGGAGCCTGGGGAGCCAGCCCCTGCGGTCCCCTGTGGGATCGATTTTCGCCTCTATTTCATACCATACTGAGCACAACGGGCTGCTTGTCGCAACTGGTACGTCGGTTTGAAAACAAAGAAGCCGCCTAGCACCTTCCTCAGGTAAATCTAGTGACCCAAGACAATATTATCCTGAGCAGATGAAAACCCATTTCCCTTATCGATTCATCTGTCCTCCCACGGAACTGTTGTTGAGATTCTGTTGTGTTTGTGAGATCCGTGCATATCCGTAGTCACCTATCCGTTTTGTTGTGGAAAAATTTTCCCTGCTGGCCAGCTTGCCAGCCAGCCAAGCATGGTGTCAATATCAAAGATCCCCTTGGCAGATGCCGAGACTTGAACTCGAACTCGAAATCAAGCTGCACGATTGATCTGCCTTGGCGGGGTCTTCTTGACCTCGACTCTCGCCTCCTTGGTGAGACCAGGCACCGACAACGCTGCTGATGGAGTAGCGGTAGTCACACCACCATCTTCAACCCTTACCTCAGAATCACCTGTGCTTGTGGCACTCAGACTCTCAGACTCGGAGATGACGCTGCCGACACCGTCACCCGCGGCGATCTCATCGGGCTCCATTGTTGTCTTTGGTAGGGCGGCCGGGATCTCGAGACTCTCGGTGCTTCCGGACAATCTCTCTGCCAGGGAGGCACTGGAACGGGTGTTGTCGACCGCGGAGCTCAAGTAACTCTTGCCTGCAGTGCCAGCGGCGGTTTCCTTCGCGGAGCCGGCTTTCGAACCGGTTAGACCTCGTCGGATGGCGAGGACCGAGTCGACAATGACTGCATCAATTCCCTGTTTCACTTGCAACTTGACCTTGGATGAATCATTGTTGAGCGCTCCGTAACTGACACAGACCAGACCACTCTCTTTGACCACGCGAACTAGTCGCGGAGCACAGACCAGCGGGTCGGCAGCGCTGACAATACCTAGAAGATTCCAACGACTCGCAAAGCGAATAGCCTCTTGTAGACTCGTGGCCCGAACATCCCCAACAGGAGACGTCCCAGCATCAGTGAGGAATAAGACGGGAATACTTGGTTGTTTGAAAGATAGCAACAGGCAGATATCCGGATTGAAGGATGAGAAGATGATGTTCCTTCCTTTACCCAAGTCGTAGACCTTGGTCAAGACCGTGTCGACAAAAGAATTGAGTTCAACAGCATAAGTGTCCATTTCTTCGTCTTCACTTTCCGACAGCATAGGATATTTCATCTCGATGTTAAAGCCCACGTTGGAGGGGACTTTGCGGAACATTTCTTCCAAGGTGGCAAATGGTGCTTGGATGTGATTTCCACGGCTGTTTCCTTTAAATCCTTTCTTCTTGAAGTCCCGGGTATGCTTCATCCGTTCTTGCATCTCGAGTGGCTCATTGTTATCTCCACCACCCACAGACATAGATCGCAGTCTGGAAGCCCGCGGATCACCGCCCTTGAGGGTACTAACCTTTGGATTCTCGAAGAGCACAGGGGATGCCGGCCTTGAGTGGCGTGGTGTTCTCATTTCGTTGACATGGAGGAATTGTTCTAGGGTCAGAGTATGCACTGGAGCGTCGACACCTGTTTCACTGACCAAGAAATCATGGTAGATGACCGGAACATGATCCTTGGTAAGCTGTACATCGAATTCAACGTATGAAGCACCTAGATTGGCTGCTGCAATGAAGGACTGGATGGTGTTTTCACCCAACTGGAGAGAGCGACGACCAGCTGCCAAATTCTTGCCCAGTCCACGATGGCCAATGACCATGGTCGACGTCATACTCTTCCAATACGTCTGATTTTCTGTAATGGACATGTTGGGATGATGGAATGGTGTAATCACCAAGAAGTTGAAGGTCACTGAGCCGATAACCTCAAGGTCATTCGCGGCGACAATTGGTATTGTCACATCACCTTGTAGGAGCATTCGCTTGGTGCCAATATTAGGCTTGATCGTAGACAGGAGTGCGACGCCGCGGCCAACGACACGCTCCTTCGATCCGGAATAGGTTGGAATCAGGTCAAAGAATAATTTGACTTTTGACGGATCTGCAGCGTGGAAGACTATTGGCTCCGTGGAGAGATTGTCTTGCACCGGCAAGTCAATGACTTCAGCCTCGCCTTCAGCTGATTTTGCAGAAACCACAATTGAGAGGGCAGTGTCCAGTTGGGTCGAATGCGCATTAGCCAGAGGTATTCGATCGAGATTAACGGGACGAATGGACTTGCGGGTGTCCATAGTACCAAGACTGACAAGTATCATGCTCTTATCTGTGAGGTATCGATGACCGAAACTCTTGACTGGTTCGCTCATTTTTACTGCCGATGTAGGCGTTGCAATGTCGTTTGATTTCCTCTCAGAGAGTGACGAAGAGACTGGTGGAGAAGTTGATGTGATTGAATCGGGATCCTGCTCAGGCTCATGAAGGACATCGCAGAGCAATTTTGCGATATTGACATGCCCACGCAATGCTGCATGCTCCTTTGCTGTCCAACCCGAAGAATCAAGTCTTTCCAAGTCGGCCGAAGCTTCAATCAGAACTTCGACGACCGGCAAATGTCCATCAACACAGGCGATGAATAATGGTGTCCAACTGTAGGTCTTTTCACACAATTCCGTGTTTGCCTTTTGAATGTCGCTGCCGGCAAGCAAGATCTTTGCACATTCAACATGGCCGAATCTGGCTGCCAAATGGAGAGCTGAGTCGCCGTGCTCGTCTTGATAATTGATGTCGACACCTGCCTTCACAAGGAGTCCCACGATGTCGATGAAATTCGCCTTTACAGCCAGAGCTAGGACAGCTGAAGACTTTGGAGAGTTTCGACGTACGGTAGACCTTGAGAATTCAGGGGCCATGGCTTGCTCTGCATCAAGCAGTGCTTGAGTTGTAAGAGGGTGGCCACCGATCACACTCAGGTGTAAGGGTGCCCAGCCGTCGTTATCCTGCCAGAGTGGGCCGTCAATGCCGCCGTCAACATTGAAAAGTTTCCAGTATTTGAGGCGCTCAATGATAACCTCGCACATAACTCGGATGCCATATTCAGCAGCATAGTGAAGTGGCGTGCGGCCGGAGCCGTCTCTTGCCATCAGTCCCGCCCGCTGCGAGGTCTGAAGACTATTTAGAACGAAGGCAAGGAACGAAATCGACTCGTCATCTCGAGTCAAGATTTGAGCTCTCTGGTTTTCATGAGGGACGGATCGTTTGAAAGGCACCACGGGAGGTGTAGCAGGGACGATAAAGTTGGTCAGCTCCGTCTCAGCGTTGGGAAGAAGTTGAAGGCTTGGTTCTTGGTCAATGTTCGACTGCTTTCGACCTATTGACACAACCAAACGATGAATTGCATTCCGACCATTGATATCATCCGCATCGTCCAAGAAAACGATTTCCCGTAAGAGAAGAGCAGTTGAAACACGGCTTCGAGCGGATATGGCTCGCTGAAGTAACAGTTTCAGGAATTGTTGGATGGAATGCTCTGAGATGTCGGACTCCGGCTTAGTCCGGAATCCCTTGATCAGTTGTTCAAGATATCCCGTGTCGTTCTGTCGGATACCGGCTTCAATCTTTGCTGTCTGTTCGGGGGAAACATGCAAAGACGGACGAGAAGTGGTGTGTTTCAGTGACGCAGATGAGATAGAGGCTCGATCTTCGTTGCTGGTCAACGCTGCAACCTCACCAAGGACTGAGATCCAATCGTTGATCTTGCTCAAAGAAGAAGACAACTGTGTATTTGTAGCAAAAGCCGAAGGGTCAACCCTCAATTCGAGGTACTTCTTCTGTGCATGTGCTTCAGGTATGCGCTTGTCCAACTTTTTCGTGATCTTGATGAAGCCCCTCCTATTGACCTCGCCATACCATTGCAGGTTGCGCAGTTGGGCTCGCAGTTCCAGCAAGGCCGCAAGGAGGTCTTCACGTTCATCTTCTTCGAGTTGAGCGGCGGCCTGCAGAGAGGGCGAATATCGGTCCTCAAGGAGCTTGAGACGCCTGGAGAAGTCCTGGTATTTCTTGTTGTAGAAATGGTCCACGTCTTCGAGGTTTCGGTCCAAGGAATAGAAGAACCCTAGACACAATAAGCATTGCCAATAGCTCGCTACTATCAGCCCGTCCTACCAGCAAGGTCGAGGTTCCCGTCCTGCTTCAGGCCCTCGGCCGATGCTTTGATCAGCTTCTTCAGTGCTTTGTAGTTGATATAGGAGGAAGCCCACTCGGGGACCTGATTGCGGGGCAGGTTGCGTCCAAACTTCATGTTGGACTGGTATTGTTGGATGCGTAAGGAATTTACAGACCGGGATAAGAGAAGAGAGGACGGTGAAAGGAAAGGTCCATTCGCACAAGTCGAAGCTGAGTCAGGGATCTATCTAATGCGGACTCGGCGAACGGGAATGAATGGAGAGAAACGGGGGGAGCTGGCCATAGCAGATAGTTGAGTGGCAGGTGGAATGGCAGGTTCAGGTTAGGGTCAGGTCAACCAGAGCAGGCCCCAGACCAACGGAACTCTCATCGGCCGGATTGATTGCGGAGAGGGACAAAGGAAGAGTGAAAGAATTGTGAGAGAATGAAAAGATGTCGCGTGGAGAGAATGCTGGGTATCATTGGCCTTTTGATATTTTTGCCCGAGGCCCACGTCATTGGGCAAGCCAGTCCCTGACCGCTCCCCGTCAAGTTTCCACCGGGAGGAGGACGTGTGACCATTGATCCCGGTCTTACATGTGTCTCAAGAATATGACTAGCAGAGAAGAGGGACAAATGTGGGGAGGGATGGACCCGCGATGGACCCGCGATGGATCCCAGCTACCGGATGGAATGGGTCCTTGACTGCCGAAGACCCAGATACACAAGCACACAGGTACGAGACCCTCAGACCAATCATGAAGGGGCTGTGGAAATGGATTCCACGAATTCATATAACAGCTACCAGTATCAGTAATCTCCTGGTCTTAATCCTCCGTATATCTGTACATGCGCCTTTTTGGTTTCATGAAACTCCAGAAGATGCCTGATGCCTAATGCCTGATTGCTGCGGAAAACAAGAGTGTGTGCAACGGTGAGTTCTACCCACCAGCGCCAACTGACCGTCGGGAGAGAGCATGTTCTCTCGTCTCACATGATCATTGTCCACCAATCTGAGATGGCTCCTCGAACGCCAAATACGGGCAAGGAGTAGCTGCCCCAGACCAAAACAAGACCAAGCATTTCAGTGACCTACGAGATAGGTGCCTGAGTAACAAGAACCGCTAGCTTCACCGCCGGTTGGTCGCTTGCCCACCATCTTGCATCATGATCGTATCTTCGTCGTCGTGGTGTAGCGTAACACTGTTAAACTCGAGAAATGGGTCTGCGATTTCTCCCCCAGGAGTCACCATCCCCGAGTCAAGAGGCACACCTTTGAGCACAGTGGTCGTCCCTCCAATCTCCACACTGCCGCTGTCCTTGACTGTTCGGAAATTCAGCGTGTCAATTGCACGACCCTGGTGTGGGATCATCGGCGGCTTCATATGTCGAAGAAGTGCCCAGGTTATAGGGCGGAAAAACGGATGACTCTTGACATCCGAGGCGCCTGCACGAGATCCTAGCCGTTTGACCTCGTCTTTGATCAGCAGCTTGCGGATCACAGATTTACACAAACTGTACCACGTTAGTGTATCGCCAATCACAGCGGTCGGGTGACACTCACTTGCTCACTTGGGTCGAGTGGGAATGGTCTGGGAAAGGAACCTCGTCTCGGAGAATATTCGCGAATGTGGCATTGCGATTTTTGCCTTTGAACGGAGTTGTTCCAAACAACATTTCATAGATCAGAATTCCTAGAGTCCACCAATCGACTGCACTCGTATGCCCGTTGCCTTTAATAACCTCGGGAGCAATGTATTCTTCAGTGCCGACGAACGAATTGGTGCGGAAATCGGCGATACAAGACTTGGTGTCCACCAGGGGATATCCTGTTGGATTGGAAGCATTGCGAGTCCCCAAAATCATCGTAGGGGCACCTCCAGAATCCGATTGTTTGGATAAGTCGAAATCTGACAACATGATATGACCGGACTGATGCAGAAGGATGTCTGAATATGTCAGGGTCTCGTTCTGACAAGCAGAGGGTATGCTTACTCTCGGGTTTCAAATCTCGGTATATAAAACCCATCAAATGCAGATACTCCAGCGCAGCTGTAACTTCAGCTGCATAGAATCGAGCATCTTCCTCGCCAACGCACTTGTTCGGTCGGGTTTGTAATGCTCGGAAGAACTCTCCACCACTGCAGTATTCCATGCATAGGTATAAATGCTCTTCGGATTGGAAAGAGTGATATAACGTAACAATGAATGGGTGATTGCTGGTAGCGAGGATTTCTTGCTCAGCCAGAGCTCGCTTGATCTTGTTCCGTTTAATCATTTCTTTCTTGCTGAGAACTGCTCCAAATTAGCTTGCACCTCATTGATGGAGTACTTCACACTGACCTTTCATAGCGTAGAGACGATTTGACTTCTTCTCACGAACCAAATAAACCTTTCCCACATCCCCTTTTCCAATGAGTTTTATTTTATCGAAACTCCCAGGACCGACCTCAACGTTTCGGACTTTGATCGAGTTCGAACTATACGTTCGCCGAAAAGCAATTGACTGTCGGATCTGCCCCGGTAGAGGAGATTTGGCCCCAGGCTTTGGAAGACCAGGCAGACTCAATGTGCTAGCATCTTCCTGGGCTATCATTCCTAGTTTAGGAGAAGACCCTGATCCGACCTCGAGAGGTTCCTTGCCCAGTTCTGCCGTCTGAGGTCGATCTCCAGCAGTCTTATTGGCATTGAAAAGACCCTGGGCATTGGGAGCAGATGCCACTCGTCTTAGTTTCCTGGCCAGTTCTTCCTTTCCTGCAGAGACCAGATTTTCCTGAGGCGTTGCGCCATTGACCTGGACCTTTGGGGTATCGGGAGGAGAAGGGGGGACACTACCCTCGTTATGATGGCGCAAAGCAGGGAGACCTTGATGGATGAAATAAGGATTGGCCTGTGCAGTGGGGGAGGCTATAGTATCGTCAAGGGGATGCCCGTCGCTGGCAATGGTGGTAGAACGGTTTCGGCCCAAGGCTGGTAGGAATCGGGATTGTTTGAGGGGCTTTGTCTCGGTCTTGGGGGTAGGTAAACCATCTGAGCCTATAGAAGTTTGACTGCCACCGCTGTTGATGCGGAAAAAGTTCTTGAGTTTGGTAGTGGTAGGCGTATGTGTACCGGAACCTGAAGTGTCACCATTGAGATGCTTCTTCGAGGAGAAGGAGAGACTGGAAAAGTTGCGTTTCTCGGTAGCCATGATGTTGCAGAGACCAAGTGAATGGATCCACAGAATCAAACGATGGTCGAGGCAGAGCAATAGTGATCAGGAACGCTTGTGAAGAACAAGATCGAGAAGCAGTATCCGATAATGATGGCGAGTGGGAAGTTGGTGGATAGGACGAGGTGGGCAAGAGGACGGCAGTGGGATCGGAACTGAGGCGTTATCTGCGGAGCGCCATGTCAGGATGGGCGCTGGTTGAGGCTGGTGACAATAAGCCTGAAATGTGAATGTAGATGGAAGTGCAAGTATACTTGGTATATTGCAAGGTATTTGGCAATGGGGACTGGGATGGAGCTGGAAGAGCAAGTGCTGTGCTGGTCTGCTTAGAGAAGGGATGTCAACGAGCGAGCGCCACTGCTCAGTTCCAAGTATGCGGACTACGAGTAAAGTTGGTTGGAGGAGGAGGAGCAATGAGGCGTATGGACTGCGGACGACTGTGGAGTCGCGACTCAGTAGTGGAAGAGGGAGTGGGAGTGGGAGTGTGCGAAATGTCGCCCTCGGCCCTCCTTTGGCCTAGTCTGGACCGGATACTGCAGCCTCTCCGGGTGACTCCCACCACCACTCTGTCCTTAGTGGTACCCTCGCTCTTAGTATCTGGCTAAAAGCGGGCTAACATCGACTTAGTCGCAGCTATGACTAGTTAATATGCCTGGGCACCTCCTACCCTCCTCAAGGACACAAGTCCCTAAATTGCGCGTACTCACCACCTCCCGCCAGATCCAACTTACAGTAGGGGGCACGACAGAAGGAAAGGGGTCCCGAGGGCAAATTTACGAAGGACACACGGACTCCAAGGGCTTACCGCCTGGCTAGAGTTCCAGGGGGATAGGAGTTAAGCTTGTCGTGTAATTCAATTCCTGTCGTTGCCCTGCCCCCTAAGATTACGAACCCTCAAGGGCTGAAGGGCCATACGCCCATAGCAGGGCAGGTAATGCCAAGGCCCATAGTGAGATACCTACCTACTCGTACGAGAGCTATCCAGGGTGCGGAGTACGGATACCTTGCACTCTAGATGCCACATAAATAAGACGGCGGCTCCAGCTCAGGCTGATTCATACCCCCCATTGTACGCAGGACATGGTGGTATTAGTTAAATGTCGTCACCTCTGATGGCCACGGACTTTACTATTTAGATGGCAATGCTTCATATATTAGAGGATAAACCTCTTCTTCCTCTACTCGTAGTTAGCTGGAAGCATTTAGGCCAGACCAGAATGATTCGCCTTCATCTGCATTTGTACATTGTGTCATCCTGTTAGATTTCGCCTATAATCGTCATCGCACTCCTCAATGCTTGCCAACCCACACCCACAAGGCCCGATATCCGGTTGATTTCTCAGCAGGTTGTTCAACTTACAGGCACTTTTCCTGCAACATCAGCATTCTGCCGTCCCACTTCTCTCGACACTACGCGTCGCTCTACGGGCCGCTACTCTTCTTGTTTACCCATGGAGGTACCTCCTTTATACTCTCGTTGGCAGTTGGGACACACTATCCACTCCAACCAATGCTTGATTGAATGCCTGCCCGTATTGGCTAGCTGTATTGCACAATCAGCTTGCTGACATTACATATTATCTTGCTGATACAATTTCTGGTCTGCTTTTGTTTCCCTAGCGTGTCATGTAACATGTTGGTCTTTTGACCGAATACGTCTTGTATGCTTCTGACACCTGTTGTTCTTGGTATTCATCAATCCGTCCTGACTGACATACGTTACCCGACTAAGCATTAAGCCCTGTTGTTTGCTCGTGTCCATCCCAACATGCCATCGTGGCATTCACTTCCCGTTGTTCCAATATTCTGAAAGACATAAAAGCCAACCATAGTAATTCATGTCTCCAGGTTGACCGACTTGTTCGTACCAACCATACACTCCGGAGGAGAAGACAAGGTATCTCCCGTAAAACTGCACTCCAATCTGCATTCGAATTTTGGGTTCATTATCCAGAATCCAAATCTCACATTCCCTGCACTCTGTACGCATCACTTCGAAATGCGCTATCGCCTTCACTGCCATGGCATCGCACTTGACACGATTGGGGCCCAACAAACCACGCACCTCCTGTTGGGCTTGGTCGATGAATCAACGTTGGACTGCGAACTTTCCCGGCGGCCGACAGCAGCGATTTAGCAGAGAACTTTTGGCTATCGGTGGTCCCATCTAGCATATGTGGAAGATGACCCATCGCATGGACATTCTGCACAGAGACTGATGAGTAGCCCTTATTGAGATTGGCATCCTGACCACATTCCCAATCTTTCATGAGTCGGTCCTGGCTAGGCCAATTCGACTTATTGTCACCTTGAGTCCAGATATTGGAGCCGGAGGCTAAGGGCTGGTTCAGAGAGCACATGCCACCGTGGGATGTGACTGGTGGAACGTCAGCAAGCTTGTGACCTGCCTGAATGAAGGCTTTGCTCCTACAACGTTGTTGTCAGCACAAGAATTGGAAGTATTGGCAATTCTTCTGTGGCCTACTTTGTGAAGTCACGCTCATTCTGTTCAAAACTTGCGACATTCTGAGGTGATGAGTGAGAGCCCTGGCTTGACTTACTACCCCTCGTATTTTCCGGTTTAACAACACTAAGTTCACGGCATGAATTAGTCATGGTACTCTCCAGGAGGATTGGCAGACGACAAACCCTTCGGTGCTCAAGCTAATCAAGCTGGAGGAAAGTTGACTCAGAGGCTTTCCGTCAGAGGAGCGACGCACATCGATAAATTGATCGGCCATTTCTTTGGTCATGGTTGGTTTGGATGTCCAGTAGCGTCTTTCAAAGTCGTCCATGTTGGATGAAGGCGGTCGCTGCAACCCACGACCTGGAACTTGGGTGATCGTACCATCCGGGAGTTTAACCAGGCTGACAACTCCTTGTGGGAGCCTCATTGCGTCGAGCTGGAGCTCGTAATATGCTTCAACTGTTGCTGGTGCATCTCCTGGGTTCACTGGCAACCACTCTGTATTTTCTGAATCCCCCTCGATAATGGTGTCAGGGATAGTTGCAACTGCTTGGTGGTTGAAGCTTGATGACTTGGAACTAGTCTGGGAAACAGCTGCGATGACTGATTCGACTGCTTCATCTGGTGACTCGCTGCCTGCACATACTATGACTGCTAGCATCTCTTTCTGTTGCTGCTCGATGTGCGGAGGAGGACGACCAATGCGGACGCCCCACTCATCAACTGCGACATCACTAGCAGGGCTTGAGTGCACATTTCCAACAGCACCTAAGATCGTTTCTTCAGCTGGTGGCGATGGCTTTTGTGGAGCCACGATGGGAATGGCACGGCGTGGAGCTCTGGTTGTGGTGGAATATGCAACAGTGTTTGATTCAAAGCTATTTGCTGTAGAATCAATCGCAACTCCGCCAGACAAGGGCAAAGCTGCAGTAGCTGGTGCTGAGTTCAGAGGAACATAACTTTCAGCTTGAACGTTCAATGTGGTACCGTGGTGAATTGCCTGGTAAGGAGTAGGGGTTGGGTTGTTTAGGGCGAAAGCGAGTTTGTTCTCCCAGTACTTGATTTCATCCTTCATATCTGAACGTTGTTTGGCAACCGCCATGCGCTGTTGTGAAAGGTTGGCGTCATGATTGATCATTGCACGACAGCGATCAATTGACCTGAGTTGATTTTCAAGTTCTTCAAAGGCCGATTTCACTGTGAGGATCATGTGCTGGCAGTAAGTCGAATAAGCTTCACCAGTTAACATGGGCGATGTGCCTGGCACGCCATACAGATCTCCGTAAGGGTACAGCGTTGGATGATACTGAGCACCCAATGGTCCACTGTAGGCACCAACGCCTTGGCCGAACAAAGTTGCATTCATTGGAAAGATCTGAGGACTGTGAGCCCCGTATGGATCAAACGAAACACCCGAGAACAAAGGACTGGGGTGCACCACTGGGAAAGTAGCAGACTGTGCAGAACCAGGATTGGCCCCAAGTGGGACAGGTGGAAAGGTGAAAGCAGTGTCAAGACCAGCTCCCAAACCATAGTTGTCTGTCGCCTCTGAATGGGCCGAGACCTGAGGAAGAACTTCCTTGGCCACCTTCATGCCTTGTTCAGGACTGATACGGCTATTGCCCTCCTTCTGGGCTGAGGCACGGATCAGCGGACTGTGAAGTTCCTTTGGAAAGTCCTTGCCAAGATCGGGTGCACCAGTTGAGGCAGCTGGGAGGGAAAATACTGGAGGTCGTGGGCGTTGCTCCATTGGAACAATACGGCCACCAGCGGTGACACGTTGATGTGTAGGTGATGAATGTTTTTCAAGAAACCGAGCGAAACCCTTATCTTGCTGAGCTCGAGTCTCACTTGGTGGACCAGAGGGTTGTCTTGCAGGCTGCAGGGTACGATTGCCAGCATACACGACCATTTCTTCTTGCGATTCACTTGACTCTTGAGACCAGTTTCGAGGCTGGTCACTGACTGTTCGACGCATGGACATAACGCAAGCACCTAATGGAGGTACAACACCAGCTACCTGGAATCAGTGCGTGAAGAGGTTTCGACTTGGGAGACTCTCACCTCTAGCTGCGTCGTATGTGAACTTGGAGAGGTCGAAGTTGGCTTCCTCTACTCGCGGAGCGAGCTCAAGTAAGCGAGTCAAAGTGTACCTGCGCGGCCGGCTAGGCAGGGAGCCTGTGGTTTGTTTAGCCATACTGATGATATTTGGTGCTTTGAGCACCGCTTGAGATGAGATTGTGTAGCCAAAGAAAGAACAGAACCAAAAAGGCAACCTCTGGACCGCAGAGGATCCCACCAGTGAGGACTTTGCAGCGAGCGAGCAAAGAGTGGAAGTGGTGTACAAGGACAGACTTGAAAGGTGACCACAGGGCGATGATCGTCAGAAATGAAAGAGCGCGGGAAGAGGAAGCAGGAGGGGCACATCTCAACTTACCGGAGCGATAGAGTCTCAATAGGCAAGAGCACCTGTTGGACTCGGCAACGAAGGCTATCCAAGAAGGTCGATAGAGAGCTTACACTTGAAGGAGAAGCTGAGTGTTGCGTACACGAACATTCAGAAGCAATTTAAGAAGGTAAACAGTCAGTGACTTGAAGGCAGTGTGTGGCAAGGCACCTATAGTGAATGGCTTGGGAGTCGGGACTGGCAGAAAGTAAATATCCATTCACATCTGGGGGATCACATCACATGCAAGCATCCTGGCAGTATTCTGGGTATAACCTTGAGTAATATTTCATCCCCCATCCTCATCATAGCGTGTTTCCAGATATATTCATCCGTTGATTCATGTCTCATATTCCAAGTGGTAATGTAACGCCTCCACTCCAGGTATAGTGTTTAGTCGGAGAGACTCAGACGTGGTGCTTGGGGTCGGTTGGAGAGGTGAATGGGTTGATTGGCATGTCGTCGTCTTCGTAGGATGGGCGTCTTGGACGAGTGGAATTGATATCGAACATTCCCCTTTCTATCTCCTTTGCCTTTGCTTGATCCTTCAATTCCCAGCTGCCTACACGTTCATGACCGCGGGTCTGGACCGGGTCTGGGCTTGCTATCACCACCGCTCCCGCACTTCCCTTGGGGATGGTCAGATCTTGATCGCTTGCTAGTCTTTCTGACCCTTTAAACCCTCCGAGTTCTGACCGGCGTTTTGTCTGCACTCGGTGGACGCGAACACCACCAAAGAGTGCCACCGCGCCAAATACTAGTGCCGCGACAGCTAGAGTGACCACGGCACCGATCACACCAGCAACGGCAGGGGATAGTCCTCTATTGTTTCCGCCAGAAGATTGGGTCGTTGGACAGAGGGCTCCGTCGTCGTTCACGAATGCTGGGCAGAAAACTGAGAACGAATTACACGTCGTGCACCAGTCCTCAACGTTCAACATCATGAACTGTTGTAGGTTTGTGACAAAATCTGTCAAGGGAATCATAGTCTGGCTTGGACTCAGCCCGAAGAGAGGATATTCGACAAGTTGTGAATCAGTGCCTGTGCCATTTTGATAAAAGAATCTCACAAAGATCTCGTCATTCTCGGGATATGTCCTGTCGGCTTCGGCTTGCATCGAGGATAGTTCGAAGACAAAGCTCGCTCCTGGCTCGGGAAGACTATAGAAGGCAGCATTTTGAGGTGAGGTTAAACCTGCTAGTGCAGCAAAAGCGACCATGGGTTGGAAGTCACCAAACAGCAGTGTCATCTTTGCTGAATTTCCTTCAGTGTTTATGCTTGTGTAGAATGCTTGTAAAATTCGAGTCGCCAATGTCCTGCCCGCGATAGCTCTAATTTGGTCACCCTCGACTGGCCCCGACACTGCAATATCTGCATTCTGGGCAAAGACCAAATCGGCAGCAAGGATCCTGGCCTTCGTCAGATCTTCTGGCTCAAGTAGCCTCGCCACAGTGGTGTTGTGGACACTAGCATATCTGAGGTAGTCGTAGATGTAGTAAGCATCAAGATACCCGGCAGATGGAGTTGAGAAGTATCCATCAAGGAAATCTGACTGAAGGCTTGCGTAGAACGACTGTGTGCTGTTTCGTAAGTTTTCAAAAGCATCGGTCTGATAGTAGTCATTGACAGACGCCCTCCAAGTTGGGCAGTTGTGGCTGCCGTCAAGCCAAATCGAGTTCATGTCGTTGCTGGTCATTGTGAGGATAGCTGGATATTGGTAACCATCTAAGGGAGCCACCAAGTTCGTGCCATTCTCAATTGTACTTTCGCCGGCTATGTAAGTGTAATTGGAAAATGTCTCCAATGGAGGGTAGAGGCCTTGAAGAAAGGCCTGAGCAGAGCCTGTAATATATTGCTCCTGACCGGCTAGAACAGTGAGTTGTTCGGACTGGAGCTGAAATGGTGAGATGCCCGCAATGGTCGTGACGTCGGCATCTCCTTCAATTGGAGTCACATAGCGTTGGCGGACTTTGGCGCCCGCCTCAAATAGTTGGTGAGCACCAAGTGGTGTCAGAGTGGCTGGCGATGAGAATACGAAAGGCGTTCGATCTCCATAGTTGGTATATATGAATGTGCTTAGGACCTCCTGTTTGAGACCTGACTGAGCCACTACGGCAGACGACAAGGCAACGAGGAATGCCGGAAGCACACGCAAGTAATGACCAGTATCCATTATTACAAACAGCAAGGTTGGCAGAATTAATTTATGGTCAATTCAGTCAACACTCGGATTCGAGCGTATGAATTGAAGAGAAGAGGATAGATAACCATGGCGGGGTGCAGCTTGCATTATGAGCTCAGCCAGGCCGACCAGAGGAAGAAGCTGGGCAAGCTCTAAGAGCTCATGCGAGCTTTCTCGATAACTAGCAAGCTTACTACATCGAGAGGAGTGTCCCATGATCATTGTGGACGAGTATACTGGTAAGCGGGAAGGTGGGAAGGATAACCGGGGGACAGCTTCGATAGCAGACAAAGTGAAGTGGGGTTGCAGCTTGGAATGCACTTCAATTCGCTACAATAGGCCATGCAACTTGAAGGTTTGTAGCCTTGGATGCACGATGAGGATGATAGCCCCATGGGTGCCGCCGTTAGCTTCTGCGCTATGGCATGTAAAGTGAATGGTACCTGATAAACGGATTCATGCAACAGCTGATATCTTAGTAGGGGCAGAAAGCGTGTGCTCCGTACTTGGCATGGAAAACGTTCAGAACTTGAAGTGGACTGGATCGCCGTGATCCAACCAGTAATTAATCGCTACTGACCTTGTCCTTAGTAACGAGCCGAAACACCATCAATTTGACTCAGGAAGCACAGAAATGTATCTCTTCAAGGGCCGCAAGGTTGACTGATTGCCTTGGTTCAAAGCTGAATACACAGGTTGGAACCTCGTGCTAACTGACGCCATTGCCCACTGCACATCGTTGGTCCGAGCCAAAGAAGGAGAAACCATGTTGCAATCACGTCACGTCAGGCCCGTATCGTTAGGATTCGGAAGGCAAAATGAAGGGGGCTGGGATATCGCAGACCGAGGGTTGGAACATTACTAAGGACAGTACGGAGGATGAAGCGAGATCTCCTAGTTTAATCCAAGGAGCTGCCCAAGGCGTCTTTTCTCGTTATTGATTTCATGGAAGGAGGCGGATTACTCCGTACACCGTGGGTGATGATAATCATAACAATTCATACAGTTCCCCAGGTACTCAGTAGCAATTAACAAATATGGTCGTTGATACATCCGCGATGATCAGTAGTTTTTACGGTTCCATGGTCTGCTTTGCTAGCCAGCCCAATTCGAGACCTTACGGGTACAATGCGCGAGACTGCCCGTAGCATCGTGTATTACTGTATTGGTTCGTCCTGACAAAAAGACAGGCCACTACCCCGCCATATCCCACATACTGGCACTTTGCAGTCAACCAAGGTCAGGCATGCAGGACAGGTTCGTCAGACTCTAATTTTATTTCCCGCAGCATGATTACCACGTGACAATATCCTCAAGTCACTGGCACCCATCAACTTTCTTCAAAAAGTGCGCTTGTCAACGATGTCGGTGATTTCGCCTGGAACAGAGGCTGCTGAGGGCAGCAATGGAGCGGCGCTGGACGACGGTAGTCAAGGTACAGACCCATGCCGTCATTTCCTCGATCTGTCAAACCAATGATTTACCAAGTGCAACAGGTCAGTCACCAACTACCGCCTCCACGATACCCTACTCCAGTCTGTCGGACGGCAACCCTCGAAGTCCAAAGCGGAGACGACTATCTCCTGTCAATGATGAGGACAAGAGCGGCGATGCCACCCTTTCACAGGCCACTCGCGACGCTCCCACCACTCAAAAGGGCGAGGTTTCAAAAATTGAAGACCCGGCAGTGAAGCAACAAAGCCATACTCCCAGTGTTGCGACAGCTCAAATTCAGCCTCAGAACCCCGCTGTCGCTGTTCGACTGGAACATCTACCGGCCCTCGATACTGCCGCCTATCATGTATTGGCTTTCCTGGCACGGTTAACGCCGGCCGATGCGCTAGGACTTGCCAGGGCTCCAGACTCCCCAAGTTCGCGAGAATATGCAGCATTGCGATCGCAATTTGAGTATACGCGAAGATTCTATAATACTGGGGCACATTTTTTGTCCGCAAAAGATACTGGTCTTGAAGAGAAAACACAGATTGATACTCTTCGAAAGGCGAATCAAGCTATCTTTGTGTCAAGCGTATTTACAGGAGAGATTGGCCTGCGGGACATGGATCGGAGTTTTCTTTCGGTATTTGTGCCCGAGGGAGGCAAATTGTTGAAGCCCCAAGGCTCCATGTATCTTGAACTAAAGACACAAGGATTTATTACTGCTTGGCGGACTGGCGCAGCACCGCCTGCTGTAGTTATGTCGGACTTATTTGGTCCAGACATAGATAAGAGCATACTGTCAAGAAGACCGGGAGTGAGCACTTTGGCTCTGAGTGAGCAAGACTTCCTTAATCGGCTTTCGTCTCGCCGCGAAATTCTTCAGACTCACATACAGAACAACACTCTAAATCAGCTGCCAGAGAAGTATAAATGGGAAGATTTTAGTCGTGAGGTCTCTTCATATCTTTTTAAGAATATTGAGAATCCTCTCGGCAACGCTGATGGAACTACGGCTCCACCCAGGAGCGAGGGGGTTCCTATACCGCCTCAAGGACAGATGGAAGGCCAATTTTCAATTCATGGTACATCTTTTCCCCCAGGCTCACGTGAGTCATTTGCTTCCCCAGCTACGGCATCGACGACGTTACCCGCTTCTGGACTGCCATTCCAGGATGATGATTTCGTTGCACAGGCAGCTAGAGCTGCGGAAATAGCCATGCAGGGAGCTGGGGGAGTCTCTTTTGCAGAACAGCTGCCTGCGACAACATCAACACCACCCTCTAATCAAGGGACGAATCATGCTGCCCCAAACATGAGCAAAGAATATCAGCACTATGATCCCGCCATGGAGAGAGCTTCAGCACGATCCCTTGGAGAGAACCCATCCAGTATTCCGAGTGAGATACCCCATGTATCACAGACTGCGCCAACTTCAGTTCTGTATGAGCGAGCCCGACTGGCTGCAACGACAAAGGCGCTTGCAGCACGAAAAGGGACTAGCCCTAGCCAAAGACGCCCGTGGACGACTGAAGAAGAAAACACTTTGATGGCCGGCCTTGACCGTGTCAAGGGTCCACATTGGAGTCAAATACTGGCCATGTACGGACCAGGAGGAACCATCAATGAGGCCCTGAAAGATCGCAATCAAGTTCAATTGAAGGACAAAGCTCGGAATCTCAAGCTTTTCTTCCTCAAAAGCGGCATCGAAGTGCCATACTATCTTAAGTATGTTACTGGTGACTTGAAAACACGAGCTCCTGGCCATCCGAACAAGCAGGAATCAAAAGAACAAGAGAACGGACAAGGGTTTATGGCACTCGACGAAATCGAGCAAGAAGCGCTGGCGACGGGATCCAGCGGGTCTCGCTCAGGACGTCAATCACCAGCTGTCGATGATTTTGAGGAGCCAACACCAGCAGCAGACATCAAAAAACCATTTGAACCCAGCATGGATGATGTAAGTGTCTCTCCCAAGACTACCACTTGTTGCTTTGACCATCTAGAGTCAAGACTGGAGATCTGGATTCCCTTCTCGTCGAACTACACTAATTCGAAAATTTGCAAACAGGTGGAAGCCATGATAGCGAGAGCAGCTGCACAAGCATCTCAGTCTCTGGGCTCTACTTGGCCGTGATGGCGACAAAGAAGACTAGAAGTACCTGGAACTGTGGTTCTAGCACCTGCAAATCATGATGAACCTTCAGTCTACAGCTAACATAAGCCCCTTTTCCTAACAGATGTGTCAAGGTGACATAGATATGTATCAAAGCCTCAGAGTTGTATTCCCAGTTTAAAATTTTTACAGAGGGATCAGGCGGTGTGTGGCGATGCATTGAGGCTACTGATATTCACGATAAGTCAGACATAATGCAAGGTCGCATCAACCATTTGCGATCCACCTTAGTTCAGACGTGCCTAATGTATTATAACTTTGTATGACAGACATATGAAACCAATACCTAAAGGTCAGTGGCCACAGCCCGTAAATACCTACCTAGGTAGATAGGACACTCAGTCATTTCTTAATTGTATTCCCCAAGCGCTCCAAAGGGTAGAGTCATCCTGATCAAGCCTCGGACGAGTTTTGAGTCTTCCGATTGGGCGGATCAGAACTTCGTAGTGAGCCAGCCACCATCAGTAATTATCAGGGGGATGGTCCATACCATATACTGTACTCCGTAGGACTGTCTATCATCCTGCAGAGTGCTCTAAGTGAAGGTTGATACGGTCGCTGTCACCTCACCCTCACCGATCGGTTTTCTGTTCTGCGCTGTCCTGCTCCATTCAAACGGCACTAACTTTTGTGCGAACCGCATTCGAATACAGCCACCACCCGGAGGGCACTATCCTCTTCAGTCCCACCACTCCTACAATAAGCATAATGGCAACCGAAACAAATGACAGCACCGCTCCGCCTAAGGAGATGGACGTCGACGTTGACGCAGAAATGGAAGACACGCAAGACACTGCAACAGCGACCGCCACCGACGCCGCCACCACAGGAGCCGCTGGCGGCAGCGGGAGTAACAATGCGCAGAACAATGAGTTCTTATCAGCGGCACTCGACATTGAGTTCACACAGCCTGAAGCCCAGCCTGCAGCGGCGGGCGCGGCAACGGCGACGACGACAGGAGGCACGGGGGGCGTAACGGGCACTGGCCTGCTACATGGAAATCGCAAGGACGTGACGCTGCGCGAGTTCCTGAGCAAGATGGATGATTATGCGCCAATTGTATGTTTTCTTGAATCCCGCTAAGTACCGTTGAAGAACGTCTTTCGAGATCCAGAGGACAAAGGAATTCCGCCGTGCTGACAAGATTGCCTCTCTAGATCCCCGACGCCGTAACAGCACACTACCTGACCCTATCCGGGCTCCCACCGCCCTCGGCCGCCGACCCAACGGGCGCAAGCACGAACACGACACCGCTCCCACTGGCACGACTCCTCGCGCTTGCGACGCAGAAGTTCGTGGCCGATATCGCCGCCGACGCGTACCAGTACAGTCGGATCCGGTCGTCGAATTCCGCATCGGCCAATAACCCCCTCGGTGCGGGCGGCATAGGTGCTGGTGGACCTGGAGGGGCGGCAGGCGTGGGCGCAAGCGGTGCTGGTGGCGCAGGCAAGGTACAGCAGGCGGCGCAGTTGGGTGTGCAGAGGACTGGGTTCGGTGGTGGCGGCCAGGGCGGGAGTGGGCAGGGACGCACGGTCTTGACTATGGAGGACCTGGGCATGGCGGTGCAGGAGTATGGGATTAATATCAAGAGGGGAGAGTTCTACAGATAAGAGCAGGGTTGATGCTGCCGTTTTTCTTCACGGCGATACACGAAGTATGATGGACCCTAGGCTGAGGACTGAGGGGAATCATCGCGTTGGACTTTGACATGCATGTGCATAGCGACGGCGTCGGAGGGCAGTGGTCACAGGCTCGTGGTTACGACCAGAGATAAACCATGATGGTTGCATAGATTCTCAGGCGGTCATTTTCAGGAGGTGTAAAAATTCCAATCCTTAACCGACTGGGCTTGCGAAAATGGATGAAAGTAATCCCATCCATATTTTCAGAACAGTTATGTCTCCATCCTTGCTCTACTTCGCCCTGCGGCTTTTTCAGCTTCCTCAGCGAGAGCGCTGTCCGAATTCCTTTTATCAAAGAGCAGTGTGCAAGCAAGTCCTGGAGAGCCGGCCAGCCAGCGTGCGAGGAATGTGCTCGCCCAAGCAAAAGCTCATTTACCCTTACATGCCTCATGGAAACTCTAATATTATCTTGTGTCGTACAAGCCTTCACCGATCGGCAAACCCTCTCTTGTTGCTCTCTATTTGTTCTTGCTCAACTTATATGTAAATCGTTTCCTCGTTCTGCAAGCTCGCCAACATCAGTCGAACCGTCACAGTAAAAGGCCGAGGTGACAAAGGCCCAGGGAACCGCCCCCAGATGGCGGATGGGGGAAAAGAATCAACTCACGGTGAGAACTCGCCCAATTTCCTTCCCACCATCTCCTCGGTCACGTAGACGTCGTTGTACGTCTTTCCGTTGTGGACTAAGAACTTGTAGCCGACCATATACGGCGTGATTGCTGCCGCGCGGGCCTGGGTCTTTATGGCGTGGGTTTTGGGCCCGGAGAGGTCGAAGGGCACGAGGTTCGGGCCTAGGAAGATGGATGTGAGTATATATTGGTTTTGTATGTGAATGGAAAAGGTTGATATCAGACTGCGGTCGTCGGGTTTGGGTGTTTGAATGAAAAGATCTGTTGGTTGTAGCATGGGTGTGTTTTCGGGCTGCCATACCTTTCCAGACGGATCGCTTCAGTAGCGACAGTGTTGGGCGCATTGTTACCCCAGGTTCATGGCCGATGTACTCGATTGCGGTAGGTGGTGGGTGTGGTGATTTACAGAGAAATGCTTTGCGGAGGTGCTTGACTCGAAGCACGTTCTTGAATGACGGATGTCTGACGAAAACCAACCGTCCAATCAAACGCCAGATAAGCAGCAGGGTGATATTGTCAGACTGCACAGTTATTTCTGTCGTTCCTAGGCATCCCTGTCGAGACTTTCTAGGCGGTCGCCTTACCCGGGCCCAGCATTTCCCGACCAAGGACAGGAAAGGGTCAGGCAGTCAGGTCACTGCGAATGCGGATGCAATTCAAACTCCAGAAATGAAACTCCACACCCGTGACCCGACATCATCACTCAATCAGACGTGGGAAATTTGGTGCCTGCCCCGAACAACGATTTCGGGAGATTTACTCTCCTGTTTACCTCCTGATCCTGACTATTAATTGAGTCCGCGTTATCTGAGAAGGTAGCAAACAATAATATCACCTACACAGTCTTTGTTCTTGTCATGACCTTACGATAACCTCCGCCCCCTCTTTCTTCCCTATTCAACCTTCGCCCAACAGATCTTGCGTGCGACGAATCATCTGTCTTTTGTTCTTGACAGATCCATCTCACTTTCGAATCGACTCCTTTTTGTCCTTGCGGACAGCATTCTTGGAGTAAAATTCCGAAATCATGGCGTCACCGGCAGTAGGGTCGTACTCGAACCCAATGAAGAAGTTCAAGTACGCAGTTCCAGTTCCAGTTCCACACCATACAAAGTCCGCAGGCTGACGGGCGATGTAACTACAGACTTGTCTTTCTCGGTGAACAGAGTGGTATGATGACATGTCTCCCTTCACCGCGGGCAGAAGAGAATCTATACTCATATGTGATGATTGTACAGTGGGTAAAACATCATTAATAACCCGGTTTATGTACGACTCCTTCGATACCACATATCAAGCGACCATTGGCATCGACTTCCTATCCAAAACTATGTACCTCGAGGACCGCACGGTACGGCTGCAGCTGTGGGACACAGCAGGCCAGGAGCGTTTCCGCTCGCTGATTCCCTCGTATATCCGGGATTCGTCCGTCGCCGTCGTCGTTTATGACATTTCGTCCAAGAAGACTTTCGAGCAGACGCGGAAATGGATTGATGATGTGCGCGGTGAACGCGGCAATGACGTGATTGTCGTGCTTGTTGGAAATAAGACCGATCTTGGTGACAGTAAGAGAGAGGTCACTACCCAACAAGGTGAAGAGGAGGCCAAACGCTCCAACGCCATCTTCATGGAGACCAGTGCAAAGGTCGGTCATAATGTCAAGGCCCTATTCAGGAGGATAGCCCAGGCCTTGCCCGGCATGGATGCCGAAGGCGAAAATCAACCCAATCCGCAAAGTGAGTCGCACTCCAGGCCCAGATTTCCTCATCTGCTAGCACTGGGTGAGATCAATGAAGCTAACTCGGCCCAAAACCCATAGTGATCGACGTGTCGATAAACAATCAAAAACCCGCCGAGGAAGGGTGTGCCTGTTAAAGGATTCCAGGTTAACCTCCTTGATCGAGTCCATTCCCTGCACGCATCAAAAATCATAACTGGACATTGAGTTCCTTCTCTATCTCTCTCTACTGTCCGTGTGGTTGTGCAATCAGTCTTCCGCTTTACGTTCAACCATCCCTCACAAGGGTGTGCGCCGGTCGAACGCATGATATACCGTGTTATCGGAGGACCACAAAGTGGATCTGGTAATTTTCATGAGGACGCAAGTGAGAGGTCCTGGTGATGGAGAGTGCAAGTCTTCGGTCTACACAGACATGTGGGCACAAGGTCCATTATCCAATTGGCAGAAAAAGACCAATTGGGTTCGCTTCGTTTTAGCATAGCAAGGCGTTTTTGGGTTGCGTGATGGAATGGGCACCGCGTCGAAGTTGGTATGAATTTTGAATCGAGCCAATGTACCTCTTTTGGTGGTGCTTGGTCGGAAGCCATAAGGCATGGATGAGCAAGGACATGAGGACAAGCGCGAATGCCTCATGCAGCGAGTTGGCAGCTTGAAAACTGGGGATTGTCCATGCAGAGAGTATACACACACATATACATACGGGTTCGGCAGAAGAAGCGCATTGGGCAGAAGTGATAGCGGGTGTAAATCTTAATGTTGTTGTTTTTGCTCATCTTGTATTGGCTTCATCCTTGCAGTCTCTTCTGTTCGAAGTTTGGGGAGTCGTGCTTGACTTCCTAGTACCTGCCGCAAGCAGGAGTTTAGAGTCCAGTATCAAAGTAGAAGTGGAACAAAAGGCACAAGCCGGTCTTCATTTGCTATCAATTATGGACGTCAAGAACCTAGTTGGGGAGAGAGAAAAGAGACATTCGATTTTTCATTACGTCAGAAGCCAATCAGCCACGTCCTGATACAAGGCATCGAGGCCCTTCAGCCTCTGCACCTCCTCGTCGCCTTTCAACTCGATATGCGTCCAGCTGTGGATGACATTCGGGACAGTACGCCAGTTGACACCGTTCCTCTCCCACTCTACGCCCAACTCCTCATTGCTGGTCTCCACACCCGCGAGCATCTTCGCCATCGCATTCGCCTCATGCTCCAGGTAATCATACTCGGCGGCAATAAAGAACACCCTCTGCGGCAGCTTCTCCCTGTTTGCCGCATAAATCGGACTCAGCAGCGGATCCGTCTTATCCTGACCTGGCGGGATATAAGCCCAGTTGAAAATCGGGGCGACATTCTTCAGCATATCGGGTTTCCCGTCCTTGGTTGTTTTGTACTTGCCCTTGTATTTCCCGGAGAAGTCGACCACGGGGTAGAAGGCGACCAATGATTGGACTTTTTCTTTAATATCGGGCAGTTGTGCCACGGACAGGGTCAGGTTGCCGCCAGCGGAGAAGCCCATGATGGAGACGCGGGAGGCGTCGTAGGGGTGCGGTGGGGAGGCTAGGATGGCGCGGATGGACTCAGCGACGTCGTGCACGCTGTCCGGGAAGGGGTTGCGCGGCGCGAGGCGGTAGTTAATGCTGATGACGAGCAAGCCGTGCCGGCTGGCGAAGTGCCGGTTGATCGTGTCGTCGACTTGCGGGTCACAGACCATGAAGCCCTAGAAATGGCGGAGGAGGGTGTGAGCAAGGCTTTGCTTGGTGGGTGCTTTCGCAATGGGGTATATCTTATATGTTATTGGCGAGGGGAGGAGATGGCCCTGAGAAAAGCAAAGGAAGTAACATACTCCACCGTGAATTGATATCAGCAGCGGCAACTTTTCTCCCTGCCGTTGCTTCTGAACATGATCTGGGGGAAGAAAGACCCTATGCTCGAGCATCGGACGCACAGGATAGCGCTTTGTATACTCAGGGAGCGTGGGTTTGAGCTTGGTTGCGCCGGTGATGCGCATGATCTTGAACATTGACGCAAGGCTGATCTTCACGATCCATGCTTGAAAAAACAACTTGATGCGTCGGATTAGGCCAGCGCGCTTCATGAGATTGTCGCCTGAGGGGCTTGTTGGAGGCGCCATGATGGCAAGACATGCGTGCAGCACGAACCGCGTAAAGGGAAGACTATGCTTAAGACAGATGTGGACAAGAGGAGAATGGAGGACGTGGAAGAACCAGTGATGAAGAGCAAAGAGCCTGACGGAGTCCTGATCGCATGTATCTGCTTGACATCTGCCGAAAGGGCTCAGAACCTACCTAGGCACGGATAATGGTCAGGGTACCAAAAAGCGGAGAGAACAAACGAGGTCCTTTGTCGTTGGTAGGCTCCTCTGAACCAAGCGTGTTCGGTTTTCGATGTCATCCTCTACTCGCTCGTGTTTCCTACCGTGTCCTTATGTCATGGAATATTCGAATAATGCCAACGCCACATTCAAATCATAAAGATGAGGCCACGTGCCACCGAGATTTCTCAGCCTTAAGAGCGAGATCTCGTAAGTGCTCGGCCGATGCAGGCTTGGTTAAGTCCATTCCGGATGGCCGGGTGGCGGACGAGTCGAGCTCCAAGCTCCGAGAAAAGAGCAGTCATAGCGAGCCGCCGCCGGTAGTGATGCTACTGATGGGTGAGTCCTGCCAGTGCCAGGCCTGTCCTGCGCTATCCTGCCCTCCACATCCGTCCTTCTTGCTACTTCCAGCTTAGTCTGTGGATGCTGAGTGCCCGGGGATGTTGCATGGATGACGCCTAGGATGAGGGCCTAATGGCATTGGAAGGGGTCCTTGGGGGGCTGCTCGGGGCCTGAGTCCCTGAGTCTTTAACGAAGAGGAGCCACACCCGGCGATGCTGGAACTGCTCAACCCTCCCCGGCCCAATTACGAAAAGGGTCAGGCATGGCAGGACAGGACAGGGGCCGCAAGGCATGGGGTGTCGAAAAGCCCACGGAATCTCCACCAGCAAATTCCCTCAACTTCCCGAAGAATTCAATCTGTTTCCATTTCCACCTGGCAAATGACTGGTTCATGCTTCTCCTCGACTTCCACTCTCTTCCTATCCTTTCCTCTCGCTAACTCCATCTGGCTTGAGTCCGCCTGATCTTGTGAATTCGAGCTCGTCGGGATTGTTCCAGCTCCGCCAGCCTGGCCATTCGTCACCACTCACAGGCACGACTCACGACTCAGAAGTTCAGAGCTCTCCCGCCAGGCACGACATTTACGAGTACGATTTGGGATTTCCAACACCACCACCACCACCACCACCACCACCCCCCGATATTTCTATCACACATCTCTCCCACCATTCGTTTCTCTCCCACTTCACCATTGACACGCGACCTACTTCCATTGACACTCCACTCTAGGGTGTCGACATCGATACTTCCACCTCCCTCAACATTCCGCCCTTTTCAAATCTGCGCGTTCGTTGTCGGCTTTCGAGTCGTCAATGAACCTGCATTTTCTGCCTTCATAATTCCGTTCAACCCGCTACTCTTCCTGCTGAAGAGACCTTTGTATTCACTAAATGCCTTTCAAGCCCTTCGCACACCTCGCCAGAGTTAGTTTTGCAAAGGGAATCGCCCATACTTACGCCCCTTCTTTCGTCGCTGCTGGACAGTCCCTAGGTCAATTTCAGAATTACCCCGTTGCCAAATTCTCAAAGACCGCCCAATTACAACAAACCTTTTCTGGTCCGGCCGGGTCGAACGCTGGAGCAAAGGCTGGTCATGGTTCACAAGCAGGTGGAAATGATGCTGGTTTAGCTCAATACTATGCCGCGTGGCAACATGCACAACAAACGGGGGATGACACAGATTGGAAAGAACATGAGTCTGCCCGGAGGATAGGATGGAAACATCAGGAGAGAGTCAACTCTGCAAAGACCGGTGTACGTCTTGATTCCTCTAGACCCCTCGATGCTCTCCGATCCACTGCCCGCCTTCCAGTTTCACGCGAGGGTAGTGACCGACTTGTACCTCAAGTCGAATATCCAGATCACCCCTTGGCGGAAGCCGAGGCTCTGGGCAATGTCGACGAGGCAATCGCAAAGGAGATTCACGATGTAAATGCATCGCACCAGGTCGACGATATCACCTCTCGAGAAACCGAGCTAGGTACTCCCGTCGCCAGCACAAGAGCCCCGACCCCAGCTCTCCAAGAGTCAACCGCCACTGATCTTGACTCGTCGGCATATTCTCAAGAGCAGACGACACCACCAACAGATGTCACATCTCTCGCTTCGGATGAGTCCATTCTCTCTGAACATATTGTTCAACTAGGACAGCAACAGCGATACGCAGAAATCCCCGCCGTCTTCGAAGCCATCATCAAAGACGGTCAAGTCCCCAGCATTGACGCGTACAACCACATATTGTTGTCAGCCATCAATTTGACCAATGCTTATCAGCCATGGCCAAAGGCCCTTGAGGTCTATGGTGACATGACCAGACGTGCTGTCGAACTCAATGCCACAACATACATTATTCTCCTCCGTTTCTTGGCTGCAAGAAGCCTTGAAGTACATCAAGTTCAAAAGGCTCTTGGTCGAAGTGCTGCCCGGTACGGGACCGATGGTGCACTGGTCCTGCCTTCGGCTACCAGCCAGCAGCAGCTGTATGCTGCCGACACCTCCCTCACCTTTGCCACAAAGCTGTACAATATTGCTCGAGCTACACTGCAAGATTTCCGGCCATCAGCCTCGCTTTATAATGCTCTTGTCAAGATATCTGCGCAAAGTGGCTTTGTCGATCACATGAACGTCCTGCTCGCTGACATGAGGTCTTACGGAATTCCCCTGGATGCTCGCCTTTACACTGTCGTCATTGACGCCCAAGCATCCAAGCAGGATATCCACGCAGCCCAGAGTCTATACGAGGAGTATCGTGATCGTGCCATCAGCCGCTCTGCAAATGATCCACTTGATATGCAGGTCTATACTGCTCTTATCAAGGCTTACTACAACACTGGGCTGGCCGAGACTGGACTACGCTTTTACGAAAGAATCTTGCACTCATTCAACGAATCTGCCAACGAGCATGATCTCTCGGAGCAATTGACAACAACTTTTATCTTGAATGGTCTTGTTCAGCACCATGTTGAGAACAAGGCTTTCTCAACCGCCATTTCCAGCATTAACGACTTTGCTCTTCAGCCTGTTGCCCGTGACCAAGCCCTGTCAATGGTCTGCGTTTCCGCTGCCGACGCCAATCATGAGACAGATGCCTTAGTCGCCTTCGAGGCTATCGCCTCCGACAACATCAAAGCAGAACCTGTCATGGCCATTGCAGCCATGCACATACGTGCTGGTGACGTGACCAAGGCCAAAACCATCTGGAACAACGCACGAGGCCTTCTCTTGACTCCCACTACTGACTTTGCCGCAATGTACGCATTGTCACTGGTTCGCAGTGGCTCGATCGAAGAGGGTATCACAGAAGCTCGGGATATGTTTCAACGAATCCGTGCATCGAGCTCCTCTGAAGCCAGTCGTCAACTCGCCATAGCGGAAATCGATGAAACTATTGTTCTCTTTGGCGATGCTCTATCCAAGCAACAGGCTGTGGTTTCGGCATCAACCAGTGTCTCGATGTTGAGAGCAATGATCGAGAATGGTGGTCTAGTATCACCCGTCGCTCAACATGCTATCGCTAGCCTTGGTCCTGAGTGTGTTCATCAACTCAGTGCTCAAGATATTGCCTTAGCCCTTCACGTTCAGGCGGAGATGTTTATGTCCGACAATTCTACGGACATCGCCCATCCCGCTCGATTCTCTCACTTGTTGGAGACTGTTCTCAACCGCGGCATTCTTATGGATCCGTCAACGGTTCATGTCGTCAGCGAATGTATCTCCAAGGTGACTTCATCACGACCAGATCTCGCTCAACGCTGGCAAGAACTATTGCATCCCAGTCTTCCAGCCCCTATCAATGCTCAGCCTCATTCACCATTGACACCTCAATCAGTTACCGTCGAAAACATTGCTCCTGTTGATTCGTATGATCCCTATGCTCATACAACCGATTACCGTGCATCAAAGGCCATTTCAGATCTTGTTGAAAGCACTAGCGGACGCATTGAGAACCATCTCAGCGATGCATTAAGCCGTTTGAGAAATGTTCGTCGTGCTGGTAGGCATCTTCATTACTCGGCTTATGCTAAACTCATCACTGGTGCTGGAAAGGCTAAGCAAGCCAATCTTGCCCAAGAGATTCTCAGCATGGCCCATTCTGATGTACCTATGGCGTTGCAAATTCCTGCCGTCAGAGCTGGTTGGATTTCCATCTTTGATTCGATGATTGCTGCTTGCCTCACCGTTGGTGAACGTGGCCAGGCGAATAAATTCCACCAAGATCTCCTCGAAATGGGAGCCGCACCATCAGCTAACACGTTCGGTATTTATATCACTACACTCGAAGGAACCTTTGATGAGGCTACTGAAGCTGTCAAGATCTTTCAACGTGCCTTGGCTGAGGGAGTTACACCCAGTGTGTTTTTGTACAACGCAGTCATTGGCAAGCTTGGCAAGGCCCGCCGCATCGACGATTGTCTGCGATATTTCGGAGACATGGAAGGTCGCGGCATTCGTCCGTCCTCTGTTACCTATGGTACCCTCGTTAATGCTCTCTGCCGAACCAGTGAAGAACGCTTCGCCGTGGATATGTTCGACGAGATGGAGGCAGCACCCAATTATCGACCTCGACCAGCCCCCTACAACTCTATTATTCAGTACTTCTTGAATACTAAGCGCGATCGAAGCAAGGTCTTGGAGTATTATGAACGCATGAAGTCCAAGAACATCAAACCAACATCACACACATACAAACTACTGATTGAAGCTTACGCCTCGCTCGAACCTGTCAACCTCGAAGCAGCCGAAGCTCTCCTCTCAGAAATGAAGCAAGCTGGTGTTCAGCCTGAAGCAGTTCACTATGGCTCCTTGATCCATGCCAAGGGCTGTGTTATGCATGACATGCCTGCTGCTCGTGCCGTTTTCGAGTCTGTTGTCAATGGAGCCATGATTCGTCCAACTGATACCTTGTACCAGAATCTCCTCGAGGCAATGGTTGCTAACCACGAGGTAACCAATACTACCGAGGTTGTTGCTGACATGCAACGACGTGGCATCTCGATGACGCCATATATTGCGAACACTCTCATTCATGGTTGGGCAGGTGAAGGAGATGTGTTCAAAGCAAAGGCAATCTACGACACACTTGGTTCGGCCAAACGTGAACCAAGCACGTACGAGGCAATGACCAGGGCCTTCCTAGCTGCAGAGGACCGGCCAAGTGCCAATTTAATTGTGCACGAAATGCTGCACAAAGGATATCCCGGTGCTGTTACTGAGAAAGTGCTCGCCCTTGTGGGTGGCATCACAGCTTAAAATTGGAGGTCCCCAAAAATTAATTCAGCATCCGAGTGTGGTGTTTCAGCGCTTGCCTCGATGCTTTTTCTTTTGTTTATTGATGATGATACCCAGAACTCACGAGCGACAAGCCTGTTGGCTCGAAACGGCCATGGCGTTTATTGGATTTTCTTTGGCGCTGTCATTATGAGGAATTGCGTTGTGCCCGGGACGAAAATATTGGCGGTTGCGAAGTGCGATGACATATTGGATCAGGCCGGTCCTTGGGAATGGCGCCAGTCGAAAAGGGTTCCTTGACAAAGGCGTTTTGACCAAAAGGTGCAACTGTGCATGTACTAACAGAACATAAAGATACACTCTACTCAATTTTTTCATAGATGACTTAGATATTGTGGCTATATCTAGGTGTGCATATGCCGGATAGTCCCTGATTAAATATAGTGGACTGGGCCGTTGTGACTGGCAAGAGCCAGCGCCAATGTCACGAGGTGGAAGAAGAATTCAACTTCTATATGTTGAAACACCCATCAAGATTCTTGATCGTATTTTTGTTATCGTAGCATTTGTCTTTATATCTGTTTCTCGATGCATTTTTTGGGTCATCGCGGCCCTGAATTTTAACCGGCCAGGTGCTATGTAGTATAGTACGGAGTAGTTGTTTCTTTTGCTTCTCACATGCGTGGTCCTGTGTTCATGAGTCGTCGAGCTGTGAGACTATATGCATATAAATATATCATGGACTAAGCCTTTCGATCTTCCAAGCACTAGCCCCATCTCCATCATTAGCATCCTCCCCTGTCACTGTGATTCTCGTGTACAGAAATCGATCATGCAACCTGCTCTCCCGCCCCTGCCAGAACTCCACGGTCTCCGGAATGATGCGCAAGCCGCCCCAGAAAGGCGGAACTGGGATTCGGCCCTGGCCGTCAAAGCGGGCCTTGGCGTCCGCGACGCGAGATTCTAGATCCGCGCGGCCGTCGTCCTCCTCATCGACATCATCGACGTCTCCGCTGTCTCCGGCCTTACCTTTCCCTTTCCCTCGTTGCGGAACCAGCACACTAGTCTGCTGGCTCGCCCAGGCCCCCTCTCGACTCCCTCTCGCGCGTGTGTCGAAATAAACCTGGCTCTCCTCCTGCGTCAGCCGCTCGACCCGCCCCTCTACACGTACCTGCCGCTCGCACGGCTTCCACCAGAAACACAGGCTCGCGAATGGGTTGGTCGCGATGTCCGCCGCTTTCCGCGACGTGCCGAAGTTGCTGTAGATGACGAAGCCGCGCGTGTCGAGCTCTTTCAGGTACACGATCCGCGAGGACACCCGGCCCGAGGGCAGAGACGCGGTCGAGAGCGTCACCGTTTCCGGGACGGAGTTGGCGAGCTGTGGGGAGCGGAACCACGTGTGGAATTGTGTGAATGGGGAAGGGGACAGGGAAGAGCGGTGGAGGCGGGCGAGCGAGAATTGCGCTGCTTGTTGTGGTCCTGATGAGTGTTGCTGCTGCTGGAGATCCGTTGAGTCTGTATTGGTGGTGCTGTTATCTCCTGGTGCGACTGTGCATTGATTCCTCCCTCTTCCCCTCCCCCGGAGAGGAAAAAAGGGGGAGGAGTCAGCGTTAGTGTATGTCCTTTTTTTGGTAATTTGGATTGCGGATATCAAATGTTCATAATTGGGATCAGCGTCTCTCCTTTTTTCTTCTTCCCGCTTCCGCTTCTGATATCATGATGGTGGTGGCAATGATGACGACGACCAGAGAAGAGTGCATTTGGGGGCCATGTTTCACTGGACTAGCGAGGCAGACTTGACTACCTCGCATAAAACGGAAAGGAGAGGAGCGAGCACTTACAGATGAGCTTGCCCTTTTGAGATGCTGCAGACGTGGACATTACGGCTTGGTGAAGCATTCCTAGCCGAGGAGTAAAAAAGTACCAATATGATAGAAGTCTTGTTGGAGTTGGGAAGATGCAGCACGAACTTCTGATGGGGAGCACTCGTCGTATTTAACCAAAGAAGGAAAGTTGAGAGATTATGTGAGCATATGCTTGCTGGCCTTTCTATGCATGCACCGCACCCTGTCTTTCGAATTCTATGACATGAAGGAAATTAATTATTCGTTTTCTCCGGGGGGAGTGCTTTTGTTTATGGGTGAGTTTTGTGGTTATCTCATGATGCGTGCAGTGGAGAATTTGATATGACTTGCTCGGTAGCGCCCTGGCCTTTGTTGGGTACTGGCATAGTAGTGCGGAGTATTGCTGCGAAAATGGTACATGTCATGCGCATTTGCTCTCCCCTAGTTAGAGCAGCGGCTGATATCACGTGGTAACACGTGGTCACTCCTGAAATGCTGACTCAAGCCCGTTCCCATCCCTTTGGCCCCTCCCCTCTTCTCCCCTCTTCTCCCCTCTTCTCCCCTGTCCGAGTCTCGACTCTCGAGTGACGAGTCCCCCAAGCTTGCATTAGTCCAGGGACCCTAACGAGAGTCAAGTTCAATTCTGCCTTGCTCTGGATGCCTGTTGACACCCAACAAGCGAAAAAAACAAGCTTCTTTTCGAGACACGTTTGACACCTCTTTTCTTACAGATCCTTTCAGCCCAACCCACAATCTGGCAGCAGTCCCCAATTGCAGCCTGTCTTCTGTCTTACACGCCTCTCCCTGAACCGCTGGCCTACCTAGTATCTTCTCGCCCTTAGAATCTAGGACTCTCATCCTTCGATAATCCTTAGCCAGCTGTAAAGCACAAGGCCCCAAGCAAGAAAGAGCTGAGCATTACCACCGCCTACTAGGTAGCTAGACCAGAAGGACCACACAAGACCTGACCTAATCTTCAACCAGTCACACAACCCCTGATCACCTTCTCCATACCCTGTGGCACACGCACAAGCTTGCCTTGCTGGTTCGATTCCGTAGCATCTATATCTCAGCCCGATTCTTCTTTCCTTTTATTACTTCTTTCTATATGCCGCCCACTCTCGACAAGATTGATACCTCATCTCGCCCTATTCCCAACAAACCGATTCAGAACACAATGGTATGGCCCCTCCTTGCAGTATATTGAATCCTAGTCCTCTGCAGTGGTCTCTCTAGTCCAGCCATCCTGGAAATTCCATCCCCCTCTTTCCGAGATGGGACAAAAGCAGGCTAACGCTTGGCACGCTTACCGCGTGTCTTTCTATAGACTCCAGATACTCCAGTCAAGCTATCCGAGGAGGAGACTCAGGCCTACAAGGACGTCTTTGCCTTGTTCGTAAGTACCTAACTTGCCATAGCAATGTCTTAACCGCCTGATACTGACGATTTTGTTCAGGATAAAGATGGAAGTGGTAAGCACACCCTGGATCCCAAGGAGGTTTTCAGCCCCGCCTTCTGAATCATCGACCACTCTCCCGGCCCGTCGCTATCAGCCTCAGCCTTGTAAGCGGGGCTTGGGTGATTTGGGTCTCTGATTCTGTCAATTCATCCTAACCGAAAACGTGGCTACCATTGTTGAGAACGGCTTTCTGACTCATTTCTTTATCAGGTACTATCACTGCAACCGAACTTGGTGACATTATGAAGTCACTGGGTCAGAACCCATCCGAATCCGAGTTACAAGACATGGTAAAAAACGAGCTCCTTCTGTGCCCTTGTGCCCACTGGCCCGCCTCCAAGCATTCCGTAGAGCACGTCTTCATCTTCCACCCCAAACAAACGCCATTTTCAATCATATCGTCAAGATGAGTAGCTAACGAGAAGATATGCTATTCAGATCAATGAAGTCGACGTGGACTCCAATGGCAGCATCGATTTCGATGAGTTCCTCAAGATGATGTCACAGACTGTCAAAGCCACGGATTTCGCTCACGAAACCCGTGCCGCATTCAACGTCTTCGACAAGGATGGGAGTGGCACAATCTCCGCCGACGAGCTTCGCCAGGTCATGAAGTCTCTGGGCGAGAACTTGACCGATGAGGAAATCGACGAGATGATCCGCGAGGCTGACAAGGATCGAAATGGCACAATAGATTGTATGTGGTTTTACGCTTTCGTGCCTTATCCCCTCCCCTGCAAATTGTTTCGGCTTTTGGGTGGCTTCCTGGCTGCCACCCCTTTCGATCCCAACACAGTGGTATTGTCAGGAGCGACTCAGGCTAATTGTACTTCCTTCCCAGACGAGGAATTCGTTCAGCTGCTCTCCCCCAAATAGGCGAAGGCGGGCATGGAGACTCAGCGCCGTGAAGACGCTGCCGTCCACCTCCAGCTAGAGTGGACTACCAGATAACCCCCTTTCTTCAGCGGTCCAATGCTTTACAACGAGCGGCTACCTATGATTCCAGACAGATATAAGTCTTAACCGTGCCCTAAGCTACTGTTTCTGATTTCATGACCAAATTACACGACAAAACCATGATGAGAACTATGCATCGTTCAGAAACATGAAGGAGAAATCCCCTTCCTCCCAATTCAGATGAGATGAAGTCCTTGTTGATTTCGCTCTCTAGAGTTTTCCACACAGCAAACCAAATTCTCATTGATATATAATAAGCCTTGAGGTATACCTGAACTTCCCATACCACCTCCGGTTATCATCCTCTCATGATTCGCTTTTATGCGCTGGAGTCTCGTCGTAGTTTTTCGAGTCCGTCCCGTCTCCCTACACCTTTCCTTTGTCCTCCCCTTCTACCTCACATATATCCTGGACACATTACGTAGGCAGGCAACATGCTTATCGGTAATGGTACGTTCATCAAGAAGGACGAGGGGGGTCCACGTGAGAGCCAGAACGAGAGAAATAAGAGTGGCTGAACGCCCACATGTGAGAGAGATGGGTTGAATGATATCATATGCTGGGCGAGATGCTTCACGATGGCTCACCGTTATTTACTACCAAGGGATAGAGGACGCAAGCACATAAAACTTTTGCCATAGAGCACGAACAGTTGAACAACTAAGTTTTCTTCTCATTGGTTCTGTCTGATCTAGGAGCAGTTAAAGGAGTAGTTAACTGATGTGCACGGTTGTGGTGTGTCTCGAAATGTGTGTGTAATATGCGGGGGTTCCCCCTGAGCCACCGCACGCTTTCGGAGAGAGAGAGAAGGCATCTTCAGGCCCTGAGCTGATCTGTTGGATAACAGAAAAAACAAGGAAAAGGTCGATAGTACAAGTAGAAAGGGTGGGTTTCTCCTTTGCCCATTGCAATTCGCAACGCCGATTCTGGACGCCACACGGCCTGGTAAGATTTCCGCACTCGCAGACATTTCGCAATCCTCCTTTCCTTGTTGAAACTTAAGGGAAGGCGACTAGTTTCTATTTGGCAAAGGGAAAAAAATCCTGACAAAGTTAAGTAGACTTGCCCGGAATGTTCACCAAGGCCTTCGATAGGAAATGCGGACAGACGATAAGTCCCTCTAGTGTGCCTTGGACGTCTGACGAGATCGGGGATTGGCTCGGTGGCGAGGATTTCGACCGCTGTATGAACCACTTGAGCTGGGAGGTCCACTACCAAATCGTTGACGCGGTCCGGGGTTCGACAAGGGTCCTGCCTTCGACGGAATATCCTTCTTGGTGGATTTGAGCGAACCCGGCATTCGGATAATAGCGAACTGAGATTTCTGTGGACCATTATGACGTTCGAAAAGATTGCTCACCATGAAAGGGGCGGTGGATGTGGGTTCGACAGGAAGTGGTGGAATTCTCGATGTCGTTGTCGAGACAAATTGAGTGTGTAACAATGCATCTCGAGGGAAATTGATGGCAGGTAACGAGCCTGGTTCTCGATCTTCGAATAGATCATCCTCACTCTCGACATCTTTGGTGATGACCGATTCATCCTCAAAGGCGAAATCTGCCTCCACCTCAATGTGGATTGGAAGGGAGACGGATGCTGCCGGAATTGAGGCATGTTGTACATCAAGAGGTTCTTTGGTAGAAGATGCAACAGCAAGCGCAGGCCCCACGAGTCGTGCCGCGTCCTTGGCAGGAGAGGACTTCCTCCCCAGCAATCCGTTAAATCGCTCTTGCCAAGAAGCGTTTTGAACAATGGGGGTCGACACTGACCGCATTGGAGTGGCAGCTGCAGGTGCAGGTGGCGGCATGGAGACTCTAGCTGCCCATGTCAATGGACCATGCGACTCTGGCTGAGATGATACTTCGGGTTGAACTTGGACTGGGCTTGGAGGAGTTGGTGGCATCGCTGGTGGAAGCTTGACCACAGCCTTCTCTCGAGGAAAGTGTACAACAGGCCTTGCAAAATCTCCATCGAATGCAGGATGAAGACTGGCGTATTCTTCGGCTGGTGGAGGTGATGGCGTCCGGGGCGGCTCAGGATGACTGTAGGTAAATGCGCGTCGATCTTGTGGTTGATTACCAGATTGCTGCGGGAAAAATCGAGATCCACGACCAGCTTGGCCAGCTCCTATTCTTGGAAGAGTGTCGGTGTTGGACAGCGATCCGACCGCGCCAAAGACAGTGGACGGCGGTACAGTTGTTTGAGAAACATTGGCCAGGTGACGCTGCCCCGCCTGATCACCGACGTGAACTTGCTTCCAGGTTTCATTGAAAGTATATTGGGGCCCTTGACGAACTCCAGTGCGTAGTTCTTCCTCACGGCGAGCAGCAATTTCTCGTTGGATTTTTTCGCTCTCAGCTCTTTCTTGCTGGCCAGCAACGGCGTGAAAATTGCCCCATGCCTCTAAGCCTGTGGGTTTTGACCCGTTCTGATACCCGTTCATTGGTGGCTGAACGTGCTGTGATTGAGGAGGAGCAATCGGCGTAGGTTTTGTTGTGGGAAATAAAGAATCAATCTCGCTATCTACAGCAAGCGGACCTTGATCAGGGGAGGTGACAGATTGAAATGAATATGAACGAGAGTCTGGAATTGCGTGATTCACATGTTGTGTTTGAGGTGAGCGTCCGGCATGGGGAGTTCTGCCATTCATCCAGCCTTGCGCGGTAGAGGACGTGCGCGATAGATCTTGAGGTGCGTAGCCTGCTAGGGTTTGATCAAAGGTTCCGTTGCCGAGGGCTTTATTGTTTAAATTCGGTACCCCCCAAAGGTTGCTTGTCTGTGGACCCCGGTGGTCGTGACGCAAGTCATTCCAGCCGCTGCGTGCATCACTCCCAGAAGTATGCTTTGGAAATTTCGGACTAGGCTCAGGCGGGCTAACAACGTCCTGGTTACTTGGATGCCGTGTATCGGGAACCGTTCTAGCACCATTGACAATAGGGGATGGATCTTGATGTTCTTCCACTGGTGGCTCTTTGGACTCAACTCTTGCTGGCGGCATTGTCTTCTGAGAATCCACAGGACGAGACAATGACGTTCCAAGCTTCTTTATTGAATCAAGTGGAAATACCTTCATCATGCCGTATTGCTGTGGCTCTCCAGAAGCAAGTGGTTGCGGTGGCTTTGGTGGAGATTGTGTTGTTGTCAATGGATTTGCAGAAGCAGCCAGGGCCTGCTCGGGAATCTTCTTGGGCACGCTATCATGGACGTGTTCATCCGGTTTGCTTGTGGTGGTAGTGGGGCCAAGGGAGGCCAACTTAGCTCGAATTCGTTCTTGCTTCTCAGCTTCCATCCGTTGCTCTTCCTCAATTTTGCGTTTTCTTGCACGTTCAATATTCTCTTTCATGAGAGCTCTCTGCTGTGTTCGCTGTGCTTCGATGTCTCCTTCGGTTGCTGACACAGGCCCTACAGAAATGTAATCGTTCGTTCCTCGGGCTTGGTAGGTAGGGGTCTGAGTGTTTGATATAGTCCCATCCGCTGACAGTGGCGCTGTGTCAACTTCGATTGCCATCTTATGAGTATCGAAGACGGGGGTGGCATGTTCACTAGACTTGATCGACATTCGTCGCCCGAACTGCCCGCTACCCCCGGAAATGGTGGAAGAAGCCCTTCGTCTTGCAGAGTCCATGCTTGTCCTGTTGGTCTGGAAAGCTGCTGAGGGTTCAGCAGGGGCGTGCACGTCAGTATGACTGGGCCGCTGTAATACAGCAGCAGCACGGAAGTTCTGATCGTTCCTCGACATGCGTCTTCGACTTTCAGGAACCGCCTCGTATTTCCCAGAACTTGGCATGTACAGCTCACGTGTCTGTCCAGGCGAAGTCTCCCTCCATGATCGATTGAAGTCGTCTGCCGAAATTTCCTTAGCTTGGGATGGTCCTGAGAGAGCCGAGGGACTTTGGGAATTGACAGTGCTTTGAGGGAGCCGATTCGAAGGTGGCATAGACAGCGGTGGGTTAATAGCGACTGGTGAGACTTTGTCTACAGGTGGTAATGGCGCCCACGGTGATTTAGAAGGGGCTGGTGCATGGTTCGCTTTCGGGTTCATCAGGCTGGGTTTGTCGGAGGGGCTCCTCGACAGAAGAGTTGCCGCTTTCTGTGCTTGCTGCCTTTCAGCGTTGGCACCCAATTTCAAGACGGTGGCATTTGGACCAACAGAACTGGTGAACTGTGGAGGTAGAATTTTGTGGGTTTGTGCAGGTTGGGATTCGTCGTTCGTATCAGCAGATGGCACAGGCTTCTGGGTTGGGGGAGGAGCAATTTCGGCAGGAGTGAGGGTGCTCTTGGTACCATCATTCCACTCAATCGTTTCCGGTGCCCAATCGTCCTCATCATCGTCAATATCTGCCCATTTTGCCTCTTTGCCGTCTCCATCCTCCTGTATGCGCGATGTCAGATGAATGCCATATTGCTGCTTAAGCTCTTCGTCGGTCAAATGCTTCGTCGATGGTTGGGGGGTGACTAGTGTACATGGTCAGCATAGACGGACAGACAGACAAGCTGGGTGAGAGATAATACCTCGGTTCTTGTTCCAGACCTGCATGGGATCAGGCGCAGCAGTTTTGAAAGATTTGGTCTTTGATTGGAGAGAACTTGTCGTCTTAGCGACTAGACGCGGACGGCCAGCGGGTGGAGTAGAGGAAGACAAGGAATTCGGAGGTGTAGCTTATCCGGGGTGTCAGTTGTGCCACCAGAATGCGTATAATGGACAGTACCTTTGTCAGTGCCTTTGGCCGTAGAACTGTCCGCAATGACTTTAGGAACAGAATATTTGGCAAAGCTGACGGGTTTGGCGACCAACTTCTTCAAAGGTTTGTGCTCAGTAGGCTTGTCACCGGCGACACTGCCATCTGCGCGGCTGGTGTCTGTGTCTGATCGGGCAGAGACATCGTCGATTTCGTCCATCTTAAAGGGCATATGGATTCCATTCTCTTTAGGTGCAACCTCTACAACAGCAGTATCGTCCCCAGAAAGTTTGATCTCAGGTGTGGATGTGGTCTCAGGTGCGTCGGAGGGCGAGAGGTCGCCGACCGACAGAGTTTGGTTTACCACATCTTGTGCTCTCTGCTCTGCCATAACAAACTCGGATCTGGAGTGGCGCAGTGTCAGACACCAGCTGCTGGCAATGGATAACAAGATATGTACCTGTTAGGGTGTGTAGTCTGCCACGGTTGCCAGGCTGCTCAGCGTGGTCCGGTAACGCAATAAGGCGTCACGGATCGCGATGGAGTGATGGTACAGTGATCGGGATTAGGAGGCTAAGGGATTCTATCGATGCCTCAACAAGGAATAGAGGAATACAAAGAGGAAGAAGAGAAAAGGTGGATGGGCCGCGGAATGGATAGAGAGATAGGAGGGTTTAGAGGCTGCGCTCGTGAAGTCCAAGTCATTCAACTCAGGATCAGAGAGATTTGAAGTGGTCTTGGCACGTTCAGCTGGGGCCGAGGGCACCTAACTTTCGCCTGGGCTTGTGGTCGCAGGGTTTACCTAAGGACACTGCATCACCGGGTAATGACGCCTAAGCCCAGACGCCTTAGCATAGAGTTTACTAGAGTTCACCTAGTGGGAAGCACTATATTCATGTGTAATCCTCAGCACCACACTGAGGAGTCATACGAGTAGACGGGCAATCCATGGTCATTGCACATCATTAGATGATTTCAAGTGGTGCCACAAATAGACCAGCGCATGGACTAATACGATTCCCTTTCCAGAATAACGCTCAGCCGGAGTTCATTGTGACCTATCTACAACTCGACCAATTCAGTCGGATGGACCGTGCTCACAGCATTTCTCACTCATACCGATCATTGAACTGTCGGTGGTTAATGCCAAACGGACAGACAGAGGACAAGGATGATCACAATGTTTCCCAAAGAAAGAACATGCTGTTGAAGTGATAAACACCTGCATTGGTCTAGAGCTTCATGAGAAGCTCACTACCTTGATTCCTATTTTATGTACAGTCTTGCTTCTTCCCATCTAAGACAACCATTTTCAAATCAGTGGGCGTTGTTCTTGTGGTGTCCTGTGTCGCGGGTTAGCCAATATCTCCCAAACTTGGTATCTGATGGTAGTTCATACTTAAATGGAAGTAGTACTCCATGCTGTAACCCAGTGTCATGATACCAAAGATAACGTGCCAGATAGCTACTTCACGTCAGTTTCCCGCGCTGTGTTAGATATCTTGCACAAACATACGCGCTGCGGAGGGGTTTTTCCCAAAATATTTTGCCTGGTACCATCCCAACGGGCCGCCAGCCGCTCTCTCCGGTGCTGGTCCTTTTGGTAGTCTCTCGTAGAATTTCACTATTCTTGCCATGCGGACGGCATCTTTGGCGGCCCCAAGTCCCTGTTCCAATGTCAGAAGGTCCTAAGTCCAAAGCGTTGATGCATCGAGCTTCGTGGTGTCACGATCGGATTTTCGGGGTGATCTTTCGGCACGCTTGCCAGCGCGAGGTCTCATAGATCCGGGGGGGGAAGTGGTGAGCTTACCGCTGGATTTGCAACCTAGGGAAGAATAGTCAACAAATGCAGCAAGATTTGCAATTGAGATTGCCCTTACCTTGGGAGGGACCAGAGTCGACACACTTCTGCGAATGACAAACGACATTTTGAGCTGATTGACCGGATTAGCCTCAGTCGAGGAGTCTCACGACTTTCTCTGGGTACATACAGGAGACTCAAAGCGTGCGTATGGGGCGCGTAAGAGTAGTTCGAAGCTGTTGCAGATTGAATGTCTGGTCAAACAGCTCCGTCCAACTCCTGCATCTGCAACTGCCAAGGCCGGTAGCTCAAAAGACTTGGCACCACCAGCAATGTACGAGCACAATATGCGTACTCGGAGATCACGTGCGGATTCACCTCGACCATGCCGCTTTTGAAACCTCCTCCTCCAAATTCACCCTCCTTTCAGGCTTTCACCCTCCAGGGTGCCTCTCACCTTCGACTCACTTAGCCAACACTCACCCTACCCCTTCGTCCTTACCTAACGGTCCCGTTTTATTCTACAATATGTCAATCCGCTAGTTATAGTAGATATAGCCTATCTTTAGACCCCCTAGTAAGCAGAGTATTCAAGCCTTCGCTTCAATGAGACGATGATCAATGCGATCATCAACTTTGTCGGCTGCTATACCTAAATCCGCCCAAGGTTCCTCCTTCTTTAAAGAAGAAGACCTCGAACAACAATTGGAATCTATAACGTCAAATCCCTCATGGGGTGATCCCAGTCGACGGGTTGGAGAAACAGGTTAGCGCCAAAGTCCATTTTCCCTCCGAGGTCTATACTAGCCAGGCAAAGAAGCCTAGTTGCTATCAACATAGTACAATTTGTGCTTTCACATGCGGCATCTCTTTCTGCTGCCATATCTTGCGCCTCGACCAAGCTGCGAGCGTCTCGGATGGCTTTGCCATCTCTTGCTCTACTCATCTCTGGCCAATGGACAGCTCGAAGCGTAGGCCCGCTCGCTCCAAGGATGGTTGTCTGACCTGCAAGCGGCGCAAAGTTCGGTGCAATGAACAGAAGCCTCGCTGCTCGCACTGTGGGCGATTGAATCTTGAGTGTAGCTGGCCTCTAACCGGCTTGCGAGGACTGCACCCCCCCGCGGCACGTAATGACCGACAGCTGATGCCTGGCCTTAGCTACGAAGCCAACGCATTCGACGCATTCGACTATGCCAATCTCTTCACTGATTGTCCCTCGAGCTCAGGTGTCGCCAACTGTCCTTGGGCAGATGATGGCATTTATGGGATGACCAGCTTTGGACAACGCCTCCCGAATGATACAACAGCTATAAAATTGTCTCAATTAAGTCCCTCAGCTGTGTCCACTAGCCTCGCGGAGAATCCTCAACTTGTCGAGAATTTCTTCAACATGAAGGTACCTCCAATTCTGGAGCCAATAGAAACCGGGCCGAGGTGGCTCTCCACAAGATCGCTCTTTGAAGCCATGTCCAGCGAGTCCCAGATGGTTCGCCTGGCGATTATGGCCTTCTCCGCCGTTCAGCATAAGGTCTCTGGTGCAGATCCGAACATGGATCACCGAAGCTTCTACGACAAAGCGAGTAAAGAGCTATCTCGAACTTTCATTGACTGCAGCAAGGATGTGCAGCTAATTTCGCAAGGCCTCAAGCATATCCTGGCCACAATCTTCCTCTTAACGTATGCGGATCTTGTCACTGAGCGGGTCGAGATTGCCCATATAAATCTCAAGGAAGCTCATGTCATAATAACAAAGGCAGATAGGGCTCAGCTTGGACCGCTGGAGCGGAAACTGATCTCATGGGTACGTCTACTGGACGCTCGAGCGGTCTCTGCTGGTGGTGAGGGACTCTTTGTAGCCGATAGAGTGGACGTCGCGGCTCCCATTCCCAACAAAGGCTCCCCTGCCTCTCCGCTAGTCGCTCGTCAAAATGTCGAGGTCGAGGTCGAAGAAGCCCTCTTCGACATTCTCTATCAACCTGGTATTGAGTTCTTTCAAAAAGTTCAGTCCTTCATGGGTAGGATTACGATGATCGACCAATGGCACCGCAGTCGAGGCACTGTTGAGGACGAAACTGAGGTCATGACAATTGCAGCTAGCATTACAAAAGATCTCGGAAACCTCTATGAACAGAGGCCGACACTGATGGACTACGCGGTTGGTGGCCATCTCACCGATAAGTTCATCTCCCAGGCGCTTGTCGTGCCCGTCACGAGAAGCTTCCAGTCATATCTGGCCAACTTCTATGCCTGCTACATCCATTTGCATCGCGTGGCTTTCAAGCACCTTCCTCGATCTAACAATGTATGTGTTGCTCTCACAACCATTGGGATGCTTGCACACGAGATGACTTCTGCTCCCGAGACGTTGCCGGTGAACATGCTTTGGCCACTGCTGATGTGGGGTTGTGAGGAGGATGATGCCTACGAGCGTCAATGGGTCATTCAGACAATCCACAGCATGGAGCACAACGCGTCCAATGCTAAACGCATAGCTGAGCTTCTAGCGGAAGTCCAACGCCGCCAGGATCTTGGGCGGGCCAGAGTTGATGTACGGGAAGTCTCACATCACATGTTCCAACAGGCTTTTGCTATCGTGTAATTCTATGATGATACTGCGAATCTGTTCTCAACTGCTGTTAACGGAGAGACCTGGTTCATAATCCGTATCTGCCTCTCCTCGCTCGAGTAGATAGGATACGGCCAACGGCGGTGACTGGACTGCTCAGGGTAACCCCTCAGCTGCGCAACAACCCACTTGGTGCCATTGATGCCCCATTCCATCTTGCCCAGCTCTGCCTGTAGCGCTATTGCTTCTTGCAGCTGACCTTTGTTGTAAAGTTCGAAGACGGCAATACATGTCTACAACAGATCAGCGGTCTTTCGAGGGAAGTCTAGAATACAGATCCTGGGATAGAGATTTGCTACGCCAGTAATGCAACCAACGCTTCCTGCAGCCATAGCGGGAACAAGCCAATCACTCTTGCCTGCAAGCACCGCAAACTCTGACGGCTTGAAGATAGCAGCAGCTCTCGTTACCTTTGCAATACCACCGCACGTTAATTTCACACCCGCAATGTTCTTGTGTTGACCGAGGACTTCCAGCATCTCAGAGTCAATTTCCAGTCCAGCAGTGACTCCAGGAAAGCTATATATCACGGCTGGCAATGCCGAACTGTCCGCCAGCTCACGGAAGAACCCATTGATGGCTGCTTGATCCATCGCAAAGTGGAAGAAGCTGGACACCAGTACCAGGACGAAGTCAGCGCCCGCCACCTTGGCGTCAGTTGTCTGATCTATGACGTCCCTTGTGCAGTTCGCTCCAGTCTATCTCTTGACTGCTGTTATTCTTGAAGAAGGTCAAGGACGGTACATGAATACCAGGCGGAAACGTGCTGCTGGTGTTGGTGCTACCGTTTGTCCCGTTACCGGCGATCATGTTGTCGAGTGAAAGCATTGCTCTGGCCACCTGCGTCGTAGTTGCGGCGTGAGAAGAAGTTGCTACGGTTGTCTCTACACGACTCTCCTCGAATCCGTGATACGATGACTGCTTGGTGGATGTGCGCAGACTGAACGTCATCCCGCTTATCTTACGAGCGTGAATCAAGGCCCAATGTTCGCATGTCCACCGACTTGCGAGCAGTCCCTATTGTGCTACCATTACTTTCCTGGCTATCAACGTCCGAGATCCACCAGGCGACATCGTTCCCCAAGACCCACCTAACAACATGGAGATCCTTATTCGACGGCAGAGCCGATCGCATATACCGAAAAGGGCATAGCTTAGCCGACGTTTGATAATTGGAGAGACACATGTTTCTACGGACGCCAAGTTGACAAACACGACCGCCGTCGAGAAGTGTCCCTGGCTCGAGCAATCACGCAAAAATACAATGGGAAAGCAGGATTGGTCAAGTGATTATTGTGACTCCCATTGCCTAAGCATTTTCCAAGAGATGCATGTTTACAGGGGTCAGCGCCTTGCCTCTTAGTAGATACTCTTCACAATTCTCCATCGACAGTCTCTCAAATCCCAAGTTCGTCTCAATTGCACCACCAGCGTTGTGGCAAGTTAGGGTGACTTGTCGAAGCTTCGTCAGCTCCGTGTGCACGTGGGGTTCATTTTCAAACACATCCAGTCCCGCCGCGAACAGTTGTCCGGATTTCAGTGCCTGGTACAGGTCTTCTTCATCCACAAGCGTGCCTCGAGCGATGTTCACAAATCGTGAGCCGGTCTTGAACTCGGCCAGTGTCTCTCTTGTGATGAGCTTCTTTCCACCGAATGGAGTGGCCAACACGACACAATCCGACGTCGCCAAGAGATCCCCTAGAGTCGCTTCGTACGTCGCCTCAATTGACCCTTCAATCTCACTCGATTTCTTCACAATGTCGTGGTAATGGATCTTCATGCCAAAAGCTTGGTAAGCTTTCTGGGCGATTCTCAGGCCGATGTTTCCCAAGCCAATGATGCCCAATATATGGTCACTGGGGTTATGTGCAGTCATCGTCGCATACTTATGAGCTTCAGTCCACTGCTCCGCCTCGCCAGACCTTGCAGCCAAATGCGACCAGGTAAGGTTCCTGAAAACTGACAGGATATGAAAAATCGCCATGTCGGCAACAGCTTCGGATGAAGCAGCGGCGCCGTTGCAGTACACAATGCCTGTCGCCAGTCAGCGAAAATCGCCTCAGCCGCCTCAATTCCTACCGTGCTCCGCCAGAACATCAATATCAGCCCAATCATATCCTGCTCCTGCGCTTGCGAAGATCCTCACGGATTGAGGCAGTAACGAGACAAGTTCAAGGTCCCACCGTCCCATCTCGCCGCCAGTATTCCAGAAAGGCCGGAAGATGCCTACAAAGTCGCCCCATCGCTTCTCCTTGAGCGCTTCCATGAACAAGGGCCGTTGTCTCTCCTCATCACTGGGTCGGATGATCGTGAAGTTCTCGGTCAGCCGCTCATAAACTTTGGGATTGTGTTTGATAGGGTCCCCAATGTGAAGGAGGATAGGCTTGTCTGCCGAAGGCATGGTGATGGCTATGTCTGGGTGACTGCCAGAGGTTCGTTATTCTTCTTCCCGCGAACGGCAAATACTGTTTTGTATGGTTTTAGTGTGATGTTAAGAGAGATGATGGTCTCCCTGGCGATGCCTCCACCTATAGACAGCGACGCCTTGCGATCGGCTATTGCATATCGCAAGAAACAGAGAGTCAGTCCACGGTTCCTGAGTTGCGACCTTGTCAATCTAAACCAGAGGAAAACCTGTAGCTATGGGGTCCCCGAAGCCACCCCCAAGGATCATAGATGTGTGCGGGGGGAAGCCGATCGCAACCTACAATTGGGGAAATGTGTCAATTTTCAGTTGTCGGAAAACTTTGCGATTCGCCCCTGAACGCCCCCCAGCTTCGCTTAAGCTCCTACGCGTCTCGAGGCATGCTGCCCTGTGTTACTATATAACGACGGGGTCGTAACGTGGCATTGGCCACCACTCTCGAGCAACATCACTATCAACAGGATGACTGTAACCATGGCCGATACAGCCATCGACAAGAAGAACTCAGCCGACTTCCATTTGGAAAGTCTGGGAGTGGCCGTCAGGCCAGATGAGCCCTTCATTATAGATAGAGAGGTCAAAGAGAAGGCTCTCCTGCGTCGCATCGATCGTCGAATGATGCCGCTGATGATGTTGATCTGTAAGGACGATCGAATATCTGACCACAAGCAGAGTAACTGACAAAACTCCCAGACGTCCTCAATTACCTCGATCGCAACAATATCGCAACAGCTCGCCTAGGTAACTTTGAAGAAGATATCGGCCTTGTCGGAACCCAGTATAACACGATCATCTCCATCTTCTTCGTTGGCTATATCTTGACTCAGGTGCCCACGAACATGATCCTGGACAAGGTCCGTCCCTCCATCTTCCTGCCGGTTGTCATGTGCTGCTGGGCTTGCGTCAGCGCATGCTCCGGCGCTGTTCAAAGTTACCAGGGCATGGTTGCTTTGAGGTTCTTGCTTGGATTCGTGGAGGCTCCTTTCTTCCCTGGTGCCCTATTTTTGTTCTCATCTTGGTGTAAGTGGTATAGCACTGCGAAGTGAATTTCGAACTGATCTTACTTAGATACCAAGACAGAGTTGGCAAAGCGGATCTCGATTCTCTATGCTGCTGGTCAGATGGCCGGCGCCTTCGGTGGTCTTCTGGGTAGCGTCATAATGGGCGGCATGGATGGCAAAGCTGGTCTTGCGGACTGGAGATGGCTGTTCATAATTGAAGGCACGGCTACTATTCCTGTTGCCATCGCTGCCAGCCTCGTCCTGCCCGACTACCCTGCTGACACAAAGTGGCTCTCTGATGACGAACGAAAGCTTGCCGTTCTTCGGATCGCCGAAGAAGCCAATGAAGAGGACGACCATCGCGCGAAAGGTGCGTTTGCAGGCCTGAAGATGGCCTTCACGGATCCGGCTCTCTACTTGGTCTGGTTCATGCAGCTTGGCCTGAACACCGCGGCATCGTTCACGAACTTCTTCCCTACAATTGTCCAGACACTGGGCTACCCGCAAACAGAAACCCTGCTGCTTTCTGCACCCCCTTATGTTTTCGCCGCGATCCTAGGTATCGCCAACTCATGGCACAGCGACAAGGCACGCGAGCGATGGCTTCATATCCTTTGGCCCCAGGTATTCTGCAGCGTTGGCTTCATTATTTCCGCCTGCACGCTGAATGTCGCGGCACGGTACACGGCCACATTCATGATGATGTCAGTCTATGGCTCATTCGGCTGCATCCTCTCGTGGGTCTCAACCACACTTCCACGCCCATCATCCAAGCGCGCAGTGTCCTATGCTGTTGTCAACGCGGGCTCAAATCTGGCGTCCATTTATGCCAGCTATTTTTATCCCAAGTCGCAAGGCCCGAGGTACTGGCAGGCCAATGTCGCCAATGTCGCATTCTCAGCAGCTTGCATGCTACTTGCAACCATGCTGCACTTTTACCTTTCTTGGCGTAACAGGAAGCTTGAGCAAGCTGCCGCGGAGGGTACGGGCTTGCAGGGCACAGCAAGGGACGCAGAATTGTCAAGCCTCGCTGAGAAATGGCAGTGCAATCCGGACTACAGATACACTTTGTAATTGAAATCATCTCCGGGTTACACACGTATGGCGGGCAGTCTAAAAACGCTGGTTTAGTCTCATGGGTTGGTTGTACATACCCGCCACCCGCTGGAAATTGTCGGCGAAGTGTCGCTCTACGTGTTACTCTGGCAAAGGTCTCGAACAAACCTTAAGTTCTTCTATCTATCCGACCATCTGTGAACCCTGTCCTGGCTACAACTTAAATAATGGCTGTAGCAGAGCATCGAGTACTTGGTGAGTCTAGCATTGTTCGAGGGAGGCTCTGGGATTCTCGAATTCTTCACCCGTCGAATGCGCATCTCGGGTGAAGATTGTGTTCCTCGAACAACTTCCCTAACTTCTCAGCCTGACGCTCTCACCCTCGTTTTCCCTTGACAGACCTCTAGCTTGTTCAGTACTAACTGGTTAGCGTTGTGTGCCTGGGCTGAAATATGTTCTCAGCGCCTCAAAGAACTCAAAAATCAAGGAGCAGTCAGCCTAAGTATCTAGTGCAGGAGGTGTTACCCTTAAAAAATTGCAAGAAACCAAGTCCACTGAACAGCGCGAGGCGCCCCTGCGGCGATCTTCGCAGGGGTAAATCATGGCTGAGGGGGCTTAGCATCCATATTAATCATTGCCTACCGCACCAAAGCCAGATGATGACAACCATTTGTCGTCAGCTTGCTGAAAATATTCCAATCAGTCATTTCGATACCGCGTCCGAGAACAATGCTAAGATGCGGAAAGCACCTCGTCCTTGGTTGACTGTAGTTGGGAATTCCAAAACATCTCCGATGCCATCTTCGGCTTCAATGAAGGATATGCGGCACCATCGAGGAGTGATCATTGATCAACAACTACGAAGGAGTATAACGAGACTGTCATGCATTATCATTCAAATCCCTCCTTTTCCAATTGACTAGTGGTCTTGAGAAGAGATTCATTCTCCGTTGACATGTGATAGGCTCACTTCCGCGCTAGCACCATCAAGAATTGCTACGGCTACTGAGGTAGCTGAAAACCGACCTCAGAAGCGAGCGAGAGGGAGGTCCCCTAATTCCCGCAACAAGAGGAGGCAGTCAAGAGACATTCATCCCTAATAGGATTGCTAGGGCAATTCAGATTGCCCAGAATACTTAACTCTGATGAGTCAGAATCAAAGTCAACATCAGCAATCGTCCTAGCTCCTCCAAAAGCGGCGGTACTGGCCGCCATGTTCGGCGGGAAATTTCCCTGCAACCTGCCTCGGTGGTGCGTTGAACTGTAAAACTATTTATTAAAGCAGCACTGGTGATCACGTGCCAAATCTCGGCCCCCGCTTTCCTCCTGAGCCCCAATCTTTCAGGAACAAGCCTTTCTGCCTTATCAAACTCACTCTTGCTTCAGAGGTTGAGCGGCTTTAGAAGCAACATTTGAATTGCCCGTATTGTGCCTCATCCGTTTTCACTCTCTATATAACCCGGCTTCCTGACGCTTATCCGAGTGATCCAACGCAACTAGGCTGTGCAAGCAGAACGGCTCGAGAGTTGGGCTGTCATCCCTAAGAACACGAAGAATTAACCACTCTTACACTCTCAGTTTGCGCTTATGCTAATAACGACATTAATCCAGATAGTGAAGACTGAGAATCGTATGATGGTCCCCACCGTCTTAGGTGAATGATTTGATTGAGTTCATCCATCTTTGTCCGGCGACGAGACTATTATGCGAAACATGTACTTGAGATCACGTGAAACAAAGAAGAGCCGCGCTATTGGTTGGATCTGATTAACTCCAACTAATCTGAAAGCAGTCAAATAGAGCTAGCAGCCAATTTGAAAATACTTCTAAAGGACCTGAATGGAGGTGGTAAATCGGAAGCGGCAGCGGCTGGGATACAATGATTACACTGTTGCGATGATATGTCCTTTGGAGGTGGAAATGAGTGCAGCTAGATATATGTTGGACGAAGAGCATGAAAGGCTGCATCATCTGGCTGGGGACACGAATGAGTACATTCTTGGCCAAATGAGCGGTCACAATGTTGCTATTGCCTATCTACCTGAAGGCTGCCACGGTGTTGGTGCTGCGGCAACTGTGGCCACCCACATGAAGCGAACGTTTCCTTCTATTCAGTTACGATTGCTTGTGGGTATCGGCGGAGGTGTTCCGAACAAACAGGATGTTCGACTTGGCGACGTTGTTGTAGGAATGCCAGCCGAAACTCATGGAGCCGTTGTACAATACGATCTGGGGAAGAACACTACCAGCGGATTTTCAAGGAAGGGATATCTACTACCGCCTCCTCAACAATGGATTCACGTTGTCAGCCAGATGAGATCGAACCACCGGTTGACTAAGCAAAACAAAATTACAATATATCTATCGGACATGCTACGTAGGTATCCAGATTTGACCGAGTATCAAAGACCGCCTCCGCAAAGTGATGTACTCTACACCCAGGACAACCTGCATGTTTTTGGAGAAGAAACTTGCTTAAAATGCGATCAAACTCGTGTCATACAAAGGTCACCTGAAAGACATGAACCAACAATTTTCTATGGCCTAATCGCCTCGGGAAATCAAGTCATGAAGAATGCAGTACAACGAGACGAAATCAGTCGAGATGCTGGCTGTGCGCTGTGCTTCGAGATGGAAGCTGCGGGTGTTGTCAATGATTTTCCAAGCCTTGTTGTTCGAGGTATTTCAGATTATGCCGACTCCCATAAAAATGATGACTGGCACGCGTATGCCGCAGCAGCAGCAGCGGGTTGTGCTAAAGAACTGCTTAGTTACGTTGGTCCACACGTTGGTATGTCAATGCCCTTGGAAGCCAATAAACGCAGGACGTGATTATCTGACCGGAAATGATCTGATCGCAATAGCTGAGACTTGTAACGAGTTGATGCGGCCAGATGATCACGACCGCCAACACGACGGCCAAAAATCTCGGGTTTCCAGCGCTATAACGGATAGCTCGTTTGATCGAACGAATGACTCGGAGATCAGAAGTATTTGCGAGTGGTTCAGTCCTTTGAATTTCTGGAATCAACAACAGGATGTTTTTGACAGATATCATGACGGAACTGGGACTTGGTTTCTACAAGACCAAATCTTCCTGGATTGGCTGAACGGCACAATGAAGGTCCTATGGTGCCCTGGAATTCGTACGTCATTATCCATTTCTGTTTGCGTCTTCTAACATGGTATCAGCGGGTTCCGGCAAAACAGTCATAAGGTGCTCAACCAGACTCTTTTTTTCATTTGTCCAAAGCGAACTGACGTGTTCTATACCTAGTTCTGTCGTTGTCGACCTTTTACGAAAACGAAGATCTCAGGACAAAACGATTGGAGTCACCTGTATCTACCTCCAGTACAAGGAGAAGCACTCCATCACAACCCTGATCTCCAACCTTATAAAACAGCTATTACAGCAATGCCGATTCTTACCTGAGCCCATAAGGTCAGTATTTGTAGGTCACCAAGACCACGGTACTAGACCTGGTCGAAAGGAATGCTTTGAGGTCCTGAACCGGCTTCTAAATGAGTTCTCCAAAGTATTCCTCGTCATTGATGGGTTGGATGAAGCTAGCGAAGACATTACAACCAATTTTATTAAGCCAGTTCTTGACATGCTGGCCCTCCATGTTGTGGTATTCTCACGTTATTTACCCTACATCGAACGGCTTTTTTTGGAGTCCCCTCGATTAGACATCTGGGCTAACAGCGAAGACCTGGAGCGATACTTTGAGGGGCGTGTTCAAGAAAACGCCGATTTTGCGACTCTTATAAACGAGGCCAATCTACACCAGGGAATTTTAACTGCAATAATACGAAAATCTCACGGAATGTAAGCTTTTTCTTAACACTCTTAAGAGTAATGCTGAGTGATGTACAGGTTTTTGCTTGCTCATCTCCATATTGGCTCTATTATCAAATTGGACAATCCTCAAGCAGTGGAGCGGGCACTCTCATCCCTTCCTTCTCAACTATATGACTCATATGATAAAATATTAGAAAGGATCATGGCGCAACCAGAGCACGATCGCGCTCGGGCTGAACAGGTAATCATGTGGATTACAGCTGCTTTGAGACCGCTTACTTTAGACGAGCTGTTGCAGGCCTTGGCCGTGAGCATCAATTCCAACGAATTCAGTATGCAAGCTCGACCCACCGTGACTCGTTTAGTTTCGGTTTGTGCAGGTCTCGTCACATTCGACAAGCAAAGCCAGAAAATAAGGCCGGCACATGAAACCATCCAAGCCTATTTCGAAGAGAGGCTGTCTGTTCTGTTTCCAAATGCACAAAGAAAGATGGCTACAGCCTGTCTTGTCTATTTAGCTTCCGCTGTTCCTAGAATTCAGTTTTGCACGACAGACGGAGATTTGAGGCACCTTTTGGCACAGAATGCATTTCTCGATTACGCCGCTCGATATTGGGGTCAGCACAGCCATGATTGTGGAGAGACGAACCCAAAGGAACTGGCCCTGCAGGTTCTCCAAGACTCCTCGATCATTTCGTGCATCACTCAAATCATGTTTGTACCTGATCTCCATTTCCCTGGCTACAGTCAACAAGTCCCCACTCGGGTGTCTGCAGCTCACCTTTTTGCATTCTTCAATCTAGAACATACACTGGGATTGTTTCTCGATAGAGGAGGCTGTCCAGATGAAAAGGACTCTGATGGCATGTCGCCTTTATCGTGGGCTGCCGCACAAGGAAACGTGGCTGTGGCGAAGACATTGATTCGCAATCCTGATGTCGATGTAAATTCGCAAGATGACCAGGGACAGACACCTCTATCAAGGGCGTCTGAAGAAGGACAAGATGCTGTTGTGAAATTATTACTCGACTGCAACAGAGCTGACATAAACTCTCGGGATACAAGAGACATGACACCTCTTGCCTGGGCGGTATCACGACAGCATGTTACAACAACAAAACTGCTGTTGGGGGCAATAACCTCTCCAAACACTGTTGATGACGAAGGTCAATCTGTCCTTTCTACGGCAATTGAAAGCAGGAATGAAAATATTATCCTGCAGCTGTTGGTAGCTGGGGCGGATGTCGATGTTGGTCATACCACGCTATGTGAAACCCTCCTTTGGGGTGCCCATCAGGGTCACTGGCAGCTTGTCAAGACTCTTTTGGAGAAGAGTAGTATGACTTCCAAACCATCGGACATATTACCGAGAGGGCTACTTGATAAAGCAGCTGAGGATGGCCAAGAGGATGTTGTGCACATGTTAGTTGAATCTGGCACCGACGATCGTCACTGGAATCTTCAACGCAGCACCGCTCTCTGGCTGGCGGCTGAAAACGGGTACCGATCCATAATGCAAATTTTGATCAAGGCCGGGGCGGATGTGGAAGCAAAAAATGAATCTGGCAGAACCTTATTACAAGAGGCCTTGGAAAATCAAGACAAAGTAATGGTTGAATTCCTGGTTCGCAATGGAGCAAATATTGATGCAGCAAATGATCGAGGAGAAACTTTACTTGAGAGCACGGTGAAACGAAATGATCGGGACATGGTAAAATTACTCGCCAACCAGGGGGTAAACGTTCGGGAAAACATGGCGCTGCACTGGGCTGTGGAGAACCGTAAAATCGAGATGGTACGCTTACTCCTACAATTAGGAGCAAGAATAAACCGGAAAGATAACTCGGGAAAGACAGCTCTGCATTTATCCGTTGAGTATGGTTTGGAAGACATTATTTGCTTACTTGCAGAGAAGGAAGCAAATTTAGACGCTTATGATAGCTGTCGAAGAACCGCACTGTGGTATGCCGTCAGGCAACGAGACTGGTCAACCGTGCGTCTACTTAGAAGACTTGGAGCAGAAATTGACCCATGCGACGCGCCTGAAGGAACACCCCTACAATGGGCCGTTGAGATAGGAGATCAGGAAATGGTAGCAGTCCTTGTTGAAGAGGGAGCAAACATTAAGCAGCAAAACTCCTCAGGCCAGTCTCCATTACGACTGGCAGTGGAGAGGGACCGTTATCAAATTGTACGGTATCTCTTGATGAATGGAGCAGATATCAATGACCAGGACTCGGCGGGCCTGACAGCTTTAGCATGGGCGGTAGAGCACAGCCTCTTCGAGATGGTCCAGTTCCTGGCAAGCAAAGGGGCAGACATCGAGCTCAAAATGAAAAACGGCCTTAAGCCCCTCACGCTTGCGGCTACGAGTGGGTCCTACAACATGGTGAGGTTTTTTATGAAGGAAGGGTCTCGATTTGATCCTCCAGAGACAGAAATTTCTTCTCCGGAGAAATGGCTATCTCAAGCGATTTACGGGGCAGTGATTTCCGGCGAAAACTGGAAGCTAAGGCGACTACTCGAAGCCCGGTTAGAGACTGAAAACTACCAACTTCATGACAGCCTCTTGGCAGCTGCAGAGAGACACAAGTTTGAAGTCGTGATGAAGTTGCTGCAGGATGGTGAGCGGTTTGCCATTGACGAGATAGAAGGGCTGATTATATTGGACTCCGCCGGGGCAAAGGGTAAGCTCGAATTGGTGGATATGTTATTGAAGACGAGTCAGATCGACTTGAATGGCAGAGTACCGAATTCGAATCAGGGCTTCACTCCCTTGCTTGATGCGGCCTGGTTCGGTCAATTCGCAGTTGTCGACCGATTTTTGAAGGAGCAAGACATCGATCGAGATATCCAGACACTGCCTGGAAACGCGGTAATACATATAGCGGCCAGCCGCGGTCATCTAGAAGTGTTGAACGTCTTGTTAGAAGAGCACTCTGTCCTTGCAAACAGCAGAACCAGTTATGGATGGACAGCACTGCATCTTGCGGCGCAGTATGGACATCTGGCCATAGTAAAACGACTCTTGCAAGAGAACGGCGTCACACCGAACGATCTAACCAATGACGGCCGTACTGCCGTCCGGGTAGCGGAGGACTACGGTTCATGGAGTGTGGCCGGTTACCTGAACACGCTTCTGACGAGAGGGCCACGGTAGCAAGTACTATCTTTGGTGAGGAAGCTGTCTGGTACATCCTAGATCCTTCCCTCCGATCCTCTCTGTGTGAGTGTCAAGGACATTCTTTTCCACGGGGTTCCGTAATCCATTGCTCCCGTGCCCTTTGTAACCTTGAAGACCGGCAGAGCTCTAGTCGAGCAACGCAGCCCAGCTGCCCACATATCTCGGCGCAACACCTTCCTGCATTGCCAAATTGCTGGACATGTGGATTATTCGATTCCCAGACCTTCCGAAATCTTGTTCTTCCAAAATGTAGCACCACGTGCAAGGACTTGATATCAGCTCCCGTTATCCATTCATTCCGAATCAATAGAATAGTCCCATCGGTACTCCATATTACGGCATTACCATGCTACTTGCCGACACTGATACCAGTCCTGCTCGGCTTCCGATATGTGATCCAAAGGCTCTTCGTTTGGTTGAGGGCTAGGCACTGCCCGCAGTTCGAGATCACTGTTTTCAGGCAAGGAATCAAGACATGGTCGCCAGTAGCATTCATCTCGCGGATAAGAGATATCGTTGAACGTATTGGAACTGTCCAACGAGACTTGTACTGAGCGGACTGCATCTCCATAACTTGCAATATAGGATGCAGCCTGGGGGCCAGCTAACGGAGAGACCATTGTGGTACTGTGGCTTGATCTGCATGGCAAGGATATGCTTCTGTTTGATATTTGATTCGTTCCTGATCTTGAAGGGAAAAGCCGTGGGAAGATATGCTGGATTGGTGTTCTTAACATTGGTAGGTTGGCGCAAATGACCCCGAGACCAGCTTCTACTGTTGTCCATATGGTCGACACCAGAGAGCCTGCTGTGACATCGGTACCATATGCTGAGGCGTAGAGAGTCGTCAGACGTGAGATTGATGCGGCGCAGACAATGCCCCCAAGGCCGAAGACTCCGGTCAGGGCTATCTTCTGACGAATCGGTAGTTTTAGTGTGAAGATAACTGGGAGTACCATCAAAACAATGATGAAATCCGTAAAAATGTTGTAGATTGCGTTGCTGTACCACAAACCATAAATATTCACACAGATTCTCTCGGCATTCCAAGGATGCCAGGCGCTCGACATCGGGCTGCACTGCATCAGAGTTGCTATGGTAAAGCAGATACAGGCGCAAAGCACGAAAGGGATCAAGACCCAGCATGTGCGTACAAACCAAGGACGATCGACAAATATGCGAAGGTATAAGAAGAGGACGGATAGCTTGGTACAGTTGATGGTGAGTTTGTAAAAGATTTGAACCAGGAAAAAGCACTGAATTATAGAATTCTTAGTCAAGGCTTCTAGGACTTGGAAAAATCAATTGTTGCTTACGTTCAATGCTTGAGAAGCTTGCTGACGTTCCAAAACATCAAGAGGGCTGCTATATCCAAAGTTGACGGCTGCGATAGACGCAGTGCATTGAGCAATAAGGAATGCCTATTGGAGCAGTCAGAATTGTCACCTTCTCAACCAGATGGGCCGGGGCTCACTGTAGCTAGAACAGTTGCAAGGTCATCGAGGCCAAAGCGTCCCAACATGCGGAAACGCCAGTAAAGGCGGTTAGAGACCAGGAATGTGGCGAGAATGGGGGCCACCACAGAGGTTACAACGAGATTGTGCCCTCGTCCCGCCGACCCAAGGCTCTCCGCTGGACAATCAGGACATTTGCCTGCCATCATTGTAATGGTCTTAAAGAAAACTTAGACCGCAACGGCATCCGAGAGCAAAGGTCCTCGAACTCCTTCTTTATGTCAGTAGTCGCTCAGCTTATTTGTCGATCGTTTTTTTCGGCTCATAAACGATGTTTGAGCACGGATCGAGCGCCGAGTCACCCGTTACGGATCGTGGGCGGATAGCTATAGCGGATAAATAGCATGCTAGATATCGATTCTTGAGGATGGATGACCTTCTCACATGGAAGACTGGGCGTTCATGATTGATCCGAAATGCCTAAATGACGAGCTTCTGGACACGACAAACTTGATCAGCGTGGGATGTTCAACCGACACTCACTTGTACAGTATTTATGCAATTTCATTTCCAAGATGCGTCACTTTCGTTGCCCACCCAAAATTGAACATAAACTTCAAGTTACTTGAGAAGATGCAAACGTGGCTTCAGCAGAGCATTGTTGTATACCAAGGCCGGCACATTGTGTGGGCCGCTTGACTGCATCGTGTAGTCTGGGCAGTTCTGGAAAGCTCACATATGGAATCTAGATCTCGTATTTGTCATGGAAACCGGTGTGGACTGATTAAATCAGTACGCTTGCTTGGCAAAGCTCTTTGAAGAGAAAATATGATATAGCTGTGGGCGACTCGAGGTAGAGGCCCAAAATCCTCAACGATGGCCATGATATCAACGGGGATGGCTGACTCGTATCCGGTTCCTTTCTTTGAACCGGTCCAATTGTAAAGCAGAGGATGACATATCGCATTCTTGACCCAAGATTTCCTGTGAAAACTCGAGACTTGCAAAGGCATTTTGTGATTAGCATTCTGGCCGATGCAACTGGCCGACTGGCCATCACGCTCGAGGATGTTTCCACGTTTTGACCCGTTCAACCAATGGTCCGAGGTTGGACGCCCGCGTTCTCATTCGGTCAGGTAAATGGCTTCCACACATGGCAAATGCAAGGAATCGGATAAGACGGTGCACGACATCTCGTGGTAGAAGCAGACCCTTGAGAAGTCAGTCGCCTCTGGGTCTGTTGAAGTCAACAAGCTTGAGATCAGATTTACTCAGAGGCAGATTGAGGAAACGGCTTAAGTTCGGCTAACTAAATCAAACAAAACATGGACTTCCGACGTCCAACAACCAGCGATCCACAATCAACTCATGATACGAAAGGATCACACAATGAAAGAAGCAAACAAATTTAGACATCTACCTACCAAAGGGGGTTGTAAGTTCTCCCTCTTCTGTCTTTACTGACACTGGACTCCTTTCTTCAACGTGGCTTCAACACAAGGTCCTGGTTTATTACACGACGAATGTGTATTTGAATATGAGGAAATCCACCATGATAAGCAAATGGTGTCCTGCCGCCTGCAGGAAACAGCTTCACCACGGCTGTCAACTCCAGCATCACGCCCGAATGATGGATACGCAATGCCTCCCGAGTCCTGAACCTAGAAAACTTTCCAGTTCTCAAGAAATATCCCCGTGCCTCATGATTGAATCTCAATATTGGAACATCATGGGTGATTTCAGCCCCGACAAATGCTGTTTCCGAGGGCGAATAAGGACGCAAACGCTTACTGTCACATTGCCAATATGAGTGTCTGTATGCAAGGTCACCGGAATCACTGCCGACCGGCGAAGTTCTTGTCGTTTGCTCATGCAGGACTCTCACCGTGTGCTATGTATATAAAATATGTACATATCGCCCTATCGAGTCGACAAAGTTCGTCGCACTATCAATCTGAGTCAGTGCGTCAGAGGATCACCAAGCGAACCTGAGGAAGCTCAACTGAGATACACTGCGCACTGTCGACTAGGATCTACCTAGACCCAGGATTTGAGTCGGTATAACCAACAGTATCATTTGGATTGGAAGTATCGAGGAGCGCTATATGTTCAAACATTAGACTGGTGTCGGAGCACTTCAGGCGCGATACGGAGATTCAAACGAGCTATGTTATTGTCATTCTACACTGCCTTTAGAATTTCCATAACAACGACCACGCCAGAGTATGTGAAGACAAATCGCTGCCTCAGAACTGTTTCTATGGCAGCTACATATCCATGTGACTACGTGTTCTTCTTCCAATGATTCTGCATATTGTATTCATCCCACCGACCCACGGAACTTCCAACCACAGTTCAAATCTTCTTATTCACCTGGCCATTCTCGCCTTGAACCAAGCAAACCACTAAAATCGAGAATCTGGAATCAACGAGCCTGGTTCACAGCCCAGAACGCTGAGTTCGACGACTTCTAGAATACACACTACAATGGCCGGCCTCTCTTATCCTGATTACAATCGCAAACACTGCTCGTCAACCGTAAGTCGTTACCTTGCAGAGTCACGCCAGCCGTCCGCACGAGCAGTAAGATTTGCTAATCATTTGCAGAGTCACGAAACACTGTTGCTGCTGGCGGTTCAACAGCAGTGTTCACAGCCTGCTGTCGTCAGTGCCAACGTGGTCGAGTCTACCACGGGTCATATATATCAAAAACATGAGATCTCCAAACTTGATAAACACTCATTCCACCCGCAAGATCTGCAAAATCTCTCGCATCGTGGAGACAACCCATACATATACGGTGGCATTTCTTCAAACGATATCGACGTCCAATATCCACATCCACATGTCCAGACCGCTGAAGACGCGCCAGTTGGGTTATGTCTCAATCCAGAGGCTCCTGCTTTTGTTTCCTTTTCGACGAAATTTGGGAATAAACTGAATCCACAGGCTCCTTCATTTACTCCCTCTTGCGCTGATTCCAGGAATGAATTGAACCCAGAAGCAGCGACGTTTATTCCTTCCACCAACCACAGAAAGAGAATGGACCCGGAGGCTGCCGCATTTCTTCCTGCTGGCGCAATCTTGAAGGATACATGTATTCATGAGCCTCGAGAAGATTTCGACGGGGAGGCTCGGTGATTTTCTGCCAGCCGATTAACACCGGATGAATTCGTCCCGGCCCCTTTACTTTGGCCTTTCGCTTTCCATCATCTCAACTACTTCGGACATCCGCTTAGTGGAAAGTCATATACCACACCAGCTGCTACTCTTGCTATGCTGAAATCACATGGCAAGTATAGAGCAGCAAAGTATACGAAGAACTTGCGTATCTCTGTTCTGCAAGGCAGAGCCTCCCTGTGGGTCGATCCGCTGGTCTTTGTCCGAGATTGTGACGATCTCTGGAGCCTGGAAGGTACTGCGCTTCAAGTGGCTGCTACTGGAGCATGTCATAAGCTCTATCATCCACACGCCGAATAGAGAGTGGACCACTGGAATGAGTGTGATGACTATCCAGTATTGGACCCTGATGAACCCGACGAGTACACGCCAGGGCATATCATAGTCAATGGGAGGTTCGACGAACAATTTCTTGACCGTCGGGATGCTATCCCTGAAGTCAAATCTCAACACCAGCAGTCTGTATCAAGGCAGCAGAAGATGCGAAAGAGAATCCGCTGGTCTTGTCTTATTGACTCACTGGCTGGTTGACGGGGGGAGCGGTCGCCCTTGCTTTCTAGCATGGTGTTTGGGGAGTTTGGTGTGTGTGGTTTTGGCGTTGGAAAGATTGGAAAGCAAAGCTCGAAGTTCGGAGTATTCGATAACAACACCCTTTGTGCCACCACCTGGGGAGATAATGCTTACTGTACTAGAAACCCAACTATGGGTTGTAACAAATCCCAGATAGATGGAAATGTTGAAAAATCCAAGACCAGCCAGAAGCATACCTTGCGGAGTTTCACCGTGCCAAAAACACGACTTGTCTCTGCTACTTGGCTTTAGACTTCGCCGGTGCAAGAGGCCGGCCTTAGAAGCGTAAACCATGACGCAGTCCTTTAGGGTTACTGTTGTAGGGTTGAGAAAGGAGCATCTGAGCCCAAAGACACAGCAAGTTACAAGGCTAGACAATACGAGGACCAAGGACGGGGATGAAGACCTCAATGACCCCAAAAGTTCGAGAAATTACTATCACTATCATGGCCTCTCACTGCTGACAGCCCTTGCCCGAGACAAGCCAATCAGGCCGGTGTCAGGCTCAGCGGAATACTTGACAGGATAGTCCTTGGCCCACGCGACTAAGCCGGCGTTACTGTCACCCTTGATGTGATCGTAGACGCCGCGGGTGTCGTCCACCCCCCTCCTTCCGGTCTCACGCAGTCCCGCAAGGGCGTCGACCACCAATCTCAGGACGTCGACCTGGCGGAACGAGCGAGCGCTGACCGTGCCCCACACGCTCCACACCAAGGCGACCGTGATGAGCGCGGCGGCGAGGATGCAGCCGATGCCGACGAAGAGGATCACAGGCACGTACGTGATGCGGTAGTGTAGGGTTTGGGCGGTGTTGGCGGCGGAGTAGAACGCTTCCGGGGTGTCGCGGGAGGTGTTGGTGGCGGCGACTTCGTACGCGATGCGTTCGGTTTCGGCGGACGCGTACAGGAAGTTCTGCGCGAGGGTCGAGAATGAGACGCTTGTGCTGTTGATCGCACTGCAGTTTACACTGGTGATCTCGGACGCGGTGCCGGTTAGAGTCGCGTCGATGCACGGGTCGGCGGAGCGGGCGAGAGCTGGGCCAAGGCCGGGGAGTGTCACGTCTGGAGCTTGGTAGTTCAGACTCAGTTGGAGTTGTTGCATTCGCAGATATTTTAGATCGGTTGTTGCCTCGGACACGGACAGCGAGGTCATGTTCTTGAGCCATTCGCCCGTGGGAGAGCGAATTAGGTCCAGGGTGGCTTCCTGACGTGAGATTTTGCATGATATGGCCCACACAGACATGACTGCCTTGGTTGAATTGAATCCGAGGGCGGTCATGTTGAATGCTTTGGGGGTAATGGTGCCGAATTCCGAGTCATACCGTTGGTCGCTGAGGTTGAAGCTCGTGGTGAAGGCGAGCACTGCGCTGGAGCCATCGGCTGGTGGGAAGAGCATGAAGGGATACACTTCGTTAAATGCATTCTTGATGGTTGCGATGTCCCCGGGGTAATTGCCTGTGACAAGATCGGTCGTCCCTCTTGTCATGGAGAATTGGACCGACTTCGAACCCATCTGTATGACCGTGAATGTGTCTGGTACGAAGGGTTCACAAGACACAGACCAGCGAGAGCCGGGCAGTTTGTGCAACGTGGAAACTGTCTGTGGTAGCTCTAATGAAGCACCGGTCACGTTGGTCATGATGTAAGCATGGTCTGCTGTGAGCTGTGAGCTGGCGTTTGATATACTGAGCCCGGTCATCAACCCACTAAACTGGTTGGCAAATGATGATCTCTGTTGGGTATTGAAACCCCAAGTTCCCACGAATGTTTGAGAGACCAAGCTGTTCGGAACTGCCAGCTGCCTATCACTGAGCAATCGGAGAGGGGAGCTTCCTCCGAGGCTATCTTCGTTGTATGCTTCGTAGGCGATGACATTCCCCAAAGCTGATTTGGCGATAGCTGAGACAATGACCAACAACCCCAGTGTCACCAGTCTCTTAGTGCGAGGTGCCAACAATGTTGATAGCTTGAGGACGTCATAGGAGCCGCCGGTGGTACTACTCACCTCGACGAGGCAGGCAAGCGGAACTCCATCTTTGTCGGACTGTTTCTCGTTGACGACAGCGACACGGGCACAGGAGAACCAGACAAGGTTAAAAGCACCCAAGATCAAGGGTGCGATTAGAGCGCTACAGAGAAGATCGACTGCTTTTGCTTGTGGTTGGGTGAGACGACCACCAATTGCATCACTCTGGATGGCAGACCATTCCGACTCTTTCCAGCGATTGGAATTTACTCCTAGCCATATTGCTAGAGATATCAAGGGAATGAGCACCGATAATGCGGTGGCTGAATAGTAGAGGGTTGCATCTTTGGAGAGTGATCTCCAGTGTCCGGAATTGTTGTAGACTCGACCATCGAGAGTGGTTCGTGAGGGCCGCAGCTGTGATTGAGGCTTCTCATATCTTTCACTGGGGGTGGTCATCAATGTCGATATGTGCCTCAATGGGCGAACGTCGTCGGACGAATTTGACATGAACTCGGCTTCGGTTTTTGAGCGTCGGGAAGGATTCTTAGTAGGGAAGATCTTCCTGTGAGGCCCTGCACCAAACAGAGGCATATTTCAACCTCGTGGGCGATTGCTGTGATCGATATTTTGAGCAAGAGAAGTGACAGACTTCTTTTCAACCCAGAGACGAGCCACCAGCACATGAGAAAAGCCCAAGCGGTCGAAGGCGCCCATCATGTGTATGTACGCGTGCTCAGTAGAAGCGAGAGTTACGAGTAGGTATTCAGTACGGAGTACTCGGGCTACTCCGTGCAGGACATTTCGGGTTCCTGGTAGGGTGAAGCTCCGCCCCCCTCAGGCGAGACATGAATCGATGCATATCACCAATCAGCAGCGTAGAAAATGATAACCCATGTAGCCACGGAGAAGGCTTTGCGAGGTTGGCGCCGTGGAACGGTCTCAGATTTTGTAGCAGAAATCAGCTTGACTAACCTCAAAAGTGTCGTGGTGGGTAATGCGTTCTCGTGTCCTGTAATGCACAGCTGCTAATTTAGGGCTGATGAATTCAAGAGATGGTTGCTTGCTTATCAGACTCATACCGTTGCTATGTACGAACAACTTAGGCCAGCAATGCCGATCTTTAATGGCTCCAGGGTACTCCAAAAAAAAAAAAACGGCTGTGCATGCATGACTTCGAGCTGAATTGATGCTTGCGTCGACCGAGATTATCGATTGACGAGCCCCCGTCTCAAGCGGTAGATGTCTCGACTGACTAAGGAGATATGGGTGGCCTGGCTGGATGCCTGGTCTGCTGAGGGATATGAGGGAGAACTATGGAGTGACCTTTTTCGATGTGTCTGGTGACTAGAGTAGCCGTTAGGTTGTGAGGCTGTAAGTGCATGCTCGTAAAGTGGCCAGAGTGACTGTTAAGCTCGGGATCAAATAGGTTATCCGGTTTTGGTTACACATTGAGATTAAGGCCCGGGATGCTGCTTTCTTGCTACAAACCGCTGGAAGGGTTAGACATGTCAGGCGCTGGTGACCAATGCCACACGCTGATAGCAACACGACATCCTTGGTAATGCTTTATAAACAGCTCCTAGGTTGTTTTACTACCTAGATCGTAGAAGATGAAATCTCCTCACGCTCCCAACTGACCTGTAGCCGCATCACATTTGCTGACGAAAAATCGGATCGTTTGATTTATAAAAGCATAACACTGTAAGTCGGTGGTGTGTATTTTGCCAATGAGCCATCATCAGTTTCGAAAGTGAAGTGTGCAGGCTAGGCGATGGGCTTTGTACAGGAAACTGGAAGGTTGCTATAGGTTCACTAAGTGCCCATATGCGCAAAGGACAGCGCCGAGTACTGGTTACCGAGCGTACTTGGATGTATTGCAGTTTAAGTCATGCGAGGCACAGGCACAAGAACACAGCCAGAATACCCAAATGGTGCAAAATTCGGCGTTGGTGATCAGTACCAAGGGAGTACAGCAATCACCGGCAGCCATTGGATTGTATTTTCAGTCAGGACTCTTGAGTCAGTCCAACGTAGAGCTCTGGTGCCTCATCTGTATGATCTCAATTCCATCCTCTCGACCGTCTCTCTCCCCGTCTCGCTCACCATACCATCACCTCAAGAGTCACCTGGACTGGGTGTTTATGTCTGGGGATTAAAAATACCCCAAAATTCATACACTTGAATGGTCGATCGATCACCTGGGCTTTATCCCACCTTTACTTTCTTTTTTCTCATACAATCCCTTACCACGCGCAAAGCAAATTCGATCGCAGACAGAATGCAATTCACCAATAGAAATCTCGCTTGTGACAAGTGGACGCCAGTGCTTAAGAGTGCGTAAGCAAAACTATACACAAGTGGGTATCAATCGAAGCAGAAAACGGTAGAAGCACAATAGCCAACGCAAATCCAATTCGGTAATGCGAAAATGCATCAGGTAGGTGGTGATGCCATGTCGCATGTGAGAACCATTGATCTCTCTATCAACGTTCATCAGCCGGATCCGAGGTCGGATTGCTCTTGAGATGGTCGAGGGTGGTCGTGCTTGTGATATTACTGGTATTAACGGGTCTTTTCAAGGGGTAAGAGAGTCTCATCGGCCCGTGGCCATCATTCCAAACGCCGGGGCTAACTGCATGTCGTCGTAACTCACTCACTCAGCCATGATTGGAGAAGGATTGGCCTTTCACATTGGAGGCGGTCCTCCTGAGCCGCTCTCGGTCGATGTATCGCCTTCAACAGTCTTCTTCCATGCCTCGGGGAGACAGACGCAAACCAACGGGAAGGCCTTGATTTCTCCCAACGGCGTGGCTGAGTCTTCTCGGTTTGCTGTACCATTTGACACCCCGCTATCGCGTTGCAGCTTGTGCTTGCCATCATAATCTTCAGCACGATCATCGATCCGGACACCAGTAGCCCATCCATCATCCCAGATGCCCACTACTTTGAGCATGTCTCCTCTTTCAAGTTCAAACTCGTCTCCAGCGCGAGGCTGATATGCCCAAAGTGCCGAGACTTTATCTCCGGGGTGGATGTCGTCATTCGAGTAATAGTCTTTGAAGAAAGGCAGCTGTTCTGACTGTCCACTGGCAACGCCTTCTGGTGAGGAGAAGTCCCCTCCGCTACCAGGCGAACTGCCGTGTTGCGAGTCACTCCCAGGAGAATCTCCGATCTTAGCGGCGGCAATTCCCAATTTCTCGTTAGATCCAGGGCTGTCGCCGTAGGGGTCAGTATGAGAAGTATAGTTTCGTGGACCTATTTGAGGCCCTCCTGAGGGTTGTTCATCCTGTAGGGCTGACATGCGAGCGACCCGCCCACCAGGAAGCACCTCGTATCCGGGCTGTGTCATTGGCTGATTGTAAGCGGATGAGGTTGGACCTCTCCTTTGCGGTGACGGCTGATTAAGCAGACTTGCGGCTTTACTGTCACTGTGCCTGCGGCGGAAGCACATGAAGGCCAGAACAATCAAGGCAAGTAGTAGTAGAAATCCAAGAACGGACCCGACCACGATTCCGGCAATCTGACCGCCACTGAGTCCACTACCGCCTCCTCCAGATGCTGCAGCACTTGTTGTAGCACTTCCCGTGGACGAGGAGGTGGCACTGGCAGTCGAGGAGAGTAGGTTGGAAAGTGTGGAGAAGACGGGGAGGGTGACATCCTCACAACGGCCAGTCGAGTTGGAAGTCAAACAACAAGAGTCGGTACCATTCTCGGTGCTCGCACGACAGAAATTACACAGGCCCATCAGATTCCCGCCAAAACCACAGTCGATAGGTTCGTTGACAGCCCCAGCTACGCAAGAACCACTAATGGAATTGGCTGGCAATGCGCAATTGGTGAAATCGGCGCGTAGTTGGTCGGCATAGTTGTCGGCACGTCCTGAACACAGGTTGTTGTTAGATACAATCTGCTCCTCACTGATTGCCATATCTCCACAAGCGTCTGCGCAAAGAGGTGTTAGTTGAGCCGGGGTAGATTGACACGAATCCCTCGAATTCTGGATAATTGCGTTGCAGAGAAAACTGGTTGTATAGCGGGCATAGTAGCTGGAGGTGTCGCGCAGGTTGACGTTGTCACATCCGAAGATATTTGTGAATTTCGTCGAGACATACTGCTGAGATATATACTGAGTCAACTGAGTGTCGAAGGATTCTGTCGAGTTGACATAGGCCAGGAAAGGGCTATTCCAGTTAGTGGAGGAGTGCAGCGGTGGGCCAGATGTAGACTCACAATAAGCCAATTAATGTTGTATTTGTTGAAGATATAGACGACGCATTGAAAGCCGGGCAAGCTTTCGAGGTAGCTAGTGAAATACAGTCCTGCGCAAAGACGCCAGGCGTGACGGTGACCAGGGCCAATGCGCCCAGCACGTTGAGCTTGACCATGGTCGAAAGGGAAGGTTCTCAGTCGGTCAAGTATTGTTCCCCAAACCGAGTGTCCAAAAGGTATTTGTTTCTTCCAAGGTCATGCTGAACGCATTGTTGCCGCGGCCCCTATTCGTTGTCGCGATGGATCCTGGTGCCACGGAGCTGGAGGCCGGCGAGCCAAGTGACGAGATAGGAGGTGTCTGGATTGACTGAGCTTTGACAGGTACCGAAGCTCTGGAGCAGGGACTTGGTCGAAGCAACCAGCGGGAGGTCCGAGCTGGAAGGATGGCGGTGGATGGGGGAATGAAATAGACCAAAAGGCGATGACGCAGATCCCAAAAAGAAGAAAACGAGTGACTAGAGGTCAGAGAAACCTCAAAAAGAGCTCCGGGTCGTGAGACTCCTGCGAACGAATGGCGAAAGGACAACAACAAGGTTGAATGGGGAGGTAGGAAAGCAGAAGAGGGAAGAGAGTGTGAAGGTGATTGGGAGACAGAGGATGCGAGATGCAGGCGGCGGCGGCAGAGGCAGATGCAAGAGAGAAAGCGTGCGTCTTGGGGTCGCGGACTCGCGGGTGGGTTTGTGGACAGCTGTGTGGCAGGAGCCAGACGCAGGAGGGTGGATGCGGCAGAGCATGGACTGCCAACAGTTAGGTACTCGTGCTCGTAGTTCTCACGCCGGCAGAGAAAGACGCCCGTGCCCTGGGTCCCTGACAGAGGCCCCGTAGGTCCTCTGTTTTCTCCGTTCTCTGCTCTCTGCTCTCTGCTCTCTGCTCTCTGTTCTCTGGACGAGTACTGCTCTCTCTCTCCCTCGCTCTCTCCCTGCTCTGGGGCCGCAGACAGAGGTGGACCCCCTCCAGAACCCACCGAGCGCCTCTGTTGATCTGCTGGAGCAACCAACTGGTAGGGTTGAACTTAACCGGGGGGTTAGTGACACCTCTAACTCCTCCAGGTAAAGCTTGTGGGTGGTGGACTGCCCGGAAGGTCTTAGTTCAGCCTCCTACAGGCACTAAGCGCCGCCCTCTAAGCCCGTTCCTCTCGTTTCCAATCTCGGGGACTTGATCTGCCCCGATCCCATGCTTTCGTCTCAAGCCCTGGCTGTTCTGTTCTATCTTTGAAACAAGCCTGCGTGTCCGAGTAGGAAACCAATCTCACCAGTGCCATGAACGCATACAGAGTATGGAGTGGCCATTAGCATTGAGTGCTCAACTTATTAGCTGTATACGAACAAACTGGCCTCGTGGGCAAACGGACCAAGGGTCAAGACACACCCGATCATTTGGACCTGGCCTGGTTACTCCGTCCGCACTTTCGGGACATCTGCTCAAACTACTCCGTGCTGAGTACTCATACGACGCAGACAACCGAAACCTCCCGCGGTCCGTTTGAGAATGGTCACCATGTCAAGATTCAATGGTGGTTGTGACGCAGTGGAGTCCCGCGAGTGTTTGACTGAGGGGAGATTGCATGGCGTTGCAGCCCCCCACGTCCTCACGTCCGTCACACCGCCCGACACGCTTCTCTTCCATCCTAGGCCGCGCCGAGCCCTGGAGATAGGAAAGGGTCAACTTCTCTTTCGCTTGCTCCCATCGCCAGGCATCCCCATGCCAGTGATTCTCCCCTCCAATCATCAAATCTCCTGTCCCTCCCTTTCCCAAATGCATGTCGCCATGTCGACTTCGCCTTTTCAAGATGCGAATAGCGTCATCCCGGGAAGTCTGGACCAGCCATTTGGTGTCCCAATCCATCCAAACTCTGCTGTGTTGGCTAACATCTGTGCCATGATCGTTGGAACACAGCTGGACCACCAACTTCTGCCCTAATGCACAAACTTCTGTACGTTGATGTCAGGACGCAGGCACGGTCCCTTTGGAATGCAGGTACTCCGTACTAGTTCTTGTTCTGCTCCAACACGAACGGACATTCGAGGGAAATCCCTGTCTGCCACCCCGAGTTCTGAAGCGAGCAAGAATTGGGTTGTATTTCGACCTGATAGTCTTCACCAATGTGGCGAGCTGATGCGAACTGGGGTTGAGATGGATGCATGAACCTGCATCTTGAGGTCACACTCGTCTCGGTCATAATAGAACGTTTCATGTTTTCAAGAATCAATATCGCACCATCAACCCGCATGATCAAGGCCTTGTGATCAATACGAAGTACTGGGTGCGAAGCTTCAAACAACTTGCATACTGTTCCGAATACACTAGACATCAACTGCCATAAGGCTGGCACCATCAGGTAAGTGCCATGGAAGCACCAGAGCTGGTAAGGACCAAGGGTTGATGTCTGGACAAGCTGTGGCTGTCTACCCCACCAGCATGTCTAAGATGCTTTAATTAGGGTGTCCTTCTCTACCATCACCACAGGGCTGTCTGGAACACCAGCTGGAAACCCAGCCTTGTGAGCATCGATCAAGAAATGAATGATGTCTCTACTCAGACAATCATCGACCCAATACGCCCGTTTGTCAATTACCCTGACCGTCTACAGTGGGCTTCCAACCCACGCCTGAAAAGGTGCACGTGTTCGACTGATCTCCTTGACGGCTAGGTTATTATCGGTGCACAACCCTCTCCGATATAACTCATACTTCTACCCTGCCGAACTCGTTTGCGTGTGCCCCATATGGTTCTTGATTCTGTCCGTTCATACTATGAATGATTACGAACAGTCGGCCCCTCTCGAGGATTTCAGCCGCTTGGACATTGCGCCTTCTTTGTCGACCAAGGAGTGCTTTTGTTTGCAAGTCTCTGTTTGTTCCGTGAGCAATGGTCATCGTTTAAGGCCAAGATCTTTCACTTGCTAACATCGACTTTGCGTGTGGGCTGCAGCCAATCCAAGATGCAAGTCTGCGCAGATTTGGCTACACCACCTGGTTGCCAATGCCATTCCTCCCCCCGCTCTGCAATTGGCTTGGCCAGTTGGTCGAACGCCATGCATACCAGCCGCGCCTGCTGCCAGTCTTCGAGCGCCTGATGATTAAGGCCAACCAATTGATGGCGGGGGCACACGATGGGGAGCAAGATTTCCAGCGCCAAGGGGAACCCTTGATGTCCAGGCGACGCCACTGAGAGATTCGAGCGGCGAAGCTACAATGGTAGACATGTAAGGCCCAAGGTCATGAATGATACTTCGAGATATTTGTTACTGTCTGTTCTGTCGATGGTTTGTTAGTAGGCATCTATTACAAGCAGAAAGTGAGACGGTATGACATACTCCACCCATTGGTATTCTGTCCAAGAGTCCGGAGACGATCATTACTCGTTGGAAAGTATCCCGTTTTCAACAGAGCACAGTTGTTGATCTTCCTGGGAACTGAGAGGGGAACCATTTTGATCGTTGTTCTCACTTTGGGTCGCTGTGAGTCAGAGTGTACCCTCGAAATCAGCGCATTCAATACTAAGATCTCCATCCTTGTCGACAAGCTCCTCAAGGGAGTCATGGCATTTGTCTTCATTTATGAGATCCCAGCTATCCTGCTGAAGGATCATTGAATGCAGGCGTAGGTCACTGTGTAATCGAAAATAATTGACGTCGGTTCTCACGTCGTCTAGCCTGATATGGCTCTTATGTTTCTTCATGCCGTATTCAGTCGATCGATTCCCCACCACAGCATTCTTGCACATGGGAAGTGTACATTGAAGGAATTTTGGGACCCGGTGTTTTGATCATCTGCATGCTCCAAAGTATCCTTCGTGGTATCGTGCGAATCGAGCTTGACGTGGGCAGAGAAACGGGTGAGTATGAATATGCATATGGTCTTGGGCTCCTCTTTCGCTCTTGAAGGCAGACAGTACCTTGAAAACTGGCCCAGTCACTTCACACGCTTTATATTCCTTTTTTGGACAGTGAAGTGCCCACGAGCAAGCATCAAGCATACTGCTCAGCGAATTTCCCCACGATCACGCTCAGGATCTTTCCCTTACAACTTTCCTCATCACACTCGCTAATCCTTTCCATCAACACTGCCTCGACTCCTGTGGATCCCACCTAGCTACCTCTAATGATTGCCCAAGTCCAATTCCGGGGCCTCTGGAGGGTAAGGCACACTCACCAACCACCCCAGGAGGCGTAGGAATCAACCAAGAGGGAGGCAGACAAGAGCATAGTAAAGTGGGTCTGGCGGCCAACAGGTTAGAGAAGTCGTTTGGCACGGAACGATTTATGACGGAAAAAGTATTCCCCGATGTACCGCCCCGGCTGCTGTGGAGAAAATGAGCGCCAAGGCCCAAACGCCATAACATCGGCACCATAAATTCGGCTCTGGCTCCCGACAAATGCAGCGAAGTCGACAACCCTTCGACTCACACTTCTACAGTAAACCCAGGCGGCAATTTCTTTTTTTGACCGCGGCCCTAACACAACTGGGCCCGGGCACCATATCTCAACGTCACTCTGTTCGATCTCACTACTTCGTAAGGAGACTGGCGACGTCTCCAAGTCTGATCAGTCGTCTTAATTATCGCAAAACGAGGTGGAGGTCAGTGAATTGAGCTTCCTCTGCTTATCGCTTTGTGAGATCTGACTGTGTCTGAGGTTATAGGTGGGCCCTAAAAACGTGCATTCGTGCCCTTATTTTGGAGCTCCTCCGGCGCGGTCTCCAGTGCAGGAGAATGCATCAGATACAGAAGTTGCGATATGTCTCTAGGCACACGCGGTCCCGCTATCTGAGCACGACAGCCCTTTATCGAGCCGAAGCCTTCCACGCGCAGCTTGAGGACCCTTCAACATCGGCTTTGTTCGCTTCCCTCAAAAGACAATCGCAGACTCCGCAGACCTTGACGGAAAAAATTGTACAACGTTATGCCGTCGGTCTACCAGAAGGAAAGCTCGTGAGGGCTGGCGACTATGTCAGTCTTGCACCACACTATTGTATGACACATGATAATTCGCGGCCGGTCGCCAGCAAATTTATGTCTATGGGAGCCTCGAAGATTTATGATAACAGGCAGATTGTTATGACCTTGGATCACGATATCCAGAACAAAGACGAGTCGAATCTTAAAAAATACCAACAAATAGAGGAGTTTGCGAAGAAGCACGGCATTGACTTCTACCCAGCAGGGCGCGGAATCGGTCATCAAATCATGGTTGAAGAAGGATATGCATGGCCGGGCACACTTGTTGTGGCTTCGGACAGCCATACAAATACTTATGGTGGTGTTAACTGTCTCGGCACCCCTATCGTGCGTTCAGATGCCGCGAGTGTGTTTGCCACAGGTCGCACGTGGTGGCAGATCCCGCCCATTGCGCGGGTGACTTTTACCGGGACGCTGCCGGTTGGCGTCACGGGTAAGGACGTAATTGTCGCATTGTGCGGGCTATTTGACAAAGATGAGGTGCTTAACCACGCCATCGAGTTCACCGGTTCAGAGGAGACCATGGCCAGTTTGCTCGTGGACAGCCGGCTGACTATCGCCAACATGACGACCGAATGGGGAGCGCTCGCCGGTCTGTTCCCGATCGACCAGACGCTGGAGCGCTGGCTGCGGTACAAGGCTACGGAGGCGGCAATGCTGGATACTCGAACGACCCGACAACGCATCACCCACGAGAAGGTGGACGAGCTGCTCGCGACCCGCCTCACTGCCGATCGCGACGCTGTGTACGCCAAGCAGCTCTATCTCAATCTCTCCACACTCTCGCCTTACGTCTCCGGGCCCAACTCTGTCAAGGTCGTAACGCCTTTAAACGAGCTCGCGCCGCAGACCATCAAAATCAATCGCGCATATCTCGTCTCTTGCACCAACTCGCGCGCGTCAGATCTCGCCGCCGCCGCCAAAGTCTTCAAAGACGCCGCCAAGGCGAACTCCGGTGTCATCCCAAAGATCGCTGATGGCGTGCAGTTCTATATCGCCGCGGCATCCGCTCCGGAGCAGGAAGCCGCTGAAGACGCGGGCGATTGGCAAGCCATGCTGGACGCCGGTGCGCAGCCGCTGCCTGCCGGATGCGGGCCGTGCATTGGGCTCGGCACTGGCCTGCTAGAACCGGGCGAAGTCGGGATTAGCGCCAGTAACCGCAACTTCAAAGGGCGAATGGGCTCGCGGGACGCGCAGGCGTACCTCGCGAGTCCCGAGGTTGTGGCCGCCAGCGCCCTAAGCGGCATCATCTCCGGCCCTGGCGCGTACCAGGTGCCGGCAGACTGGTCTGGCGTGGAACACGGGTTCGGCACGGGGATGCCTCAAACCACCGAGCACCAGCTCGACCACCTATTGCAGCAGATGGAATCACTGATTGAGCGGGCTGATTCGGCCGGAGCTCCGTCGGAGGCGACCGTCGAAATCCTGCCGGGCTTCCCCGAGCGGATCAGCGGCGAGATTGTATTCTGCGACGCCGACAACATCAATACTGATGGGATCTACCCCGGTTCGCTCACGTACCAGGACGATGTTTCCAAGGAGGACATGGCGCGGGCGTGCATGCAAAACTACGATCCTGAGTTCAACAACATCGCCAAACCCAACGACATTTTGGTTGCAGGTCGGAGCTTCGGCGTCGGCTCGTCGAGAGAACAGGCGGCAACCGCGATTCTCGCCAAGCAGATCCCCCTCGTCGTCGCCAGCAGCTTCAGCAATATCTTCTCGCGCAACAGTATCAACAACGCGCTCATAGGGTTGGAAGTGCCGCGCCTTGTCGAGCGCCTGCGGTCTCATTTCTCCTCCGAGTCTGCCTCTACCTCTACCTCCTCTTCCTCGTCGTCTAATCCCATAGTCTCTGAACCCACCACAAACGAAGGGTCGCTCACCACCGCACCTCCGACCCCTGTCGCACTCCACCAGAGGCAGCTGACGCGCCGTACCGGCTGGACACTGACGTGGGATGTGGCGCGCAGCGTCGTGGAAGTTCAGGAAGGGCCGGGCGGCCCGGTGTGGACGGAGCGTGTGGGCGAGCTCCCGGCGAACGTGCAGGCGATTATTGCTGCTGGTGGACTTGAGGGGTGGGTGAAGAATGAGTTGCGGAAGACGGAAGGCCAATAGAGGTTGGAAGTGCGAGTCAAGTTGGCTCACGCGGCCAAGGTGGTGACATACATATCCAGTGTGAAATCCAGCTTAGACAACTGAGGCAGGATTGTGAAAGCGGGGTCACGTGAGACGTGCCCTGACTCCGCGTCTTGTACCCCTATCTTACGAGTACAGACATATGAGCTCGAGCGGCCAGGCGGTGACTCCAGGTCTCGGCAAGGTTTTGTATATAATTTTGTATGAGTGCTCCCTTTACAGCCATGGTGGACATTTCCTCTTCCATGGTAGCAAGTCTACACTAGATCCTCCAGGTATGGAGACCTCAGCATCTACATCCTATAGACAAAGTTGCGAGTCCATGTTGTAGACTCCGTGGCTAGGCACAACTTGGACAAAATCGCAGGGTATTTGGAGCTATTTTCGTGGCTTCTGGACTGCCAGGGTTTCAGTCATCGCCTGGACTGCTCATGAGATACTACTCGTAGCCCTTCGAAGCCTCCCAGGCCTTGACCATATAAGACTTCCAAGCAATCCAAGCAGTCCAAGCAGTCCAAGCAGTATACACAATCTGAGGTCTAAACCTAATATGAATATTGGAAAAAATTCGGCTCCACCCCTAAAGATGTTTGTTGATGCCGTGGATGTTTGATGTTCTTGCCAGACTGCCAGCTTCATTGCGTTCGACGAGGGGACTAGTGGCAAGGCGAAGGTAGGTGATGCCCCAAGGATCGGCCATCAAGTCGGCCTGGGAATTATAAGAAGCCCATTTAAGACAAGATGAGGAGCCTATTTGAGACGAAGAGCCAATTTAGTCGAACTTTAACTAGGGTTTCCACGCAATCGTATAAATATACCGATAGAAGTACATAACGACTTCAACAATTCACAGCAACTTGTGTCGGTACCGCCGAATGGTGGACCTGTTATCTGCGCTTGTCTTCCTGCAGCCTCATAACCGATTGACCCACAACGCCCATGACTTACTGGACATGCGTTTTGTGTATTTCAGATCACCACCAGCTCAGACTATCTCAGTGTCGCTTTCAGATGGTGGCCTGGGTCGCTTGCGAGGCCCCCAGCGTCTCTCTTTTGCATATCTGTTATAATCTAGAGCCTGTTGCTGCAACTCCGTGATGTCTGCGTAGACTTTGTCCAAATTCGGATACTCACTGACGTCTTTGTACTACTGCTCTTGAGGAAGGTCACCGCCGGTGTTGGTGCTCAAGGAATCATTCCACCGGCGCGGCTTGCTTGAAATACGGTCCGCACTGCTTTAATCCTGCTCTTCGACCCGGGTCCATTTAACTGGGCTGCCTACTGCCAAAGTGTCTGAAACCCATCTAAGAAATCTTGGATTTTGGATCTCCTGCCAGGAGTGACAACACAAGATTGGTTCCAAGGTTTCTATCAAGGAGTCATGTACCTTCCGCTCTCGAGCTACTCCTCTCCAGAAAAGAAGTTCTGTGGCCATCAGCCTGTACAAAAGGAATATCTTATGGTCGTAGCGAATTGCGATAGAGCCGGTATCAAGCCATGGCCTAATGTTTCTGGTGAGAACATGGTTGCCAGAACTATCGTGATCCCTAGGTGAACCCTGCCTGCTCATGACATCTGAGCTCAGATGTCTCTGCCACTTGGCAAATCCAGAAACCCTGGTGTGAATTCCATAGGTTTTGCCAATGTTCCAAGTTACTCTGGAGCTTTTGGGGATGGATCGGATGTTGCCAGTTCCGTTGTGCCGTTGCTGGGTCGTATGATACACATCGAAATGGTCGAAAGTATCCTTCATCGCTGCTGCCACGCTTGGCTGGTCCAAGGTTTCTCCCGGACTTGCCACAAAACAGATACAATTATTAGCCAAGTTTGACCGCTGCGTACCAAAAGGTGGACCATGGCCACACTTGAGAAACAGTCCCACTCTGAGAAACTTGCAAGCGTTCGTCCAGCTCGTTATCCAGGTAGTCGGAGAAATGACGAAGTTCTTTGGCCACAGCCTCAGTCCGAATCTGCACATGGCGACTGCTGACGCGAAGAAAAGGTTCCGCAGGTTCCAACACACCCTTCCTCAAGTATTTGTAAACAGAATAAACGATATGATGAAGTGTTCCATCGTCCACTTCCATGGCCAGATTGGTGCCATTGAATAAGAAAAACAGCGGCAAATACCGTCGAAGAACCCGTTTAATAGCTGCAAGCAAGGTTCGTTGAGGTGTAGCGGCTTCTAAACTAGAGGCTCTGCGTGTAATAAGAACTTTATCCACGGGCTCTGCGATCGGCTTCTGAGCCCTTCCTCTGCCGGGTTGTAATTTTGAGCCAGCGACAACAGAATCAAAAGCATCTTCTGCAGCGGCCATGACGTCTCGTTCTCTTTGCTGCACCCAATCCACGCTCATACAGGTCGCCAATGTGAAAGGTGTGAAGCATCTGGCATCGCTGAGACCAATCGTTAGCGAAAGTCTTGCAGTCCCCGCCCATTGTTCTTAAGTGCGTCCAAGGTCTCAATATTCGTAGCGAAGACAGGCATCGAAATTTGTTCCCGCTTGTCTAGTCCTCTGTGAAGCAATGTGTGATGTTGCATCCGAGGCAATTAGGATGCTCCGGGGATGACGGGCCCGCATTGCTATAGAAAAGCCTAGAGAGCTCCGTCCTCGCATTGTTCGCCAACATCAATTCCTACCATATGAGGAGCTTCAGTGTAGGACACTCGATTGCGTTCTTCAATGACAACTAGAAGGAAACTATCGGGCTATCAAGCAATAAGATATTGGGTGGTTCCGAGAATCCGCATATCAGATCCGTTTGGTGGTTTTTCCCTCGGGAACGATGCCCGAATCTTCGCTCATTGCTATTATGGGACGTTCAGGAAGGGGAGCGAGGACCCTTTGATCTGGCACACGACGGAGCATTTGAGGGAACATCGAGAGAGCACGGTATAGAGTATAGCCTGGAGCCGAGCAGAGCACGGAGCAGGCACGACCAAGCTGCCAAGGTATGTAAAGATAACTTGGGCCTCCTGTACGATACCTATGGGTCATCGAGCAATGGAATACTCTGACAGACACCTTGTAGCCTTCGAATGAAGACAAGTCCTCCGTTGAAATCACAGCTCAGCCATGCTAAGTCCCACTTTCAGCCCCCATTCTCATTAGACGCTCATGCCTTGGGTGTCGGTATCTTCTGCTACACGCGACCGCCCGGCCACTTCAGCATAGCCCTGTTGGGCTGATTCGAGGCTTTGGCCACTTGGTTTCAATAAGAGGTCACAGTCTCTGTCGGCCCAGTCTGGGTCTCGTTGACTTTGAGCCTAGGCAGAGAGGGGCAATTTATTGATGGAGTCCCGCAAGGCTCATATGACGCTTGCGGCCTCCGGGTGAATTTTTCCTCTTTAAACCTCATTAGTAGCCAATGGAACTAGTTCAAGCCCTTTGGAGAGCCGCCCAGGAGGAGACCGTGCTGCAAAGCATTGTAACGCTCTTAATCTTCTGGTTCCAGGTGGAGGCTGACCATAAACGGGCCTTGGGGCGGCCAGCTAAAGTCTACAAATCATTGGCTGAAACCAACCGCCGATTTGGTCGTCCTCAGCACAGCCAGCAAACTGCTATGGTTTGGAGGAAGCAACTGGATGTCCATCTTCCTCGAGATGGATGTCAGCCTAGGTTGATCAAGGCTCAGTCCCTCTTCAACTCATCAACTCGGTCACAACCGTAGAGGATATATAAACTTGGACACATACAACACCGATGACATTTTTTGTTCCACTCTCTAACCAGCTCTTAAGACCTGCTTATCGATAACCTTGCTTAATAGGCCTGGGTATATCTTAACGACCCATCTAGTAAGCCGCTTCCCAGAGACAGTGGTCCTTGTAACATTAGCTCCATTCTAACAGATATAAAGCAGAGATAAAGCATATCTCTACATCTATTGCTGGAACTACCCAGCGACAGACATCAACGCAACCACGAGCAATGACTTTGAGTTGGATTGTAACCTTTCTCACTACATTGGGAGCCTGTGTACCTTTGGTCAGCTTCTACCTCGATCGGCGGCGTCTAAAATCAGAACCGATTTCAGCGGTTCCAGGTATGCGATCCATCGCATATGCACAAGCAAGAGCTATCAATAATGTGGATTTTAACCCACTCATCGACATGCTCAGCGGGCTAGACGGTACTCTTGAGACGGCTATGGCCCTGCTGGGAAAATATCACGCAGCTGGCCTAATTGCTAAAGCCCTTTCGACAACGTTTACCTTGTTTATGGGCAGAGAAGCCATTAAAGAGCTCAGAAAGATCTCTTCTCACCTTGAAACTATAGCTAGAACAATGACGGCAAACTCTAGCTTTGGCGATTTCTTCCCTCAACATGTGTTTGAGTTTATTAATGCAGAGATTTCTCGTTATCAATCCGAGAATGAAGATAAAACACTCCATTTATTCTTCGTCTACAACCCGGGGACAGAGTGGTATCCTAAGTTCGATGCGCTTAGGAAAGCAAATCCTTTGCCCCCAGCATTCTCTGGTTGCTACCACAATCTCGAACTATTATGTGGCATTCTGCAGTACGTTGTACGACCAGCTGTTGGCCCAGACGCAATCTTCCATGTCTTAATACCTTCAAACGTGCCAATCTTCTTTTATGAACCTCTAGTGTTCCCTTCAGCTATTGGGAAGCTCCACATCACCGGAGAGTTGGAAGCAGTCAATAATGGGTGCCCTTACATTTGGATGCACATACGCGGCGCCCAAAAGCACCTGACTCTTGACAATGTCGCAAACATAAGGGAGCCCGAGACCTGGCAAAACGCTGCGGCGGCGGCGGCGGGCATGGGAGCCTGGGCGATTACCGGAGGCAGCGCGTTGCTTTCTACTGTGGCTTTGGCCCCATTCATTGGCCCAGCAGCTGTCATTTGGTTTTTGGCTGCAGGAGCTGGTGGCATATATGGCTCAGCGGCCATCGCAGAGTCGGTTATGCAATTAGACGCCTGGAAGATCCCGCCAAGAGTCCTAGGATCAACTTTCAGTGATGAGCACCAGTGATGTCAAAAACCGAAAATGGATTAAAGGGGTTCTGCTATTAGAATAGTATTGGATCGACCGCTAGGCGAACAGGTGTTATATTACACGCAATAGGCACAGGATAGGCACAGGATAGGCACAGGATAGGCCCGTAGCAGCACAAGCTCTAGTGCGGGCGCCAGGACCGGCAGAACGCTCTCTTTACACCGCTTAGATATCTATACAATGGGTGCAACTGGCATAGACAGCTGCACGGGAACAGAGAGTTTCATTCTATCGACTTACCAATAGCGACTTACCGGCACTAGCGATTATCTAACCCCTATAAATACACCTTGCGAGTGGCCCTTTGCTGTCCTTGTCACTATCGAGAGCCATTCGCTATTTGAGTAGGCGCAAATTGCAATTGAATTGTATGCGAATCTCTGTCCTTCCGCATTCAGGCCTGCTACAACACTCTTTATAAAGACTATTGAATACCCCTCTGTCTTACCGGCCCCTATCGCTATCTCCACTACCTGTTGCTGTATTGCCACCTCCTGCCTAGTATCGAAGCGAGTCCTGCTATCCGATATCGCTGTGGCAAGCATATCCTAGATAATCAGGCCGACAGCCTTACCACCTCATAAAGCTCGTAACTGGGGACATACCCTGCTCTCTTAGTACACCTGATAATCCGACAGATCAAGAGCCCGTTTAGGATGAGGAGCCAGACTGAGATGAGGAATCAGATTAGGATAACACTAAAAGACATCCAAACCATCATATATATCTCTCCGCACCTGAGGAATGGCTACGTGGATGATTGGTTTTTGCTCCAAGTTCTTGTAGTAAATTCTAATACTGGAGCATGGCTGAATGTGCCAAGGATTTGCTGATATGCTGGCTCTTCTCACGGAGGCCGATCCGGTCGGCAAGAAGTGCACTAAACCCATTGACTTGACCTGTCTTGCGCTTTCGCCAATATCATGCCGATGTGTTTAAATCAATCTGGTTTCATCTAGGGAAATACACAGATACCCGTGATGAGCGGTATCTACCGCAAAGCAAGAGAGGTGGTCGGCTCTATTGGTGCGCCTCAACACACCAATCCGGTTGAAGCATTTCAAGCCATGTTCCCCCAGAACAATACAGCCCTCTACTCATTCAACGCCCGGAGGATCCCGAAGAAGAGAATCCCCGACCAGACCCTGACGGAAGAGAGGTCACAAATATAGCAGCAGAACCAACGCTCCCACCCTCCCCGCCTCTTATCACCACAAGTTACAACCCTACCATAGCTCTCCGCCCTCGACTCCTTCGAGATCAAAGCCCCGGCGCGTGCTAGACGGACGCGCGCTGGTCGGCACAGATGGCGGGCTGCTCGGTGCGGTGCCCAACGAGGCCGAAGGCCGCGATCTTATCGTCTGCATCGCCGGTGCGAACGTCTCGGGTTGTATTGATGCCTGCGACCGTGCGCAAGACTGGTGGCGAGGGCGGGGATGGGGATCAGGAAGAGACTGAGTATCTGCTCGTCGGTGCCTGTTATATCCACGGCTTGATGGACGGCGTGATTCCGAGTTCCATGCACACGGCGGAGTTCGTCTTACAGTGAGTGAGCACCTAAAAAAAGTGAGAGGGAATATGTGCCTGCGTCAGTACCGAATCATGAAGATGAGGCGCGTATTCAGTCAGTGGAAGGGGGCATAAAGAACGGGCACAGTTGCTTTCTCTTTCCACGCTTTCAAGGCAGGGCAGATGTCGTTTCACGAGTCGCGAGTTATGAGGCACAATTCGAGGATTATGAATTAATTCGTTGAGAAATATTATTAACAAGCGATTGCCTGTCTATGTATCCAAAGGGCTGTGAAGCCTTTTCCACAAGCCCTGGATATTTCATTTCCATTCTATGAGACCTTGTACTATTATCCAGACCTACGGATTATGCTATATATGCCGTGCCATCCAAATTTTCGCTCGTAGTTTCCGTTGTCCCATGCATCGTACTGTCGTTCGGTCGTCATTCCGTGGGTATTCGCCTATCAATTATTTTTTCGATGGTTCGTTTTTCGTGTTCCTTGTCGTTTTCGTTTTCGGGTTCGATGCTTTCGTTCGTCTCGGTACAACGAGGAGTATTGTGTTCCTCTCTCTGGTTCCCCATCATTTTATTTTCCGTCGTGATCATTCATTCATGATCCATGTAGATTTCCGTCTGGCGGTGCTGTTTGTCCCCAGGATCCGATGGGATCCTCTCCTCGTTTTGCAGAACTATGCTAGATAGATATGATGGTACAAATACAATATTCCCCCCTCCCTGTGATATGGTTTTCCCTACCCCCATAACCAATGCCAGTACAAAAAGGGACAAGCGAGAAAATCAGATCTGTCGTCGATGATAAGATGAACTCTCCTAGCTAGTCGGCGCAGCTTGGCTAGTTACGATGACCCAGCAACGACGATCTCACCATTCTGACATTGAGTCCCTGGCGCGACGGGACCCATGGAAATCAAGCCGCCCTGGTCACACATGAAAAACGCATTGGGCCCGTCGCAGAATATGTTCCCTGACGGCGTGCAGGCCCCGTCGTTCTCGCGCGAAAATTGGCCGTTAACGCACTGCATGCCCGCGGCAACAGACCCCATGTAGACGAATGTTGTGGATGTGGCTGAGGTTACCACGCACTGTGAGAAAGTGCTAGGCGAGTTGCAGGTGAATGTCCCCGGAATACAAGAGACGGGGAGCGCGGTGGAAGAGGAGCTTGGCGTTGATGGTGTTGATGAGGTGGGTGTTGATGGGGATGAGGTTGGCGAGGCGACGGCGACGGTGGAGAGTGTTGTCGCTGTTGAAATGGCTGATGATGAGGTGGTGGTGGTGGTGGCCGCCGCCGTTGAAGTCGTGAGGAGGTCGTCGTGATTAATTGTGCTGGTAAGGCTGTCAGTTAGTGTTAGCATCGATCCGGATGAGGAAGGGGGGGTCATTGAAGTCGAGGAGTTGCCAAAAAGGAAAGGTGGTGCAGTCGTTGGAGATGATGCCGTTGTCATGCCAGAGGACGTTCCAGTAGTAGCAGTGGCCGAAGCGCCGTTGATCTCAAATCCTGGGCCTGGATCAGGGGTGATGGCATCCTGGCCGTAAGATACATCGGAACCGGGGTCGGGAAATATCACTTCTCGCCTCTCGATGGTCGTACAGCCATTGCCAACATTGCAAGCAAACATATCTGGTAAATTTTGCAAGGGGACAGACTGTCGCTTGGCACGATTGCGGCGAATCAAACGCTGGTTAGGCCCAGCAACGATCTTAACCCTTGCGCAATTTTGATACATCTCCCTGTTTCCAACTATGTTGAACCAGGACCAGGAAAAGAGAACGGTGCTGGACGCCGGTGCCGTGCTGGGAATCGTGAAACTGTAAGTGTTGGAGAGAGGGCAGCCGCCAATGATGGATTTGATGACTTTGAAGGTCACTCCGTTGTCGTAAGAGAGTGAAAGCTGACAGGAACCACCGTCATGATTTGCCGTTCCAGCCACTGACATTTGGTAGGTACCACCGGCGACGTACGTCGCTTTGATGGAGTAGGACGAGTCATCGTGCTGGTATTGCTTGCATACAAAGTTAGAGCCATCGGGGAAGAGGGGCGACGTCATATCATAATCTTTCAGCGTATAGCTGATATCGGGGTCAAGAGGACTTCGCAGAGGGTAGGGCGAGCTCATTTGCATATGGGCATGAGTGCAGATGGGCAGGACTGTGAAGAAACAGTAAACGAGAAGGGTGGGAAGGGGGAATTGCACCATCTTGATGGTCTGTCACAGGCACAGTGGTTATCAAGATCGATGCTCAGGGGCGTGTAGTGGGAGGGAGTGAGTGGCAATCGGTCAGCATCAACTCTTGTGAAGATGTCTCGGGGGGAGGGGAAAGAAGGTGCCTGTCGTTGTTGTTGTGATGCAGTGAGGGTTGAATTGCCAAGTAAGAATGATGGGTCAAGGTTGTAAATTCTGGGGATCAACACATACACCCAAGCAAATGCGTAGATGTCTTGTGCTGGAGGATATGGTCAGGTTCGAGGAGCATAGCAAAGCTGGTGAAGGGGTTTAGTATTCCTTTTCTATTTGAAAGGGCCCGCGACAGAGGAGTTGGCTAGCCACTGAGAAACATGCTCCCGACAACAAAACTTTGATGTGGCAGGTGGTGTGCAATGGATAGGAGCTCGTCCACTTGTTGGTCTGGATACAAAGTTTTTGAGAAGGCTTGTTGGTGTTTTGCGAGGACCTAAGGACGTCGCTGGGCATCAGTCGGCCTCACTGAGTGTATACAGGCCCGAGCCCTTGGTGGCGTGCAATCTCCACTCGGAGAATTCGTGGCCGATCCTGAATGCCTCTAGTCCAAAGGCGGGCACTGCTCAGCCCTCTTCGTTTGCATACCTCGTATCTGGGATGTATGTACTCCGCACTGAGTGTTCGTGAGCTATGGATTGACTTTCCATGGTTTCACGACAAGCTGCCATTTGCCTAGGTGACATGCTGCTTGGTTCAGCCACCAAAGCTTGTGGATGAAGCTCGTTCGGACATAAGATGAGGAGTGCTTCGTATTGACTATCGCGTGGTTAAACTCCCCTAGTGTTGGGCAAAGGAACTTCTCACAGGTATTTGGGGAGGAAGATAGCACCTCACAAACGACCATGCTCGACGCTAGTTGCAGGCCTGGAACCAATTCTCTCGGTGGTTGACCGGCTGTGTACTCGTGAATATGTTGAAGAATCGAGAAGCTGGTCGAAGGCTTGCTAGTATTGCAGGTGGTCCGAGCGAAGCCATGACCGTGCACACATTGTTGCACTCCACGTGATGGTTGGTAGACTACCACAGCTGGTGAACAACCCTCCAGCATATCATCTGCTGTCTGCATCTGAAGACAACGGTCCTCCATAGGCAATTCATCAATCCTTGAATAAGCAGCGGCTGGAAGCCTTGCTGAAAATCGTGAACTAGCATACTCGTTTCACTGACTACGAGGATTGCTGGAGAGTGACAGAGACTGCAGCTGAACCGTGCGCCAGCCGTTGACGGTGCGACCGGCCACCAAAGAGCTCGAGCATCAGCGAAGGTTTGAATCCTCTGGATGAAGCAAGCATATGCTCCAGTTCGGTATACATTCACGCCCTTGCCTGTTTGCGCGTTCCCAGGCTACCCATTGGCTGCGCATCTCCTTCCGCTCATTATGGTCGACAGCGTGACCACGCCATGTGGAATCGGGTGCGTCGGTTAGAAGCGGCCCCAGCCAACGATAGACCACTATAATAAGCCATACCTGATGCCGTCCTGACGCATCCGGAGCCAGGCTTTCTCTTGCTTGGAACATGAATTGAGTCTTGCAGCCTCGAGTAAAGCAAGTTCCCTTGCACTTCGAACGAGCCTTGCCCTCGCTAATATCTCTTTTGTTCTCGTTTATACAAGGTGGGCTTTTCACTCCCGGTGGTAGCCGTTGAGTGTTGATACAAGCCCTGCAAAATTTGCTTAGAATATAAGGATCCCCCAGTTGAATATGGGGGCAAATTCGGAAATTGATGGCCTGAAGAGCCGCCGAGACAGATTTAGCCTGAAAGATCTCCTTATACATTCCACTCCCTCCGCTCGTTCGAACATTATACAGCGGCGAGGGTGTTTGGAGTAGGCCAATCTTGGATATCAGTAAAGACTCTGACTTTGGATTCTCCAAGTCGGCTAGAGGATTTCCTTTCTCAGGCCGGTCGGCTACCGATCTATTGCGAATTGAACTTCTGCATCGTGAACAAGGCAACAAATTCTCGACACGGAAGGGTGACTCGACGCCAGCTTTGAGCATGCGTACACTCTTTTGATACCCAAGATGGCGATGCGCACAAAGCCATATTTGTCTACAGTCTCGAACAGTCGGTGGCTGTTTGATCTCAGCTGCAGGAAAGGTGGAGCGATGATGGAGTTCCTGACAATGTCCACAGACGAGCTTTTCTAGTTCTGCAGGATCTTGATCTCTTTCGGTCATGCACAGAAAGTTAAACAGCTCCTCCCCAGTAAGGATGAATGATGGTGTGGTGTACAGTTGAAAGAACCTTGAACATGAATGACGGAGTGCCACTTCACTGCCCAGGGTCAAATATGGCTGAAGAAACATAAGTAACTCTGTAGGCAAAGAAAGGAAGCCGGTGTCAACGCTGTTGAAGACGGTCCGTTCTGAATAGCCAGTGGCGATGGAAGGAGTTTGTTGTCGTGGAGCACGCTCAATGAGTTGAGTGTCCTCGCTGAATGTTAGTTTTGACATTAGTTCTTCATCCGATGGGGTTAATGAGAAGGCTTTCCTTGGGCAAGGCTGAAGTTCATCGTCGCCAGTGCCAGCATCGGTGGTCGTTGGGACGCTCTTACTACGGGAGAACCTCCTCCGCATCCGCTGCAAGACCAGCATGACTGCAGTAGGGGGAGAAGATGGACTTAAAGAGTAGACCTGACAAACAGGGCCGGGCCAAACGTGGGATGAGCGGGAAAAGGCTTTCGAGAGATCTTGAGCCGATTAAGCTCAATGAATATGGAGTCGTTTTGAGTGGCTCAAAGAGATGCTGCAGTGTGGAGATCGAGAAGGCCGTGGATGATTAGCTCATCAAGCAAGCCCTGGTCTGGCACCCATCTGGCCGGGTGTCTGGGGACTTGGAGACGCAGAAGATCCTGGGGCTAGGCTTCTTGCCACACTTGGACATGTCTTCGAAGGTTCTGGATATCGTGTGAGCAAGCTATCATCGAAGTAAGGAGAGTGAAGGAGGAGTAACGGCATTGAAGTGGGAGAGAAGGAATGGTCGTTTGTTGCCGAGGGGCAGCCATACTGAATACAGGAATACAGCGCACACCCTTGTGGAGTTGGAGAAATCCATAAGTCCGCAACTGATTGATTGCAACGTCCCATTGCCACGACTATCTCCCAGGCGTGGGAAGGGCTCTTTCGAAATGCCAGGGGACCGCCTCGGGTCCACACGTGCTCATCGAAATACCAACATCAATCAACCGCCGTCTTGTGTACTACAGCCCTCGTGCAGATGTCAGAGTTGAAGGTCGCCATGGACTTGAGGGATCTTGCCACACGCGGAGGGAACACTCGTCGGGGTCTGGAATCTGCGACGCGCTCGCGTCACGTCCCAAATCTCTTGGCATCAAAAATATCGATGACGTAGAGATCTCTGGATGGCAATTGCAAGCAGTGAATTGGGTGAATCTCTGTCCCTGCAAATCATGGCCAGTCGCTCGGAAGCTTTCTTGAATTTGAAATGGTAAGTGGCTATTGTACTCCTCGACTGACCCTTTAGCTTCGAATGATCAGTTTGACTGCTCGACTGGGCCTGCTCGGATTTCAGAAGCAGCATCCATTGAGAGACTTTCCCATTCTTTCTGTTAACCGAAGATCTCCTCTCCATAAGACATTTCAGAGGCGAAGGTTCCATGCTGGTTTGTTGCTTACCATGGTCAAACGCAAGAGATCCAGTGCAACTGGAGCCGTGGATGCTGTGAGGACATCAGCACTATTACCAGTCAACCTTGTCTCGAGTGCTTCCAATATGATGGCCCCAGCCAATGTTCGGCGTATGAGCTCAAGACACGCTTCGAAGGTCATCCCTGCGAATATCGATACAAACCCTGATACGAACTCAAAGATTCAAGACGCCCCATGTGCACTTCGAGCCTCACCTGACGCTGAAATAGCAACAGCGGTCGATATCGGGAGTAAGAAGAAAAAATCGAAAGGGGTTTCTGTCAAGAATGCGGTAAATGGAGGGGATGGCCTTGCAACGCATTCCGTGCTCCCTAAGTCCAGTCTCCCGACCAGAGGTATCAAACAAAATGATCGAGAAGGAGAGACCGCTGATCCCGAAGCTGATGCTGCAGAGAATGCCGACCCTCAGGAGCTGAACGAGGCTTGGTCTCGGCCGCCACCAGTCAACAGTGCCTATCTTCCCCTGCCCTGGAAAGGAAGATTAGGTTATGCATGCCTAAATACCTATCTTCGTTCTTCGAATCCTCCGGTGTTTTCCTCACGAACCTGCCGCGTTGCATCAATCCTGGAACACCGCCACCCTCTCAAGGATCCGGCTCAGCCAGAGCACCCGACCAAAAATAGACCAGACAAAGACCAACCCGCCGATATAGCGAGAGGACAAGCCTACGTCGAAGCCCTTGGGATCGCAAATGCACGCGATATTGTGAAAATGCTACGTTGGAATGACAGATATGGCATCAAATTCCTTCGCCTGTCATCTGAGATGTTTCCGTTCGCATCACATGATGTATATGGCTATAAACTCGCCCCCTTTGCTTCTGATGTCCTAGCAGAAGCTGGTGCTGTTGCAGCGGAACTAGGACATCGCTTATCGACACACCCCGGGCAATTTACTCAACTTGGTTCACCTCGAAAAGAAGTAATCACTGCAGCAATCCGCGATTTGGATTACCACTGCGAGCTGTTGGACCTGTTGAAGCTTCCAGAACAACAAGATCGAGATGCCGTCATGGTTCTACATATGGGAGGGGTGTTTGGCGACAAGGCTGCCACAATCGCGCGCTTCAAAGAGCACTATCTCCAACTGCCACAGAAGGTTAAAGATCGTCTGGTGCTTGAGAATGATGATGTCTGCTACAGCGTCCATGACTTACTACCTGTATGTGAGGAGCTCAACATTCCTCTCGTACTTGACTATCACCATCACAATATCATTTTCGATGCGGATAAAATTCGCGAAGGGACATTGGATATAATGGATCTCTATCCACGAATCAAAGCAACTTGGACTCGGAAAGGGATAACGCAGAAGATGCACTACTCTGAACCCACTCCGTCAGCAATTACAGGGCGGCAACGACGAAAACACAATCCTCGAGTTGCAACACTTCCGCCCTGTGCCCAGGACATGGATCTGATGATCGAGGCAAAGGATAAAGAGCAGGCTGTGTTCGAGCTGATGCGAACTTTCAAACTACCTGGATTCAATACTTTCAACGATATTCTCCCGCATGTGAGAAGCGATGAGAACAGGCCCCGGAAGCCTCTAAAGAAGCCAAAGAAGACCTCTACTAAAAAGCAGATTAAAGGAGAAGGAGAAGAAGGACTGGCAGAATCGGAGGACGAGGAGGAGGAGGCTGCGCCTCAGCAGCAGCAGCCACCTCCACTGGTTCCCGATGAAGAAGTAGGCATGGGCGGTCCTGAAGGCCGTGTATACTGGCCACCTGGAATGGAGGAATGGCTACGGCCAAAGAAACGTGAAGTGAAGCCGCGAGATCCAGAGAAGGTCAAGACCACCGCCGCACGGGCAGCAGCCCGTCGTGCAGAAAAGTCAGCATGGCAGGCTGCGCAAGAGGCCAACAACAACGACGACGAGTCAGGACCAGCGAAACCGGCGCCGCCTCCTTCCCGGGAAAGAGAGCAGGCCTCGAAACCGAGGAGGCCTCAGCCTGCCCGTGCTTCCAGCGGGCGAACGGCAAGACGCAAGGTGAATTATACCGAAGAGGACGAGGATTAAGCGATTCAATGAAGGATCGAAGAATACGTCTGACGTGCGTCTCTGGACTTGCGCGGTGGTGTCTAAACGCACGCATGCACCTGGTTGAAGGGAAGAGAAGGCCCCCCCGGGGGTCTCGCATCGCTGGCCCCAGCCCACTCACTGATTGCCCAAACTACCATTTCTCGTATCAAGTGTAACCTTCGTCAAAGGAAACAGACGCGGGAGGCGAGAGACCGACGCCTACCGAGTTACTAGGTTACTAGTTATCCATCGAGACTTGACCAAGGTAACCGAGTTTGGTCCAGCATCCAATCCACCTTGTTCTCACCACTCCGTTCCTCCTCCCTAACTAGCTATGATTCGGGAGCCCACATAACGTGACCGTGACCGTGAACATAAACCTAAACATCCCCCCTTGCCCAGCTTTTACACGGCCCGACTCGACTCGACCCGGGCAACTCACGCTCGACCCAGCGAGATCTGAACGGAGATGAAAATCAAATTCAAAAACCGGGAAAAGATCACCTTGGTGCTTGTTTATTTATGCGACAATGCGACAATGAAATGGGTGGATGGACGGATGGATGGAAAGATGGAAAGATGGGAAAGATAGATGTGCATTTCAGCGAATCCAGCAATGCGGAAGAGGAGAGGCTTGCATGGACAAAGCGCCAAGTTTTATCTATTAAATGGTCCAGTCATCTGTAAGGAGAATGAATGAATTGACCCATCGGGCCGAGGCAGTTTTTCGCTATTAATGATGCTGCTCTCTTCTTCGCACCCCGGAACCCTTCGGCTAGGCAAGGTACTGACTGGGTAGGTATGGATCATCACTAACTATGGTCATTTTCGTTCTCTTTGTGGTGTCCTTTCTCAAAGTCATTCACTTTTCTACCTGTCCACATCACCATTGGAATCATCCCATCATCGTCATCATCGTGGTTCATTCGTTCAGGCATGTTGGCCCTATTCCAACTACACTCCTCATCTTACTCAAATGTCCAGAAAGAAGGACGTGACTCGAGGTAAGAATATCCTATACTCGTGTCACTTGTTGCATTCATATCCAGATCTAGCGGTTGGGAATTTTTCCGCGGCTGTCCGGTTCTGCTGAGACTGTAATCCTCTCATCGTGTGCTCTCGGGATTTCGCATCTTGCCCAGCTAAACACTGCAGTCTTCATGCCTATCTGTGCCCTTGTGGAACATCATGAAGTTCTAGCTTCCGGGCCAATCTCACGTATCTGCATAATATCGTATCCGCCTTGCCCCAACCATTCGTCGGCCAAGCAGGGAACCCATTCCATTAATCAATCGAATCCCCGCCGTGATCGGTACTTTCACAATCAATAGCAACATCGTGTCGCTCGTCCTGAGTATCGAGTCCCTAAACGCCGTCATCTTCTGATTTGGCCTTTGGATAGTGTGTTTCGTCTTCAAATTCAGCTTCTGCTGGCTCATTAGGTCCTAGGTGAACAGTTGGGACGGTCTCGGCTTCTGTTACAATCTCTCCTTGTGATTCTTTCCCTTCATTCCTCTCCTAGATGAAATCTGCCGAGTATGAAAATCCGCGGAACTCTTCTTGATGAGCTGGTGACAACACTGTAGAAAAATTCGTTAGTAACTAGTTCGTATAATCTGAAATCTCAACCACTTACCGCTCTGTACAGGGGTCAACACAGGAGTAACACTAGTGAATTCCTGATCGAAGTTGCTGGTATCTTTCTCGTTCTTGACTGTGGGCTTGAAAGGTGTAGGGATCCGTTTATGGTATATATCATCCCAATTGACACCCTTGAAGAATGCATGGCTCATGATTTCCTGTGCGTCACCTGGCCCACTGCCCAGGCGGAGTTCTGGTTCTCTGGTCAACAACTTCTGGAGGATTGAAACACTGTCCCGAGGCATATGGATGGGATATAGGGGTTCGTCGGCAAGGATAGCATCGTATATTTCATCCTCGTCTTCACCTCGGAATGGTGATTGCTGTAGAAGCATCTGGTAGATGAGAACTCCAAATGCCCACCAATCGACAGCTCGACCATACTTCTTGTCCAAAAGGATTTCAGGTGCCATGAATTCTGGGGTACCACAGAAGGTTGAAGTCGTTTTCCCGTACCACATGTCTTCTTTACACAGACCATAGTCGGCAATCTTGAGATGTCCGTCCAATGTAAGCAGGATATTGTCCAATTTCAAATCCCGGTAGATAACCCCGTTTTCATGGAAATACTTCAGAGCCAAGCACACTTCTGCAGCATAGAATTGAGCCCGTTTTAGTCCAAACTGGCCGCGTTGAATGTGCAACATCAAATCACCACCTGATATGTATTCCATGACGAAATAAACCCTGGTTTCGGTTTGGAAACAGGCGTGCAAACTCAGTAAGAATGGATGTCTCTCTTTGTTGGCGATCAAAAATACTCGCTTCTCGGATTTGGTCGATTCCACTTCGTCATTCTCAATAATGAATTCCTTTTTGAGAACCTTGATTGCGTATAGCTTTTTCGAGCTCTTTGCTTCTGCCAACATGACTTTTCCAAAGTTACCCTTACCCAGAACGGCCAAAAAGTTGAAATGGTCGAGCCCGATCCTAGGCCCAGAGCCTCTTCCTGATGGAGGGCCAGCAACTTGCTGTTGTGCTGCTGGAGCCGGCTTTATAGGTCCTGGGGCATAGCCGGGTTGGGCTGGTGGTTGCGGTCTGTGTTGTTGAACAACGGCTTGCTGTGGTGCTTGATGCTGAGGAGCCTGCTGTTGAATTGGTTGCCGATCATACTGTTGATAGGCTCGAGGATCGTAAGAGGCGTGAGTTGGTTGTTGTTCTTGAATTGGAGGCCTAGCGTTTGCGTAACGATCTGTCTGTGGCTTCTGGGGGCTGTATTCATTGAAATTCTGGTTATAGTTTGCTGATGTCGGGCGAGCCGTTGCTGCAGCGGCCGCTTGAACGGCAGCAGCAGATACAGCCTTCTGCTGAAGGGGCTTTTGCTGCTGCGGAGGTGGAGGCTGCGGAGGCTGATTGTACATGGATGCTGCGGCGCTCATGGCCGCAGTGGAAGGCTTGGCGCCGTCTGGGTAGGGCTCGTAGGAATTATTTGTTGGCTGCGGACTTAGCGCGGTGTCGGCGGAACCAAAGCTCTGTGTTGGAGATGTAGGCCCCGGTCGACCGGAATTTGGCCTCAAAGTGCGAGAACTCAAACCGGAGCCCGAGCCGACTGAAGAGGATTTGTTGTGATGCTTTGTTCGTTGAATGGTTTCCAAAATTTCGTTGGCAACAATCATCGACATTCCGCAAAAGTCGGGAACTAAATGCTGACATTGAGCATGGCAAGTCAGACCACATTCAGAACACTTCTTAGCGTTACGCCTTCCCAGAGGTAGTAAATAACCACAATGGCAACACCAATTCGCTCCAATATTTGAAAAATTGTCGAAACGATGAGGAATGCGGTGATTGATCTTCTCTTCATCGGGGTCTGTTTCGTAGTTGGCCTTGCTGATACATTTGGTGACGACCTTCGGATAACATTTGGTGTGGCAGGTGTACTTGCAATCTGCGCACTGCATGCCGGCAGAATATTTGAGAAAGTCGCCGCAAAGTGCGCATCGCATGACGTTGTAGAATTGTTGCTTAACGAATTTGTGGCCTTGTTTCTCGTGGACTTCTTCTTTCTTCTGGCGCACAGCGCCTTGCCGATTGAGACCGATGTCAAATGGGCGTCTAGCCCCAGTCTGCTTCTGGAAACTCATGGTGAGGTGAATCCGACCGGCGGGTTCGAGAGAAAACCAAGAATCAATAAAGACAGGTTGAACACCTTGTCCGCCGCCATGTTGAGCAAACCCAGCCATTGTACCTGCGCCAGCACCATCCCCAGGGAGCATATACGGTGCAGACGGCATGTCAGAACCTGGTTTGCCGGAACTTCCACCGTTGGCCATTTTGTCGGCAGAAACCCAACCATTCTGTTGAAACTCAGATTCAATTTTTTTCCGTCGCATTTCCTCTGCAATATCTGAAATTCGAATCCAGAGAAAGCCGATGGGGGTCGGACGATCTCCGGCTTTGTCATAGACTGTGAGCTCAATCTCATTGGCCTTGTCGATATCGACATTGTGTACTTCCTCAGTCCACTTATCTGTTCGTGTGGCTCGCGTTTTTGCGCGAATGTTGTCCTCAACCTTCATGATGACAAAGGTTTCGGGCCCTCTGGAAAAGCGGGAGGAGGCAGCATGATCGACATCTTTAATGGCATGAATTCGCATCTCGAGGTGGCCAGTCAATGGTTTCCGCATGTTTGGCGCGTTGAGACTATCATCTGAAGAGAATGTCAGCTCTAAAGCAATGGCAACCAGGGGGAAAATAGAAGGACAAGTTACCATCTCCGCCATCTGCAGTCTCAATATCAACGTGCAAGTCCATGTATCTCTTCAAGGCTTGTTTCAGAAGTTGGACTTTTTGGTTGCTCTCTATCCGACGCCCTTCCGCATCTAGTCTGCTTTTCCTGTCTCCTTCATCTTGATACAGCCTAACCATTTTCTCAATACCAGCCTTGTACTGTTTCTCGACGGACAATTTGAATTCGAGCTGCGAGAGCATGAGTTGAATCTTGGGCCCCAGGTATGGAGTGTCATATTTGATAAGATCTAGGAGCACCGTTAGTAAAACTGGATTGACGACTCCAAGGATGATTCCAAGGCATACCTAATTTTGAGAAATTGGGTCGGACCTTGGGTGCAGGAGCACTGTATGGTCGATTATCGCCGTAGGGAGTTCTCGGAGGCATCATTCCTGGACCAGCTTGGCCATAGCCAGCTGGACCTTGATCCCCATAGTTGTCGTGCTCGTTGCCAAAATAGGCTCTGGGGTCTTTGGGAGGAGGCGTTGGACCGCCTCCAGCAGGATATTGTCGTTGGTTGCGGTCGGGTGAAGGGTAGCCATGGCCGCCGTGAGTTGGCGGGGCAGGAGGAGCAGCGTCATTGTTATCACCGCGCCTGCGAAGTTGTAATTCAGCGAGCTTGTCTTCTAGATAGGAGATGTTTCGCCTCCCATCGCGAATGTTGCTGTCGACACGAGCCTGAACGACGGCATTGTTGGTGGACTGTCGCATGTGAGTGGCGGCATTGATAAGAGCCTTCTCTCTTTCGATTTTCCGAAAGACCTCGGCAATGGCCTGGTCAGGGTCACCCATGGTTGCAACTTGCTCGGGGGAGTAAGGGCAAACGGAAGGATCAGGACGTTGAAGATATCGGGAACCGACGTGGAGGGATGTGCAATGTCATGGGCCAAGAGGGGCCGGCAGTGGTTGTGAAGTGAAGTGGTGGTGGTGGCAGGACAAGACTGGCATTTGTTGACGTGCAAATGTGGGGAATGGCTGCTCGCACAAGTGGGCAATTGCTGGCAGCGGCCGAGCGAGAGGAAAGGCAGCGAGAGAGGAAGGGGAAGAGGAGGAACGATGGCAAGAGGAGAATCAGGTCGATGGCAATGGTCGGCCGTCGCTACCAACAGGCATGGGCATGTTATTAGGGAGTTACGGTTTGAAGAAAGAATAGAATTGATGATGATGATGATTGTGGTGGGCAGTGGTGGTGGTCGCTGTGACATTAGTGATGGTGGGTTTTAGTTGGCAACTAGTGGTAACTTTGGAGCAGCCTTAGGCGTGATTAACTAGTACGAGCCCTACTTGTGAGCGACTGGTGACTCCTCAGTTGTACTCCCGGCAGTACAGCAGGTGAGCAATAAGAATAAAGTGGTACGGAGGGAGGTCTTTTGGGCACCGAGTCCATTCTTGGTGCCCGGTCCACCTGCACCGACACCAGCACCTGGATACCACGCCTGCCTGTGCCTATACGCCCACAGCAACTCTGGCGGTTAAAAGGCACTTCCGCACCCTCGCCCTCGCCCTCGCCCTCCTCCATAGATGTGCGACAGGCACGCCACGCTCCCGAGTCTTGCTCGCGCGCCCTTTGCCACCACGTTGCCTCCTGCCCCAGTGACCACGGGAGGAAACGCTTGACTCTGCTTCAGCTCGTGGAGTCCACGAGGCATATTTTCCAGGGAAACAGGAACCCGAATCCATGCGAACGGGTAGGCTACAAATTGATTTGATATACAGTGCGTCGATGTGGGTGAGATTACCGCATGCATACAAGACAGGCACTTGCTCGTGCCACAACTCACGAATTGCTGTAGTTTTAGCTTTTCGTTAGCCCTACAAGGGAAAAAGGGACAGACAAGGCCTAGGGAACCCATAGGGGGAGGCAACGGCTTAGCTAGTCAGTGAGTTTAGGCCCCTGGTCGGCCCCCCACCCACCCCCTGCACCTGGTTTTTATGGGCCTCAGGCAGCAAGCAGCCCGAGGCATGTCATGTCACGTCATCCAAAAGGCCTTGCCTTGTACTCGTACTCGTAAGTTGTGGGTGCTTGAAGACTTAGGGTACATAGATAATAGAAACTGATCTGGTCAAACCAAGTATTTATTGTGCTGGGCAACAATCATGGATCTTCTTCCCGGACATATTCTCCGGCAGGAAGCCCTGGACTCCGTATTTTATGGAATCTGGAACCAAGTTCTCTTGTCGCATCTTGCAACCATTTCCCCTTGTCTAGATGCTGCTGTATCTACATAGTTAGAGTCGCTGTCTCTGCTTCACCACCCACCAACTAGTTACTGCCTGCGATGCGAGCAGCCTAAAGCATAGGGCTGCAGCAATTATAGAACACAACGCATATCCGGCATCCATCCGTCCCCCGAGACAAGACATGCATTAGGTAGGAATAGACGTAGCTTTGCCCGGACATGCACCGTTTGATGCATCGTTCGGGTGTCCACTACGAGGTATCTACTATGGAGTGCTAGCACTGGTAATACATTATCTGCAGCCGAGCAGTGAGGTGTGAGGGTACGGAGTTTTAGCTGAGAGTGTCAGACTGCGGATCAGCAACAGACAGAAACATCAATCGCACAAAAGTGCAACACACACTCACCCAACCCTCCATCCCTCCAGGTCTCCAACAACTCCGACACTCTCACGGCCACGCTCACTCTCACTCCCTACGCGCTTCGGAACACCGTTCGCTGGCTTGCTGATTTCCCGCTCCCGCTGGCCTATCGCTAACACTGCCGAGTGGGCCGACTACATACATAGTTGGGTATCAATTATTGTCCGATTGTACCAAGTACTCGGTATTGATTTGATATGTTTGTGCACGTTGTAGCGCTGCCTTCTGACAGTGACGAATCTGCGTCCTCGCCCTGGTTTGATGCTCTAATCTTCGCTCCTTTTGCTCCTCTTCTCTAGTATCAATCAATCACTCAATGGCGCCGTAGCCGGCATCAAACTCATGACCCCTCTTCCAAAGAACTCGCTGACCGTGCCAAATCGATTGGTGCTACGGCCCAGTGCCGCTTTGAACAACTCATGCTGCTCCGTGCTCTCAACCTGCTGTCGGCGGATCGTCTTGATTGTATCGTTCCCGGGCTTGCAGATCGGACAATCCACCTGCTCGTCTCCATTCCCGCCTGCCCCAAAGCCCGGCTTGTTCAAACATTCCTGATGGAACGAGTGCTTACACATGAAATGCACCGTCGGGAGCGTCAGGTTCCGCCCGCACGAAGAGCATCGCCGTGCTTGAAATACCACCGGCTTCGACTCGAGATCTACGAGTTCCGACTTTTTGCTCGCCGTTTCAGTCCGATACGACTCAATCAGCCGTCGATTGCTTTGTATTTCTTTTCTTTCTCGAGAAACATTTTCCGCAAGGTAGGCCTTGACCATGCCCATCGTGACTGCACCACCTTGTGATAGCACTTTGACCACCTGTAGCGGGGCCATGAGGTTTTCTTCGTCGATTCTTCGCAATACCGTTTGGAGTTCCTCCTTGACTCCGGGTTCCTGCAGCACTTCGGCAGATGACGAAAAATATCCCAAAGCTAGGGGGTAGAGACTTGGGTCTTGAGTCGCATATTTGCGAAGAGCGGAGATGGCTCCAGATGTGTCCTTCGCAGAAGTAAAAGACCGAAAGATATCCGCATATAAACGTGCCCGTTCGCGAACAAGCGTCGTCCCAAGTGGAAAGCGTGAAAGCGAAGACAAGAGCAACACGTTCGAAGTATCAATCGGCGAGTCATCTGAAGTTGCACTCTGTCCAGTGGCTATCAGGCTACTGGCCTTCGCTTGCCATTTGGTCTTGCCTGACCCGTCGCTTGCATCGTTGGCAGCCTCAAGATACATCTCGAATAACGTGGTCGACAGATCCTCGCGGTCCTGCTTCGATAAATTCTCTTGCGCAATGAGTGCTTCTAGGAAGTTGATGAATTGCGACGGGTGCGCGAGGAAGGATGAAAATGCCGTTCGAGGTCGAGGTGCCGCATACGAGGGGATTTCTTCCTTCCCAGCATCCCCATGATCTGCTGTCTCAGTCTCGACAACTTGCCCCGGAGCTTGTGTGTCCGCACGTGGCAACCGGTGGTGCATGAAAGGGAGAGTCCAAAGTGCTGATAGACTCTGAAAGGTGCCGCCTCCTGTTTGTGCTTGGACCTCTGAAACTGCCGGTACATCCTCCTTGGGTTTATACCGCCCGGTGTAATATTGAATAAACAGATTGGTGGTCTCCTCTGGACAGTGCTCGATCAGGCTACGAGCGTATTTCATCAGGACTGGATACGCAGTCTCCGGTTCAAGCCGCCAGATGAATTGCAGGGCTTCCGCATACTTCTTCGAGTCTTCGATCAATATGTCGATCACAAGTTCATTCTCGCCATGCTTGGTGGCAAGGTAGGCAGCTTGTTCATAATACCTACCCTGACGACACATCGCAATCGCCGTCTCCACGTCAAATGTGGCACTTCCAGGTGTTCTGATGAAGGCATCTAACTTCTCCGTGTCCTTCAATTTAGCGTAACAGTTCAACAGCAACGTCGTGTGATCAGCGGTAGCCTTGTCATGCTCGTGGAGTTCTTCCAGATAGTCAATCAAATTGTGGATTCTTTGAGTGTCTAAAAACCGACGTATGACTTGTGAAGGTTCGGTGTTGTCTATAGCTCGCAGATACTGTTGCATCGCCGTGTCATAGTCACCCTTCTGGTACAGGTAGTCCCCGTACTTTCTGAAGATGATATTCTGTTGGACCTTGTCGGCACCGAACTTCTGGGCGAGGTTGATGGCGTGGATGTAGAGATTACGCTGATAGAGAATCTCGAGCTTTTGCTGCAGGCTTTTCTCCTGATATCTGTACAGCTATGGCAGGTGTCAGTCATATACATATCTTGTTTGATGCATCCTTCACTCACCTTGCCATCGATGGTCAACAGAAACAGCTCACCCCATTCGACGAAAACTTCCTTGACCTGTGCAGACAGAGATTCTGTATGAGCAATGTACTTCAAGTCGGTGTCGAGCAAAGTGAACGAAGAGCTGCTGAATAGCTCGTCTATCTCGTCACCTCCAAGTCGCCTAAACGTCTTGGATTTGGACATTTGAGCAACACGCGGTGGGCAGACCAAACCAACATACTCCTTGAACACCTTGACAATCTTCTTCGGTCCCTCAAATGCATAACTGGGTCCACGGCCATTGGGACCATAGTAGTAGACGGCGTCTTCTCTGGCGATGATGACATCTTCATTCTCCCTATCCAGAGTCATGCAGCCGACGCTGGCACCCTTGTTATCGACCGTGCGAACCGGTTGCCCTTGACCTTTGCCGGAGATGACGAGACTGCATATCCGCGCGGTGTTCGCGATGTAGAGAGTCTTGGTCGCGCCTTGACGGGCCTCTAGACCCGTAATTGGATCTTCCGACTCAAAGACGGTGCGCTGCTTTGTTCCCCGATCGTGGATGAAGTCGCCCCGTATGACTGTGACCGAACCATTTGCAAAACCCACTGCAACCTGACTCAAGTCATCCAGTACAACAAGCGCAGATGTAGGGAACTGTCTCCTGCCGTTCTGCACAGCAACAGTGCATAGACACTTTGGACCACCTGTCTTTTTTTCTGTCTTATCCAGCGCCCAAACTTTCAACGAGGGATCCATGGAGAGGTTCTCCGAGACGGTCACAAGAAAGGCAGTATCGGGAATGTGTCGCACGTGGGTGATGGACCCATCATCCGTGTCTGAGGCTTGAAAGGTGCGGACAACTTTCAGCGCTTTGGAGAGGATGCGCACCGAGCCGTCCGAGGAACCCAGAAATAGAGAGTCGGATCCGGTTGCCAGGGATATGACATCGTTCTATTATACAATCAGAAAGACTTGGCCGGCACTGTAGGCAAGTTGATACGCACATCAAAAACGTAGGACCCATCTTCGTCCGCAGGCACAGGGACCTGCGAGACCTGGAAGAATGGAAACGCTTTCCAGCTGGTGAGCGCCATGGTTTTCTCTCACCGCGAAAGTCGAACAGCTGCAGCTAGACAGCCCATCATAGATGTGAACCAGATCCCAAGCCCGTATATCGAGCGTGGTAGTAATATGGAGAGAGAGCCTTGTGAACTGGTTGGTGGTGGTGCAGCGTGACGTATCACGAGTCGCGGCTACACCCGGTATTTCGGTGGTACCTAACACCAGCCTTGGCTAACAGTTTGGTAGGAGCCTCACCGAGGCCTTGCGACTAATTAGTTAAGCTCATAGCCTCGCTCTCTTACTCGTAAGTTATCCGGCACCAAATCCAGCACTGCAGCGCCCATTGCGCCCGCACTGTCCGAGGATTACTCTAATCACTCTCAGGGGATTAATCGTCCCAGAAAGCTATTTGAATCACGTTATATCATGTTTCGGATTATATACCAACATCTGGCGTCCATCTAGAGGTAAATACAACAACGAGTTTTTTAATCCATCCCATTGTCATCAGAACTGGACCGAACGCCTGCCTCGTCAGGACCGGGGCAAGTATCGTAACAATTTCATCTCGAGTCATTAATGGTCATGCGGCCGGCAACCTTTCAGCAGGGCTCACTGTTCCCAGCTGAACCTTGGACCTGGGCTCTTTAAAGCTGCAGGGGGACTAGCAGGCTGCTCCTCTGCAACGGCGGTCAGACCTTGCTCAACAAACCTGCTTCCAGTACTAGGCGATCTTGATAGTGGTCGCCCATTCAGTTGTGGCACCATCAGATTGCCACTACTGCTGTTTGTTGGAGATCCATTGCTGGATATTCTAGGGCTTCGATCCTGCAGTGGTCTTGTCGCTGCGGCTTCCGGTGAAATTGGACTGGAGAGTGCTTTGCTGTTACTGGACTGTCGCGAGTGCCCATTACTGCTCCCATCTACCGGGCTGATACCCTGCTCCCCAGAAGAGACTGTTCCGAAGCCGTGGCTGTGTCTCGGAGTGTAAGGGCTAATACTATCGCTAAATCTATTGTTGGCATCTGCAGGTGAATAGGGAGGGACTGGAGAGGCAGAGCGTTGACTGCCTCCACCAGCAATAGCCGCTGCTTCTGCTGCTTTCGTGGATACGTCTCGATTGTCAAGTTCTGCTGGATCTCTCGGATCATTTCGTGCAATTGCTTTGTCCCTTTGGAAATAGGTTGATGAAACATCTTCGACTGCGGCCATTTCAAAACGAGTGGCGGATGAATCTGCTGGGACTTCGGTAGGATGTCGCTTATCGCCAAGAAGTTCGGACACCGATGTCTTTGGACTAGGTGCTAGGTGTAGTCTGGTGAACAAGCTACGCTTCTTTGGGTGCTCATTTGCTTCATCGCCAACAGGACATTTCTTCTTGATGCAGAAATACCATAAGGCGGCTGTTGCGAGCAACGCAATAATTACAGCTCCTACAGCAATCCCCACCTTTGCACCTGTAGAAAGAGCCGAGGATGTCACAGAGGACACAGAAGGTCCTGGCCAAATGCTGTTCTCGGGTCGAGTAATGGACAGGAGGTTGACATTGTTGACGGCCTCGACTGTAAAGACGGCCTGGGACAAGGAGAAATTGTTACGCTCGTAATCAACTACCAGATAAGTCTCCTGCAAGAAGGAGCGGCCAATTATATACTGTGTTGGGTCGGCGGTTTTGCGCAGTGGAAAGTAACTGGTAGGTGGAGAGGTGAAGTTGGCGTCAAGATTCGGAAATGGATACGACAACTGTAAGTTGAATGCGTCGTACGGTAAAGTAAGGTCAAGGTTACTAGAGCTTCCAGGGAGATTGCCGATTGCAAAAGTAAATGTCAAGTTCCAGGATTTGAGATCATTCGGTGATGAGTCGTTGTTGTACAAGTAAAGTTGAAGGGTATCATTATAAGTGAGATTGAGTGCCTGTGCAAAGTTATCGCAGATGGCCTCTGGTAGCCATAGGAAAGGAGTTGAAGAGTCAATCGTAAATGTATCAGCCTGAAAGCTATCAGACAAAGATACCGGATTGGAATTCCAGTTCACAGGAAGCGAGGCATCGTTAGGTGGGTTTGCCGACACCGAGATTGAGTTGATGGCTACAACAGGAGCGTAGTCTGTTCTCAAGGTGAAAGTCATATTATTAGGGATGAATCGATTTGCGTCAACGCCCCCCAGGGTCAGAGATGCTGGAACGCTCTTCAAACCTATCTAGTGATTAGTTCTGGGATTGAAGTGATGGGGGACAAGAAGCGTAACGTACGATAGAAAGCACCAGCGGTGTATCCATAGCTGTGGCTTGGAATAAAGCTGCCATTCTGGACAAGGCTGGATAACAAGGGCAGATGGTTCTCGGTCCCGTCGAAGCGAGTCTGCTGTACGCCGAGTCCTAGGCTTCCGATCCAGTGTTCAGTGGAATTGACCAAGGCAACAATTTGGTCAGCTGTAGAAACGTCGTCACTCAAGTAGATGGTATCCATGCCATAGTAACCAAAGCCAGTGTCATGGGAATTGAGCTCATAAGGTCCGCGTTCCTGGAAAGTGGTGGATTGATTGGCAGAAAAGAGCCCACCTCTCTGGTTCGTACAGGCCGAGGTTCCGTCACAACCAGCAGGGCCTACAACCCAAGTTTCTTGACTCAATGTGCTGGGAAGAAGCGAGACATATTGTTGCGGTGTACCGACGCGAATGTTGACGGGTGACCAAGCACCATCATAACCGAGAAAAGTCGAGCCTGTTGTCGCGACGATAGGCTGTGGGACGCGCAAGTCGGCGAGGCAAGGGTGGAAGAGCAAGTCGAGAATGATCAGCGATAGCCATTGACCGACGTGCGAACGTGACAAGAACGACAAGTGAGAGCAAGGCCGCATTGTGTCGCGAGCGTGCCAGGCTTTGACATCTACATGCCAGGCTGAGTGCGCAATCGGTAAAAAGCGAAAGGTCTGTAGAGTGAGTGTAGTTCAGCAACGGGGTAATGTGGAGGGTGCTTTAGTAATACTGTCACTGCCGTTGGAATGCGGAAAGGAGATATATGGATGGGCAACGAGAGGACGTCTATACGACAAAGCGAATGTTCCGATGGAAACAAAATTCGAGGAAACAGGACTCGCAGTCAAAAGTAGGATGAACAGTAATATCGTGTCGTGCTTGCACGGAAGCGGCTGCGACTGAACAGTGAGATGTGAGCAGTACGAAGGACGGAGCAGTGGTAGAGCCAGACTGCGGCTGTTTGGACCCTAACCCAATACGGATTGCCTCGTACCTACGCGTACCAGGCACGCACTCGTCAGGCAAGTGGGGGTATCTTTGGGGGGGATTATCCTGGGGGGCGACTGGCCTACAGCTGATTTGATACTGCTCGGTAAAGGCTAAAGGCTCGAAAGTGCCGAGAGCCTAACAATTACGGCCTCGTACGATACCGACCAACGCGATGGGTACATGTATTATTGGGGCTCGCTGCTCCACACATCCAGGCATCATGGTACCAATTGCAGCTCAGAGGGCTGACATCTCGGGCCATGCCACCCAGCATGCATGCATGCTCTTGGTTCCTGAGTCCTGAGTTCTGACAGAGGACATGTTTCAGAATGGGTGAGTCAAAACTCCCTGGCTCACCAACTTTGTGCGAGTACGGATGTGGATGGCACCTGATGGTCTGAGAGCTCATATTACATTATCCACCGGTGCTTCTTTTGGCTGTGATCAAAAGCATCCATACCACACCAGGTCTCTCTCGGGCGTAGGGACAGCGAGTCCTGGAGAGGCACTGGCGTACATCGTGGTGTTCGGTTTTTTCGAGGCATGACGCTAGCGACCTACAGTTGTGGACAAAACCCGCTGAGATGAAGGGTACCTTGACAACCTGGAGCGGCCGTCACGTCCCTCAGCGACGGAGCACCGGGTACGAGGGTCGGTGTGCCCTTGATAAACCTACCGCGTACCGCATGTGCGAGCACTCGACGCTCGTAGACTCGAAGAGTCCTGGCAGGTATTATTGAGTACGACCGTTCGGGACCCCCGGCCCCGGGCCACTGGACCACCCTTCGGGTTGCCCACAACTCAAAGGAAGCCAGACTTGGACCTTCCGGATGCGGCAGTTTAGCAGGTTTCCTCGCCCAAACACTTGAAGTCCACTGCAGTCCACTCCAGTGGCAGCCAAGCTTCCTCAGACCGATCAAGGTTACCACTACCATCAACATTCTCAACTGCGACATTGGACGTTTGAAATGATGGTGATGGACTCACCTCGCTAGTTGCTTCCCAGGAACGGAGTTTTTCCTGAGACCAAGGTATGAGAAAAGCGTAATCAAGGACTGCAAGAAAGTAGGAGTCCTCGTAATGTTGGTGCTCGGGTCCTCGCCACATTTGAAGCAATATGCATCTTAGGGTCTGAGAGGAGGTGTTCGTATTCCAGAAGGAACGGCGTGTCTCAGGTCATACAGCCACTCTCTAGCAAGAGTGCTGTTGGGGCTCTGGCCCTTTATTGCTAGCCACCGGCATGAATTTTGATCCTGTTGCAGGCCACATTACGGAGTACGAACACAGGGAAAAAAACAAGTTAGCCTTGCCAGGCTCCGAAGACCCCTGCAGTGATCAATCGATAAAGAGGTGGGAGGAGTCAGCCTGAGATGAGGATGATTTGAGGCCAGCGAGGGCAAAGGGCCACTTAGCACTCAAGCACTGTGCAGGTTATGTCGGCTAAGGACACAAGCTTGAGCCTAACGGCAAGCTAAAGTGGCCTTTTAACCAGGGGGCCCCAGGGAGTTCCACGGACCAAGCAGCAGATGACGAGTTGGCTGGGTTTGGCTGGCTGTCAATTGCTTGGACCTGCTTCAAGGATTCGGGGAGTTTCCAGTCGAACTCGGCACCTGCGGGGCCACCAGTAGGCTGTCAGTGCCCCGTACCAGCCTACCAGGGGCCAGGGCAGATGGGCTTTTCAGCCGTGTTCGTTGGTGAGCCTTTCGCCTCCGGGCGGGGAATTCAATTTCTTGGGTCAGCGACTCCGAGGTCGTCACCCATTCAACTGTCCCCATACCCGTGCCGTCACGCAAACTTGAGACTGGGAACCACATGGACACGAAGGCAATCCCCCAATTTGTAAAATCAGGTTGCGGGGGGCTGTAGCAGCAATCAGGAGGCATCACTGCCACATCAGGTCAGGTTATCACGCAGCACCCGGCACATCAAGCTGATTCAAGCCTGGACATCCATCAGATTGATGCTCTGGCACTTCCTGACACCCTGCAAGTCCAATCCCCGCTAACTGATAATGGCACATTGAGTGGCCGGATTGACGACCGGTGAAAAGAGAGCCACTTTGGATCCTCTAGGCTATCCAAATCAGATGCAAATCATGCCTTGGTTTAGGTTGTTTTCCTGCTCGAACTTGGATAGTCCCGGGCGTGGACCCTAGTAGGAGTACATTAGGGACCTGCACCCCTGCCCATACTTCTGCCACCGCCCGGTGCCCAGGCGCTACCTCGTTCGGGTTGGTAACTTGATACTGGCAGCCCCCAAGCGTTCAGCCTCCAAACTTCGAGACGGGCCAACGACGCGATTGAGGTTTCTTAGTCCGAACTGGGCACTTGGTCTGTCTTCTTTTCTCTTGTGGACGCCGGACCTCTTACCTCATCTCTTATGTTCGATAGCGTCGCCCATGGCCACAGGTCTTCACTCGCTAACATCACTCGTTTCGCCGTGCTTTCTGGTGCTTCAGTTCTGCGCAGCGAGGTGGTCTCTTGAACAGTGAGGCAAGAGTTGCGTCTATCACGCTCCTCCCTCGGCTCTACCACCGCAACAGTGGCTCCTTCCACTCATCCAACCTTGCTATCTCAAACTGGAGTGCGACGAAAAGGTACCACGACATCTCTCGATAGTCGCTGCCCCTGGGGCCTCAGGGCACACGAACAACCTCTCCTTGAGACGATGGTATTATAAGGGACTCCAGGCAGATTCAGGAAGTGCACGCTGGCACACACGTTCGTTTATTCTACTTCACAACCCACCCTCGTTTACAACACGCAGAAACGCACAATTATCTGCATCCCTAGTCACATCAGCACCATGCATAAAACCAGCAGTGTCGTTCTGTCGTCGCTACTTATTGCGCACGCCCTGAGTCTCGATCCAGCGCCACAGCTCAGATATATGCGAAGAGGCAGTCCATTCGCTAACACTACCATCACCACCACGTCCACCACCACCGCCGCCGCCGCAACTACCCAATCGAATAGTGCAGCCTCGACCACCACGTTTCTTCTTCCCTCAGCCAGTGCAGCACCACGAATTGCAGAGCCGTCTACAAGTGAGGAATCACCGATAGGGCTCGTACCAACATTGAGTCTACCCAACCTTCCCCCATTCCCCTTTCCAAATGTGTCAACCACAGAACCGACATGCGTTGGCTTCGCTACCTATTACAACTCAGTGCCTCCTACTGTCTTCCTTACGGTTACCGAAGGCTATGATGTGACCGTCACAGCGGCCGATGTATCCGTGGCTGCAGCGGAGACTCTTATCACCCCCTTACCTCCCTGTGAAAGTACCATCATGTCGGTTTTCGAAAACACATTTCCCGAAGCTACACCCATGGGCGGCCCCGAGGGCCTGACTGCGCAAAAGTCTTCCCAAAATGGTCTTAATCAACCCTTTGGGTCAAGAACTTTAGATCTGCCCGCCTTTGCGACTTTCTATCCACCAGCTGTCCCGTTTCCTTCAGCCGATACCTCGACAGCGCCGTCCAACAATGTGGCCACGCTCACCACCCCAGTAACCGCACCGTATTCGAGCGTGCCCTATACTAGCACTGTTATTGTTACCAAGAAGACCCCCGTAACAGTGATAGTCCCTCCAGCCACCTCGCCAGGTGTCAATTTCCAAGACCCCCCGTCAACAGCTAATGGTGCACAAAACACAATCCCCTCCCCACCAAGGGTGCCCAGCGGTCCTGGTACAAGACCAAATGGCAATAACAACATCGCCGCTCCTTCCACGACGAAGCCGCTTGTAACATCCTCTGGTTTCTCAGGAGCAATAGGCGAACCTCCTCGCACCATCACCATCAATGGTATCCCTATCTTTGTGCTCCCATCGACTGTTGTCATTGGAGACCACAGCTTTGCTATTCCTACTTCTGCGCGGACATCCTTCCAGGTCAACGGTGTTGGATTCGGCCTCGGTCCTTCAGAAATCGCTGCCCCAGGCACAACCATCACCTTCGCACTACCGCCGCAAGGTCAAATAACAACTATTACACCCCGTCCCACTTCTACCACTGTACCTGTGGGAGATGGGCAGACTTTGATTGTTGGGCAGACCGTCGCCGTCATCGCCGGTACCACATACAGAATCGGCCAAGACGCGCCTGCAACCACGATCACGGTCGATGACACCACGATCTCGGTGGGTTCCAACGGAGTGGCTCTGCCTAGAACAGTTGTTTCTCCCGTGGGCGCTACTGCTTCACGCTACGTGATTTACACCGTCAATGGCTTCACTTTTTCGGTCGACGACAACGAGGCAGTCCTCAGCAGTACCACTTACAGAATCGGATCCGATGCCCCACAGACAACAACTGTGGTTAGTGGCGAGACTGTCTCATTCGGACCGGACGGAATAGGTCTGCATTCAACTACCATTGCTCCAACTGCTGTTCCCACGGCAGCAACTGGAGCACGGTCTACGGATTCAGCATCTGCCACGGGGAGTGCTACTGAAAATGGTGCTGCTCTCACCAGCTTGAGGATACCGATCTCCGAATTGCTTGGATGGTATTTAATAGCGACATGTGTGCTGTACAATATTCTCTTGTGACATGATATATTTACGAATGCAGCGATTAGGCCTTGTCTCTAATTGAAGAGGAGGCCCTTACGAAGATCCAACCCGTTGAAATTAGCGTGGAATGTGGTAAACTGTTTTTGTTTTGGAATCAATGAGTTGGTTATGCTTTTGGATCAGAGATCTTTAGACAGCCTAAATGCAGCATATGTCTGACGATGTTACCTATTTGTTGGGAATGATGGTCTGTTGGAAGGATATTCATCTAGAGCTTTGAAAGATATCATTGCTCGAGAAGCAAATTCACTCCTTGATGGACTGCTTTGGGTTTTTGTTTAGCGATGAGGGCATCTCGGCCCAAGACTGTCATGATGATACCCGGTGATGAGAGGTACATATATAGTGTAATAATCTTGAATCTATTGGACATAGGAATTCCTCTGAACGTAATCTACTCTAAGCTCATATCATAATAAAGTGCCGGCAAAGACACCCAATCCACTCACAATACACGCCATAAGCAGATTGATCTGGTTATTGTCGAGAATATCGTTCCCGGAGTTGATGACCCTGCTCTCGTGTAAATCCGCCTTCGCTTTCTCATCCGTGCTCCTTGACTGCTTTCCCGGACTGTCCGGCACGCTCTGGCTGGGCCGCCGCGTGGGCTTGGTCAAGACCTTCACACCGCCCGCACCTTCTACGATCTTTCCCGAACGCCGATCGATCACAGACGCCTGCAGCATAGCGCCAAGAAAGGAGTCGAGCAGCGTGCCAACACTCCCCAGCACGGTGAGGAGCGCAAACACCTTAAGCAACACGGCCGTCGTCGATCCCCCGACCACGCCGCCGCACACATCCAACAGCAGACAGCAGATGGCAGCAATCACCGCGGCGCCGCCCACGCCAGCCACCAGCCCGGCGAACGACACCCCCCCGTTCGTCCCCGGCGGCACAGTCTTCAACGTCGTGATCAGCACGGGCCTCGTCTTCGAGAGGATCCCCAGTTCGCTCGACAGCGTATCCGCCGTGACAGCCGCGTAGTTGGCCATGATTCCCATCAGGTACAGATCCGCCAGCCTCGTGCCCGCACCCGCTCGGCTCCCGAAACAGCCCTTTGTCCCATCCAGGTCAAGGCCGTCCGCCCACAGATGCAGCAGCACCATGGCACTCGCCGCGGCGCTGTTCGCGAATACCTGGATCGCCGTCCGTGGGCCCTCGCCCCCGGAGCTGCCGCTGCTCGAGAGCGTGAGCGTGGCTTTTATCTCATGCTTGACTTTCGTGGCGCTTGTGCCCAGCAGGAAGAATGTCAGGAGCAGGAGGAACGGGATGGGCGACGGGTGCAGGGCATGGATCGTGGCAGTGGCTCCCGCGGAGACAAGCCCCAGCGGTGTTAGGGACTTGCGCCGGTGGGCTCGGATGATTATGAAGGCCGCTGTCGGGACGGCGACTACTGCTTTCATGGTTGGATGTTTTTGGTGGTGGTGGTGGTTGTTGTAGTGGGGGTGGAGGAAAGGGACGCAGGTTGTGCTAGTGGAGGGAGGAGGAATGTTGAACAGGGGAGAGTACTACAGGGAATTCGATGTGCTGGAGTGCCGCCTCCCTTGCGCACTGTAGTCTATGTGCTGCACGAGGTGTCCGGTACACAAAGCTTGAGGATTATGTGAGTTGACGAGGCAGCAATGTTGGAGCGTTTTCGGGGTCCAAGTACGGATTACTCGTACTGTAATTAATTTCGGATGTATCAGATGTCGCAGCCCGCCGAAGTTCAGCCGTGGCTAGAGGGAGAAACGCAAAATAACGTGTCTCTGGTACGGTGCCAGTATTATTTATTGTTATTGTGGCTGCCAAAGCTACCATCAAACGAATAAACAATCATTACTTTGGGAGGACTCGAGAGGTATCAAAATAAACAAATATATGCACAGACGATAGAGGCTATTTCTATCCTTGATTACGGCTCGTCAAGGCTGTCCTATTCTGGTTCGGAAGCCGAGCACCAGAACCAAGCCGAGAGGATGTATGTAGGCCCGTATCCGTGCCATGGTGTGGGCAAAGCACCCAATAGGCGACACTTTGATATACTCGGGTAAAAGACAGGATCAGCCCGTCCGCAAAGTGCCAGTGTAGATATGAGGATATAATTTCAGGTTGCTGTTTGGGAAGTAGAGACTACAGGACGTGGACCCCGGATGGGTGAGCTGAGTTACGTCACATGAGGCCGCGATTCCCAGACACCGATCTCCTAACAAAACATATTAAACATTATTATTAGCTTGTGCTCCTCTTCCCTCCCGCATTATATCCAACGCACCCGAGGATATCTCCACGAGAGATTGTCAAACATGATCTCGCATGGCCTTGACCTCGAGAATGTTCCGATCATGCCTAGCTAGGCCCCGCCTGAAGTGGTTGGATACCTCAGCCGCAGCAGTAGCCATCTCTCCTCCTCTCAGACTCAGACCTGGAGGCCGCAGTCTCCATCTGGCACCGCCGTTTCTCCTCGATGATTATATACCGCGATACCAGCTGCTGTCATCCACAGACGCGGCCAAGAAAAGATCCAAAGCCTATGCCCACCTCCGGCAATGCAACCTCTGCCCTCGCCTCTGCAATGTCAACCGCTACGAGACGACGGGACACTGTCTGATCGGTGCCGAGACAGTCAAGGTGTCGACCATCGCACCGCATTTCGGTGAAGAGCCGTGTCTACAAGGCCATAATGGCTCTGGGTCAGTTTTCTTCTCCGGCTGCAACCTGCGCTGCGTGTTTTGTCAGAATCATGACATTGCCCATCAGAAGAGCGGGTTCGATCTGACGCCTGAGGAGCTTGCAAATTGGATGCTGAAGCTACAGGAGGTGGGTGGCGTGCATAACATCAATTTTGTCACACCAGAGCACGTCGTACCGCAGGTCGCACTGGCCATCCTCACCGCACGAGATTTAGGACTGAAAGTCCCTATCGTCTACAACACCAGTGCATTTGACAGTCTGGAAAGTCTCCACCTGATGGACGGCCTTGTAGATATCTACCTCCCAGATTTCAAGGTTTGGAACAACGATACAAGCAAAAGGCTCCTCAAGGCGGATGCCTATGCGGACGCCGCCAGGGAGAGTATACAAGAAATGTACCGACAGGTGGGTCATCTGTGCTTCACAGGTGACGGTATCGCGAAGAAAGGCGTGCTCGTGCGTCATCTGGTCATGCCCGGCAAAGAACAAGAAGGCGTGGAGATAATGAACTGGCTGGCCAGTGCCCTAGGAAAGGATGTCTTTGTCAATGTCATGGAGCAGTATTTCCCTACCGCCCATGTCGGGAAGGAGAAGAGGGGCGCCAGCGTCAAAGAGAAGCGTTACTCTGAAATCGATCGCGCTGTCAATCGCGATGAAATCAACGCCGTGCAGAAGGCAGCAATAGATGTTGGCCTCTGGAGGTTCGCTGAGGCTGCAAGACATGGTGGTTGGAATGTGTGAAGTGACATGTCAGCGACCAATTGGACAGAGACTCTTTTGTCCTGCATTCCTGGCCCCGGGTTCTGCGATAAGCCTTGCTTGACTGGCTAGCCTTGTTTCTTTGTCGAATCCACTTATCAGCACGGTCAACTGCACAGAGCCGTTCATACGCCGGCTTCGGCCATGGAGCCGTTGACAGTTCTCTGTCGATATGTCACATCCCTCAGATCTTCAAAGAGATTGATTGCTCCCTATCATCCTCTCTAATTAAACAAAATCTATCGGAAGGCCATGTCGATGCACCACGATGGGATTGCCTCTGATCCGCCGAGTCTGTGCACGGTCCAGCACTCAATTCTCCAGCAAGAGAGACTCTATCTACTCCGAGCGCTCGCCAACGAAGAGCGACGCAAAGAAAGATTGACTTCAATACTGAACAAGATGGAAGCTGTTCTTGCCACCACTGACCAGAGGCCGAGCGAGCAAACAAAAAGACTAGAAAGGAGCCTGAAAACCACCCGATCGAAATTGACGAGATGCGAGAGTGCCGGCCAAGCTCTTTGTAACAATCTCGACGCCGTCGTGGCGCAGATGCAGAGACTGGATGACCACCAGTGGCGGCGTGCGCACGACGAGTATGCTCAACAAACACAACACGGTTTGATGACCAGTCTATCTCGTCCAGCTGCTTCTGCATACCACGTGTTGTCTCCACCAGCAACTGCACCTTCCATGCAAATGCAGCCGTTCTACACAAACACACTGCCCCCGATGCAAGTAGCAGGTGCCTGCTACCAGCCCACCAGCAACGCTTTATCGCACCCCATCGATCAAACAACCATCTTCCCAGTTCCTGCTACCCCGATTTTGCGACCGCTCCGGTATTCCAGCCTTAACCCATTCCAACCACGCTGCCGCCCAGACATCCTTCCCAGCATCAGTTCAAGAGATCAAGAATATTACTGTAACGGAACGATAAGTCCTATGGACGAGGTGTCGACTTACTCTCTGAACCCATGGACTGCACCCGCACTTTCACCCACCTTGTCGGCAACTTTCGTCCCTCCCGCCACGCAAGTCTTCGACCTTGTTCGAGGATTGGGAGCGATAGCCATTTCCGGCTCGGAGACTCCCCCATCCCCGGGCCTCTGGCTCAGCGGACTCGCTCCCTATCCACCGCCTGATGGAGTTGCCGGAATGCAGCAGCCACAAGTGCAAGGGGCTGGTAATTCGGGATCCGCGGCGAGGCGCAGGGCTCGGAAGAGACGTTCTGCGTAGTAGATACTGTGGGCTTCGAAGCAGAGCTACCTACAGTGGCAGTTCATCGGGATGGTATGTGCACTCATATAGAGCCCGCAAAAATACATTCTTTGATGAATCATTTCATATCATATCTCTTAGGTTTCTTGTAGATTCTTTCGTACCCTCATTCTCCTGCCGATTACGTACCTACACCATCCCGCCCGATCTCAAACTTACCCAAACCTTTCACCAACCAAAAGCCTCCAAATGCAACGCCACCTCCGCAACATCACCCTTCATGACACCGGTCTGAGCGCGCGCGACAGCGTTTCCAAGCTCGTTCCGCATGCTCCCGGGCCCGCAGCCCACGAAGAAGAGTTTCTTGTTGTTGCTGGCGGAGCGAGCTATCTCGTCGCGCACGATTGTTGCCATGTCCGGACGGCCGCTGTGCAGATCCAGGGGCTCGAAGATTGGTGTGCTGCTAAGCTGCTGTGTTGCGGAGGGAGATGTGTTTTGGTTGGTGGTGGCGGTGGTGGGGTCGTCGATGGTCGAGGAAGGTGAAGGGCTCTTGTGGATTTCGTCGTCGATTTCTTTGCTCTGTGGCATGGGCCGTGATTTAGAATCTTGTAGGTGTGTCGTGGTGATGGGTTTCTCCTCGATGGCCTCCTGCGTAACGTAGAACCTCGAGTTGATCTCTAATCTCGATCCTTCCACTCTCTGCGCCAGTTTCTCCTTCACGCCAGTCAACCAATCCCTCGCCCAGTCGAGATGCTCCTGGTGCTTCACGGCCCAAACCAGCGAGATGCGTTCGACTCTGATCTCCGAGGGTTCCGCGGCCATGATGGATGTTAGCCAGGGGAGACAGACTGTGATGCCTGACCCTCCGGCGACGAGCACAAGGTGGTCATAGAGTCTCTCGATTGGCCTGCCGAGCCCGCCGTATGGCCCGTCAATCCAGACTTCCAGGGCATTATCGGCGTGCTTCGCGCTGAAGGAATCCAAGCGGCGTGTGAATCCTGAATGCGTCCGAGCCAAGAAGGTCAGGGGTACTTGTTTGTGAGGAATTTGAAACACGTCGCCGACTTTCTCCCCTCGCTGCTTGACATTGTTCCTCCTCGAAGGTGCAGGCAACGGGCCGGAAACAATCGTAAATGGATGGTTGTCCAAAAGACTGATTCTTGGAAATCGGAGGAAGCAATGCTGCGATGGCGTCCATGTGAATCCATCGGGTGGGTTCAACACTTCGATCTTGGTCATTCCACCCGGTAAATGAGTAAGCAGGGTGGTGGCTCCTTGGAACCATTCATTCCGGATGTTCATCGGTCTGGTGTACCAGAACAGCCTTGCAAGCCATGAGGCTAGCCACAGCGCCAGTGTAGCCCATAGATATGCCCAGGAGTCTCCCAAGTTTGCGGCGTGCCAAAAGAGAAGGCCCAGATAGGTGATGGCCATCAGAACGTGGGAGAAGTAGAACGTCTCGTACACCCATTGGCGGATGGGTTGTATGGAAAGGAAGACAAGTCCAACGAGCATTGCTAGTGGTGGCACACCGCTATACTGCAGGAGACGCAAGTGTTAATGGGTTAAATTGTTTTCATCATCACTGAGACTTACCATATCGCCACCCATACGTACAGACCACTCAGCATTCAGAGTGGTATATCCATGATCCTGTCCAGGTTGATAGAAGAATGGAATGGTGTGAACCAAGCTCAAGACTAACGTGAACCATCCCACCCAGCGATGAATCACATTTAGCTTCTCATGGCTGATGCCCGTTATCAGGGTTATGACGTTCGCTTTTCCTGCCAAAGCAATCAAAATTGGCGTACACGCGTAAGCCATGAGGCCCGTCCTGGTAGCAATGGGAGGCGAGCCGTAGTGGACGTGCTTTCGATAGTATGGGCGTGCGGCGAAGGTAAGAGCGGCCAAGAACACGACCGTCGCGAGAAGAAGTGAGACTACCCCGAACGATGGAATCTCGAACACGCTCGACCCAGGGAACTCAATGCGTCGATAGGCCAGCCACCGGCCTACTGCGAGTAGTTTTTGCCTCAGCCCAGGTGCTTGGGCGTCTGACAATCGTGACACAGTCGCTTTTCGATCTTGATACTTGTGGTATGCGTAGCTGAGTATGAACAACCCGGTGATGGCAAGGTAGTAGTATGTCGCCCAACGGCCGTACTTGAATCCGTCTGCCCAAGGTATTTTCGCTTGAGACTCAGCGGCGGCAGCCGCGAATGCGAGACAGTCGGACACATTGCATCTGGGATCCGACAATGGTAGGTTCACGATAGTCGGATCTGGGGGTGGCATGTCCATATCCATTGTAAATGACTCGCTGAGGGCAAAGGAACTGCGCGCTCAGACTCAAAGACAAGCTTGATCTCGAAGTTGAAAAGAAAAGGAATGCGGGACTGAAGCCTTGGTCAAGAGTCAAGATCAAGCAAGCCATTCACGTCTTTCACCTTGTCAGCATCCCGACCGCCAAACCAAAGCACGGCCATAGGTAACGCCCTTGTCAGGCCGGACTTTTCACTCCGAAGGTTAGCATCTCCCTGACCCGCTCAACGTGGTATCCAAAAGTGCGAACAAATGCCCAGCCATTCGCATCAACCAGCTAAGATTGTTTTGGCACATGCCTGATGCTCGAGGAACGGGCCCAGACTCGCACCGCTGCGTACGAGTACCATGTATATCTTGTGCCGTGGCATGACGGCTCCACTCGGGGAATGAATGAACCAATCAAGCGCATACGAAAGTGATGTGGAAGTCCTCAGAGGGCTAAAGCATTGGCTAAGCACTTGGTCAAGCTGTAGCAAGCTTTCGAAGTGGTGTGGATCGATTAAGAGAGCAAACTTGCTCATACTACGAAAACTTGCGCATTTTTGCTCTTGAGACAGAGCATGCACGGCTAGCTGCCAAGGCGCTTCGCAGTGTGGTGGGTCATCATGAAGGATCGGCCCAGAAGAGAAAAACACCTGGTAATTAAGTGGAGGTTGTAGCCGGACGGACAGTGATAATTCTCGAAGCGGGCGTTTCGTGGTATTCCCCAATTTTGAAGACGCCCGTGGCTGTCGAATATTTCCCATTACTTGATTTTGCTAAGATGAAAGACACTGTATCCGTTGATCGGATGGACTCGAGGAAGACCCTCGCACCAATGTTCTCTGAAGGGCTCGATCCATCGATTTGAAGCTGAATGGCCAACAAACCTCGAGAGCATGGGTTGATCAAAAAATGAAGAAACAGCAAAATGACAAAGTACATAGTTTGGTATTGAAGGCGGTTTCGGTCGTTGCGCTCTCATGGTCCATTCAGAAATACTAGGTATTCAGGCGCCGTCCGTCCGTACTACCACTTCGACGCGTGTTGTAAGTTGTAAGTCGGTAGCGCGAGAGTTCCATCGCGATGGTTGTTGAGAATACTTGCAGGATGGGAGCACATCCGCGTCCAAATAACCTCCAACCCGGTCAGATTCCCTCGAGCTTCTTTAGATCCGATATGACAGCAGTCGGAGTATGGTTCGAATCTGGTGACTAATATAGATGGTCCCATCAACCACCAGAAGAGTTGCATCACAATCCTGTGAGCATTTCTCGCTCGTTTGAGATTTCCGGTAGGGTGTCAAGTTGGATTATTTTCGATTCGTCGCTGTTCTTGTTGTCTTCTGCATTCGATCCAGAGCTGAAATACCTGAGATAAACCTGATCACAGAAATTGAGTTTATTATTTCGACGTACCTGTTGTTACTCAGATAGTGCGACCCCTGGAAGGCTGAGTGCGGCAGTGAAGTCGTTTTCTCCCCTTTCGATTTTCTCTCACATTCTCTGAAGCTCATGTTCTTTGGTAACAAACTTGATCGCGCTCCAGGATCTCGTAGTTCGGCTAGGACTTGACGGCTTTGGGGGAAACACTTCAAGACCTGATACAGCCCCTTCGCGGTTTACCTGACGGTAGCAGCAGAAGCCATCACGTTGGCAAGCTGATTTAGTTCGATGCGAGTGTTTCAGTCTCATGGTGAACCTTCTACATGCGATCGAGGACTTCCATAACCTCTTCCAAATAATCGCGAACATTTCTTGATGCATTTTGACATATCTGAGCAGCCTAGAACCCTGGAGCAAGGTTCGACCACCGAAATCGATCACTTGGATGCCTGAGTCCGCTGCACTCAAACGCAGCAAATGCTTCGGCCGTTGCTATTGGAATCAAAAGCGACGAGGGCTTGATGATAAGTATCGAAGTTCGACCAGCCTATTTGTCTCAGTAGCTGTATGATAGATGTCCATGCTGCATTAACGACATTTTTGCCGGGACTTGGACACTGTTTATGCAAATATCAGGAAATGAGTCGAACGACCCAACTTCCTCGTAGAACATCTGTCCGAGCCTTCCCTACCTAGCCAATGTCAACGTGCAGAAGGAGCCCTGATCGCAGCTGTACTGCCTTTTTGCCTCGAAAATGTCTTCCTCGCCATCCTGGCCGATGATTGACCAACCCGGCTGCAAACCTGCCACATCCTACAACCATGGCAAGGCAATTCCTGCGGCACGCCCCGCCATGTAAGTTGGCCTGAAGCCAGGCTGTTTCTCCCCATCACGAACTTGCCAGGGCGACAAGGATACCTCGCATTGCCGTTGCTGCCACCGCTACTGTTCCATGGATTAATGTGTTATTTGTCTCACATTTGATCAGGGTTGAAGTGGCGCATTTGAAAACGCCTGACGCGACTTGAATAGGCACCATCATGTGACGACGCGCGAGATCACGCGAACACGCGAACCCTGCCAGGACCACTTACTATTAATTAGAGTCACTACTACATAATATCTTTCTGCTGGTAAATGCGCGCAGTTACTGCATAGTGTCTGCAAACCACCCAAACCAAAAGGCCTACTCTATGGATATTGACAATGTTCAAAATGAAAAATGACATATGGAGAGCAATCTGTGCCTGCGCTCCATCCACTACTACTCGAGCTTATTCACGTGAGTCAGTCATTTTTGAGATTTGGCGAGTAGTTGGTTCGCGTGGTTCGCGTGGTTCGCGTGGTTCGCGTGGCGGACCGATCTTTGCTTAACAAGGAAAAGAGAAAAACTCAGTGGGATAACGTCTCTTTGTCCCTCGGTGTATCAAAAAGAAGGAGCACATTCATTCGCAGAGTGCGAAGTTCCCGCTCAAACGTGCGCCCCCGGAGGAAAATATCAAGAGGCTCGTTGTCCGCCTGAAAGCGGCATTCATCCTTGCCTATAATAAGCATCTAATCCAACTTAGGAGCCGGAACGCCCTCCTTCTTCACACCGCCTGAGCCATCATTGCCACTCCCGCTCTCACTTCCGGGGCCTGATCCCGTGAACGGGACGCCCTCATGGACGCCACGATGGGTCGTCATGACACTCCCGCTCGGCATGCCGAGTTCCATCAAATCGTCCCAGTGCACATCATTCAAATACTTGAAATCCAAACCCTTAACCTCGTCCTCCTCCTTGACGCGCAAATGGCACCCAGGAATCTTATTAATGACAAACAGCAAAATACAACTGACGATGAAACTCCACGCGGCACACGTCGTCGCCGCGGCAAGTTGGTAACCCAATTGGATCCAGTTGTGTTCCCACCAGCCGCCGGCGTATGCTGCACCAGAGGCGCCGTCGAGTGCTGGCACCCAGGATGCGGCGAAGAAGCCCGTCAGGATGTCACCGACGAAGCCGCCGACGCCATGAATGGCGAAGATGTCCAGGCCCTCGTCGATGCTGATCAGGTATTTGTACTTGTTGGTGAAGAAGCAGCAGGCGGACGTCAGGAGGCCGACAAGTGCGGCGGTGTAGACGGGGACTATTCATTTCCGAAAGAGTCAGTTGTTTGTTCCCCCTTGTTTCTTGGAGAGAATAGAAGAGAAAGTGAGGAATGTTTGTGCTCACCAAAGCCAGCGGCCGGTGTGATGCCGACCAAACCAGAGATGATACCGGAGCAGAAGCCAATGATGCTGAATTTCTTTGTGTAGAAGTATTCAAGCAGAGTCCAGCCGATACCGCCTCCACAGGCGGCGAGGTTTGTATTCACGACGACGTAGATGGAGCGAATGGAGAGATTCGCCGTGCTTGCACCTAGTGACTCCGTATCAGTACTCGTCTTTTGAAACTATTTTTTGAGATTATACGAGACTCACCGTTGAAAGCGAACCATCCAAACCAGATGAAGCACGTCCCAATGCCCACTAAAAAGGGGTTGTGAGGCTTGTAATGGATCATCTTTCGACGAGTGGCGGCGTCGTGTTCACTCAATCTCGGTCCAAGCATCAAACTCCACGCCAAAGCAGAGAAGCCACTCGCAATATGCACGGGACCAGACCCGGCGAAATCATACACGCCCAGCTGGTACAGCCAACCGTTCGGGTTCCACTCGAAATAGGCGAGAATATAGTAAACGAAAGTCGTCCAGCAGAGCAGGAAAAGCATCGACGGGAAAAGGCGACCACGTTCGAGCATCGCACCAGCCAAAATCATCGCCGTCGCCGTGACGAAAGTGAAACCAAAGCACGCATACAGAATATCCGGGATATCGGAGTTGGCCAGGGACGGAGCTGCGAGGACGTTATGCAGACCAGCCAGTGAGAGGTTTCCGAGCATGGGATTCGTAGTGTGCGATTGATACAGACTGTAACCATAGATCCAGAACTGGATGCCACAAGCAGAGGCGCAAAACAGAGATTGGAATATCATCGTCAAGGCGGCTTTGCGGCGGTGCATGCCCGCGTACAGGTAGCCGATAGCGGGAGTGATTTGCCAACATAGGATTGTGCACACTAGGATCCAGCAAAGATCACCCTATTATTGAGAAGTCTGTGAGAAACACTGCGCCATAACGGAAGCATGCTGTGAACATTACCTTGTCGTATGGAGCATTCAGATCTTGGGTGATTGGGTCACCGCCCTGGGGGTTGACACTGTAGTCGGGCCATTCTGTGATGGGGGTGATTTCGTCCGACATGGTGACAACAAACAAGCGTTACACCAAAGAATCCCTTTTCAACAAGGATGAAAGAGAATGACTCTGGTTCCAGCACAAGAAGAAAGGGTGTGCGACCTTGAGTAAAAGGGCAATGAAAGACGTGAACGAGCAGAAGAGAGATCGTCAGGATGGCATGATGTTATGAAGGGTTCAACTCGGAGTGCATAATTAGGGTAACACGACTCGCCCCTCATACTTCCAGATATCCTAGAAAGCCAAGAGATAGAGCACTGATAGCTGTTGTTCCCAAAGTGGAAAGGCTATCCAGTGGTAGGCCACCGAGTGGTGATCAAGGCGAAGCCGCCTCAGACCGAAGTAGTTTCCAGTCACCATATTCGCAAACCGTTGCTGGGATATCGGGCCAGAGGAGATTAAGAACTCTTTTCATTCTCTGATGTCCTGGTTGTTTCAAGGCAAATGCCATTGCTGAGAGCTCAAGGTTCGAGTAGCAGTAAAGAATTCGAGATGCGTGCAAACCCTGGAAGCTGGCATAGATCCCTGAACCCGGGAAAGTCAAGGTGGACCATTGATGTCAGCACCCAGGCCTCGTGGCAGCCAAGGCGAACATTTCGGAGCGCAATACCAATCACAAACGCAACTGATAAACCCCATTGCAAGTGACTGATAGATCTCGCCTAATGAGGCAGTGCTAGCGCAAAGAACAGATTGATGAGCCAGTACGCAGTACTCCGTACCTCGTACCTCGTGGTGGGATTCCGCTGGGGAAAGGGGCCGAAGAGATGATGAAGTGGAGGAATTACTCAAACAACGTCTCTTATCAGTGGAGCTCAATGCCCAGACCTTGGCATCAGTTCCGCCCGCAAGGCTGAGGCAGGTTGTATGGTCTCAGAAGCCATGCGAGATAAGTACCAGGTAGCAGTGGAGCGTGGTCAAGAGATTCTTAAGCCTTGGTACGACCTTGGCAGACACCCTGCCCCTCTCTCTTGATATGTCAGTGGGCGTATCGCTACCATCCGGAAGCAGAGTGTCGATTGTCTTTGAGTCTTGACCATCCATTGATTCGAGATGGCCAGAATACATACCTAGTCGGGAAAAGGGTTGTTTTGCAAATGTTCTACAGGATCTCGGAATCTTTCAAGACTTAGCCAAGGGGTGCTTAACGCTTACAAGGTAGGAGATACATACTCCGTATGATACTCATGAACTATTTTTCAAGTCTGCCTCCTATTTGCGGATTTCGACCAACCGATTTATTTACATATGATCTATTCGCTTGCAATAGACAGGCCCTAGCGCCACCACGCCACGTGTCCTGCTGTTCCATCAGCGCATCCAGTCATAGTGCGGGAGATTGTATTTATCACTCTCGGCCGTGGCGGCACCAAACCATCTTTGCACAAATTCGGCCACCACACGCCAGGTGACAAAAGCAGAGATGGTATTCCGTAGCCAGATGGCCCAAGCAGTCTGTGGCGCTATGGTTCCCGGAATCCCAGTTGGGTCTTTTGAAAGTCCGTGATAATCGGTCTCATTATGTGCTCGTAGCCTGCGCATGCTGCATCGAAGTTGCCCCTGTGTTTGCAAATCTCGCCGGCTAGCACGCAGGCGCCGGTAAGAGCGAGAGTCGTGCCAGCACCAGTCGGACCGAGTGCGCAGCCTGCGTCACCAACGAGGACAAAACGTCCTTTGTACAGGTTCGGCTTCTTGACTTGAGCCCATTCACTGGCGTAGGAGTCTTCGGCCTTCATCATGCCTTTGATGATTTCGGTGCTCTTCCAGCCGGAGTCTTTGTAACGCTTGGCAACGTATTGCTTGAGCGCGTCGTCTCCCTGCTTCAGTGTGGCATCTCGGTCTTTCCGTGGAAGGGTACTGATGAAGCAGACCTTGGACGTGCACGAGGGGTCCTGTCCGATGGAGAGAAAGCGGCTGCCAACAGCGCTGTAGCCCTGTCCGATCTTGCTTCCTTCTATAAGATCTTCTTCCAAGGTGAAGTAAGCTGCCCAGGCGTTCATCGAGCTGATATAGTTCTCGCGAATGGCAGCTAAAACCGATTGCCCTAGTTCTCGAGGTTGCGCCATCACAGGAGACCACGAGATCATACGTCTGCGCCGGCAATTTACCATTCATAAATTCAACACTGAGAGGCCCGTCCTCCTTTTCGCCCTGTCCGATCGAAGCGACGTGTTCGCCGAAGACGTACTCGATATTCTCATTGTCCTTCGTGAGATCAAATAAAATCTGCGCCAAGTTCCCTCTGAAAACTCAAACTCGCTGACAAGACCCTGCCGGTCGGGGTCTCCCGTCGCCCTCAACGTCCCATACGGCTATCCATGCGTGTCCACGAAGCTCACGCCTTCTTACGTAGTCGTCTTGGCGCGCACGGCAGCTCCCATGCCTGGCATCTTGCGCATCACTTGTACCCCAGCAGTACGAAGGTCGATGCCTTGACCGTTGGCGTGGAAAGAGGGAAAGCGTTCAATGATTGTAACCTGCGCGCCAGCGCGGGCGAACCAGTATGCTGCTGTTGGTCTGGCCACGGAGGCTCCGACTATCAAAACGCGTAAATGCGCCATTATTGTTGAGTCTTCCGCAAGAGAACTTCACAAATCCCGGAGGAATTGAAATTCCGGCACGACATGCCATGAAAAGCGACTGGATTGCAAAACGTGGGAAGTAAGTCGAGAAGAGACAAGTCTCGCAAGACAGACGTACAATTTCCTACCGAATTAGGTGATGATCGGGTATGGTCGTATAGTAGGTGTCATACATACTCTTAGTGCGTTAAGCCTACATAAGCTTGTCGACATGGAATGGGTAGCAATCTCTTGAGCGACAATAGGATTGAAAAGGCTGATCAGGCTGTGTAGTCCCAGGGGGTTTCAGCCTATGCATTAGGCTTGAAATTGCTTGCCATTTGGCGCCCGGCTGCCCCAAGGAGACAGGGGCATCACAGTTGCACCACTCGTGCATGGGACCCAACTTTGGCATCTACTATGTGGCTGAGAGAAAAGGTGCATAGCCATTTCATCCCTTTGGTCAAATTTGAAATTGCAAGAAGCATTCATGAGTTGAGGACACTCTCCATCTGCTCCCTTCTGCAGAAGTTGGAGCAGCCAAAATTGAGAATCTACGACAGACCTCTTAACCTGAGGGTCATCATTCTGTGCAAACACGTGATGTTCGGGATACCTTCTTCTTGAGGGAGCCCAAGTCGTGCCTGCGATATCCCCAACGGCTTCACACCTCGGCGTTACCTCTCATTCCAGCAGTCCTCAGAGAAATTGAGCCAGGTGGAATGAGATGACTAGGGCGTCGAGTCTCTGAAAGATCTATACAACCAACTTTAAATACTCCGTGCAGCGAAGTACTGCCCATCTTATCGGTAAGATCCAAAGAATCGCCCCGCCATGGCTAATGAGTCGGATGCTCTTGATGCCCTGGAAAAGGAAGCCAAGGAATATGACAAGGTAAGGAGTACTGGATGGCGATGCTGATGGAATGTGGTTGCTGACAAGATTCAAGGATGCAGAAATTGATCGGATTCTGAAAGCCTTCAGGCTTGATGCGTAAGTTGCCTCACCATTCGTCTATATGAAACCCCTACTGACCTGCTCGCCAGCTATGCCGTGCTAGACTTGCAACCTGGTGTTCCCGAATCGGACATCAAGATCGTCTACCGCAAGAAATCCCTGCTAATCCATCCGGACAAGACCAAGAACCCTCAGGCGCCTGAAGCATTTGACCGGCTGAAGAAGGCACAATTAGTGCTACTAGATGAGAAGCAGCGGCAGCATTTGGACGAGTGCATTGCTGATGCCCGACAGCTACTCATTCGCGCACACAAATACACAGTCGACTCGGAGGAGCTAAAGACCGAAGAGTTCAAGGTGGAATGGCGCAAGAAGACCATTGAAGTACTTGTGGAAGCTGAGGCTCGACGCAGACGGCAGATGAAGGCCAAAATGCAAGAAGAAGGGAGGGAGAAGGCGAAAGAAGATGCCGAATTTGATGAGAGGAAGCGGAAGAGGGAGCACGAGAAGAAGTGGGAAGAGACACGTGAGCAGCGGATAGGCAGCTGGCGGGATTTCCAGAAGGGAGTCAAGAAGGGCGAGGAGCAGAAGAAGAAAAAGAAGATGAAGGTCATAGGATGATGACGATGGTAACTCTGATACCACTGTTAGCGATGGGTTAATGCCGTTGGGTCTTTTCGCTCGCATCTCTCGGGTCGGATGCATACATAGGAGGCACCACAGAATAGGGAGATAGAGATGAATAACTTGGACGGCGCTCCACGGGGGGGAACAGACTAACATGAACAAGGTCCTATGTAGCTCAGGCTGGTTATCCGACAATCTACATTAGATGCATCAACGCAATGCTAGCTGAGCCCATGCGGCGGTTCCGGGCTCTGGACGGAGTCGGGGTCGGAACGCGATTGATTCTTTCAAGAAAATGTTTCCCCACACTTCTGTCACCTTCTTGTCCCGCCTTTGGGTGCTTCACTCCGATCCCTCTACTTCCTCAAAGCCTCAAAACATCATACCGAGGGCTAAACAGCAAGTTGTATTCCAGGTCCTCCATTTATCGCATATCCCTCTTTCTCCCCGAAGACACCCACGGTACTGGCCCATGACATCACCATGAGCACGCCCTCTACATCGCTGCCGCCCAATGCCCCCATGACCAACGGCGTCGCCAGCGGCCATGGAGAAGCAGATGTAACCGCAACTGAAAACTCCCAGATAGACTCCGGCGGCGCCTCGTCGCTGCAGAATGTCTGCGCTGGATTGCATGCCCAAGTACAGGCATTTCTGTCCTCTTCGCCTCCAGACGAAGTGACCAAGCGCACGCAGGACCAGACTCGCACTGCGATGGGTGTGGTAGAAAAGGCGCTGCGGGATTATCAGTGAGTGGGAATGCGTTCTCCCCCTGCTTTATATTTGGATGTCTGCATAGGAAGAAGAAGAAGAAAAAGAAGGGAGAGGCACATACCGCGCAAAAAGCAAAGACTAATTCTGGCTTCATGCTAGGTTCGAACATGTTTCGCTGTCCTACAATGGCGGGAAAGACTGCCTGGTGCTCCTGATCCTGTATCTCTCGGTGCTGCACGCGCACTTCACACAACAGCAGCAACTGCCAGCAGCGAAGAACAACTCGCGGAAGACCAATAGCGAAGCAGAGATTCCCTTACAACCATTCCCTCAGTCCATCCCCTCCATCTACGCCAAACCACCCGACCCATTCCCCGCCGTGACCAGTTTCGTGGAATACTCGGCCCGAGTATACCACCTCGACCTAGCACATATATCGACGAACCCAGGACCAAACAAGAAACAGCGCTCCCACTCGAACCCCCCACTGACACACCCACCGCCCAAGTTCAACGACCTACAACAAAACCATGATCTGCCAGAAGCCAAACCGACTATATCCTTCCGGGACGCCTTCGCACTCTACCTCGACGCGAACCCGCAGGTGCATGCGATATTCGTGGGGACGCGGCGGACGGACCCCCACGGCGGGCACCTGACGCATTTCGACGCCACGGACCATAACTGGCCGACATTCATGCGTGTGCACCCGGTGATCGATTGGCATCTGGAGGAGATTTGGTGTTTCCTGCGGTCGCCGTACCTTAAGGATCTGGAGGATGGTGGCCCTCTGCGATATTGTGCCATGTATGATGAGGGATATACCAGCCTGGGGGGCGTCAATGATACGGTGAGGAATCCACGTTTAAAATATCATGATGAGAAAGGTGAGGAGCGGTATCGTCCTGCGTATGAGATGAAGCATGATGAGGGCGAGCGCCTGGGCCGCGAATAGTATTTCGCCTCCCCGCGGAAGGAGGGTTCCTCACACTACGGAGGACTGGCCGGTTTAGAGAGGACGGACGGGGGATGCTTGTTTATAAACAGTCTCATGATACCCATGCATCTGACTGGGCCACACCAAAGGTCCAGGGTGTAGCCCTGAGTGGAAGAGCATTGGAGAAAAAATTGGAGTCTTACGATCTATTGTTCGACCGAGTGAAGACATAGAGCATGGAACAAAGGCAGACCAAAATAGGCGGCTCTCAGTCGGTGCTTCCGCCGTTCTTACATAGACTCTTTCTTTACCTACATAGAGCATACCACGGCATCAAGCATGTCATAATACAATATATCATTTATCGGAGTCATGAAACCTCCTAGAGTCTTGGGCGTCCTTATGTTCGCCCTTCCAGTGATCTTGGGCAGTCGGTGGTATCAGGTAGACCCCATTGGCTCTCATGCTGGAATTTCAAGACCTCATTGCCCCACGACCACCAGCCTGCAGTCAAGCATCTTGCAAACAATTCAAGTGCCTCGTAACGAGGAGGAAGTTGTTGCTCGAGTAGACATTTCAGATTAGGCTTTCTTGAGTGAATATCGGGCACTGCGACAAGCACTCGGCGCCTGGGCTTGTTGTCTGAACACTGACCTTTACGAAATAACAGGCAGACTTCGTATGGTCTCCTCCAGATGCCATCAAGTTGGGTCACGGGTTCTCCGTCGGCCGTAATCTTGATCCATATCCACTCTTGGTGCAGCTCCAAGTTCAGGGCTCGAAATGTGTCGAGCACAGTCGTACGGATTGCGGCGCGGTTCGTAATCCACACTGCCACAATTCCATCTGGAACAAGATGGGTTTTGACGATTTGCACGGCTGTATTGAATGGGTTGGTCATCTGAGTTTCAGCCGTCTCATAGTGGCCAGAACGACGTGCTGATCTATTGATCCATGGTGGATCCATCAGTATCAGATCAAATGATCGGCATTTTGGAGTTTGTAATACCGGAATGCCGTTCACGAACGCTTCCCACCCTTCTTCAAGACTAGATTGGATGCAGGTGGAATGTGGTGGGACCCAAAAACCACCTGCTCCCTGGAGACACATCAGAGAGGAGTCTGGCCGGGGATTGCGCACGATCACATCCTGCACGGCCCGTAGAGAGGGAAATTCGTTTCGTAGCTCTGTTGATGAGAGGATGACGGGGACCAAGATGGGGTGCACCAGCGAACCATCGGTCACAGACCTAAATTCGTCTGGCAAGGCTCGTGCGGCACCGAAGCCTGAGTCAGTAGTTGCGTCCCCTCCAGTCAAATAGCGTCGCGGTCGGTGCCAAGAACAGCTCTGGCCGTCAATGACTTGAATAATATACGAGGTTTTGATCTTTGCCAATGACTCTTGAATCAAGCATTGCACCGAAGAATGATAAGTCCGCTCTTGAGCTGGTATTCTAGCCAACGCAACTGCCCGCTTATTGCCTCGAGGTTCGGTGCTTGAATATGGCACTTCTGGTGGTGGAACGGATGCAAGAATGAGATGATTTTGTTGAGCATACTCAATTGAAGTAGGGATGTCAATGAGGACGACTGTGTCGTTAGCATCACGGTAGAGGATAGGATCCGCCATATTATAGGCTCCCTATAGGAGACACATGGAACAGTGAGCTCGAGAGATAATACTGCACACGAGCAGAGACTTCAGCCGACCATCAGAAAAACTCGCGACTCGGCCATAATGGTCCGAGTCGGTTATTGAAGTGGAGAGTTGATGTGCTTTAGTACATAGACTGCTTCGTTCTGCGCAGGGGAGCTAAGAAGAGTAATCTCGGTCGATATTCCATCCTAGCAATAGCTGTTGCCATGAGGGACGTTTATACCTAGCATTGACAACCATGGAGATATTGAAGAGAGCGTTGACGTTAACTTAGACGTGTGGTCGTCGGGAAGGAGCTGGGCCAGCTGGGCCAGAAAGGTGCAAGTGCAACTCTCACGCTCAATTTGGAAAAGCCTTCAATTTGTAATTATTACTCGTATGTATCCTTACCCAGCACATCGGGACTCGATCCTATCCATCACAGACCTCACAGACACCACACGGACCTCGTAAAGGCCAAAGTGTCAATCAGGTTGGCCTCACCAAGTCAATCTATCGTTCCCTCCTTCCAGATCATTTGCCTGGCTGTTCCATTATTCTAACTTTGATCCTTTTATCCATCTCTTAGGCTCGCCATGTTCATGCACCAGCAGCATACCTTTTGATGGCTAGTAACCTGTAAGTAGAGGGATCGCCGAGATGTCTCTTCGCTTTCGGCAGCCCGTCCGTACGTGTGGGTTTCCCCGTGTGTTTGTTGCTATTCCTTTCAATGCCGTGGTCATGACCATCTTGAATTCCCATTTGTGAATTTTCTCTGACTTTCTGTCTCGCCTCAGCGCTTATCAATGGAGGCAGTTGTATTGCAACTATGCCATTATCCCTCCTTGTTTTTGCATTAGATACGCTTTGCACCATATGACTTGGAGGATTGTTCAAAATCTCTCCAGCGAAAACAGGGTAGCGGCAGCTCTATTTGTTCTGATAGATATGTCTCGCCAATAATGTCATAGGACAAGAACAACTATCGCATACAGACAAACTCACCGACATGCCGACTTCACCGGATCTCATCGTTGTAAATGCAAAACCCAAAGAGCTTCACCCAATCGAGGATTTCTTGTCGTCGGCCGCCGATTTTGAACACAGAGCTGGCGGCTCCTTCAGTGATCCACAGAATTTGGCAATACATGTCACTGCCCTTGTAGGGGCCTCACTCAGTTTTGTGATAGTTTTGATCGCCTTGAGATGGTTCTTGCTGATGAGACGAAGCTTTCGACACCAACTCGTCATGTTTCTGATCATCAGCGACACAGCCAAAGCATTATGGTATTTTGTCTTCTCAGTGGTCATCTTTGCCAAAGGTCTCGTCAGCACCCCGTCAGAATTCTGCCAGGCCAGCGGGTTCCTCCTCCAATTTTCCATTGAGGCCTGCGACATGGCAATCTTTATCATCGCTCTGCATTCCATCCTATACATCAAGCATCCGACGAGTCGCATGGGTGAAGGCGGACTATATCCCTACCGGAAATGGATCTGCTTTCTCTGGCTTGGCCCACCACTGCTTTCAGCGAGCTTGGCGTTTGTGAATGAGAGTACTGCATATGTAACAGCCGGAACTTTCTGCTTTCTTCCTAAACGGCCCTTCTGGTATCGATTGGCCCTGTCTTGGGTTCCAAGATATTTGATCATCAGCATGATATTAGGCATGTACATCTGGATCTATGTCTACATCCACTTCAAGTTTCGTGGCTTCGAAAACTTTGCAATGACTGATTCTTCGGACCGCTCGCGATGGGATTCTAGGCTCGCATCACCACCCTTGAACGAATCTCAGAATCTCAGCAAGCAAGCGGAGGGTAATTCAAGTGTCCCAACTCTCCTATCGGCGCCTGAAATATCTTCGCTGCCAGACTCAGGAGCTCAAAAGGAAGCGAGCACTGACCAGCAGTCCGACTCACAAACACTGCGGCCATGGGACAAGATGACATTTGCAACCACAAGGCGCCTCTCAGGAGCCACCGCTTCTCAACCATCTCTGGATGAATCCTCTGGCATGACATCACGCTTCAGTAGTGCTTGGTCGGGTGAAACACAACTCCCAGCGGTCCCGTGGTCGGTTATGGATGCAACTATGCACTCGTCACATGACACTGGTCAGAAGTCTTCAGCCTCGCCAGCTGGGACATCAGGGGATACTGATGAGCTCCAGAGCGCTTCTCCAGAGCAAGTGGGACAGAGGATCACAGTTGGAGACGGACTAACTGACCAACTAAAGCAAACTCGGGCTGCAATTCGAAAGCAGCTGCGATATTTGTTTATATACCCGCTCGTGCATATCATCATGTGGAGCTTTCCATTTGCGTCGCACGCATTGACATACAGTCACTACTACGTCATGCACCCGATTTTCTGGCTAGCGGTGGTGCAGACAGCAATGTTGTCCCTCCAGGCTGGTGTGGATGGCATCTTATTCTCCTGGATGGAGAGGCCGTGGAGAAGAGTTGATGGGAACTCTAAGCTGTCCATACCCTTCCTTAAGCGGCAGAGCAAGGCTCTCTTGGAACGGCACTGTCCTGAGAAGAACAGCCCTTCAAGGCCCACTCCCATTGCCATGCAAACGGCGCCCGTTAAACGAAATCTCAACTGGTGGGAGGCTGAAGGTCGTTGTCGAAATGATAGTGTATGGATGGGAACGAGCACGTATCCGGATACGATCTCACCAGTAATTTCTCGGCAACGAACAAGGTCGAAGAGCCCGGAGAAGCAAATGCCAAAAAGTCTGCAAACAAGGACGAGAAGTTCAGAGAAGCAGACTTCATTCATTCCAACACTGGCGCCGATACCAACGGAAACGGCTCCCAGCACTACAGGAGCTACACCTCAACCAGTTCGAAGGTCGTCCCTTGCGTCAACGAACACGATTGCTAAGTCCAGAGGCCATCAGCATAGTATGAGTGCTAATACCACTGCGTCAGCTCCACCTATAGTACCCAAGGCTGAACGCGACTCTTGATGATTAAATTCACACCGAAAGCTCAGGGCTATGGGAGTAGAGATCCCCTACACATGTAGAATGTTGTCTAACTATAAGCAATTTGCATATTTGCATCCAAAATCTGAACATGCATGGATGGATACCTAGGTATTTAGCGTGGGTTATATATCAATGATGAGAAACATTTCATTCTTCATAAGTGCGCGCGGGTGCACGTGAGCACAGCGCTTCTGTGCCGTGAATAGCCGTCCGGGTGGCCAAAGTGATCGGAAATGGGATGTAATTATGCATGGTTGGTATGGTGTTAAGGAGCCCAGAGGGGACCCCCAGGTCGCGGGCAATCAGAAGGCGAAAATGTTCGGTCCGGGGCCGCGCAGACTTGTTGGTGAGCCTCGCAGTTCGTCCCCCAGCCTTGAAGGTTCCAGGATTACCATTCGACGGTAAACAGCAGAGTCAGTCCCGAGGCGAAAATCTCGAGGAGAGGCTCGCGTGGTCGCCCGTGGCCGCCCCAGGCCGAGATTCCAGCGGCTGCGGCGACAGCCCGGCGTTTCTTTCTCTTATTGCCGACGGCGGAAGCACAAGGAAATGAAGCGCCTCACGCCCACATCTAACTGAACTCCCCACGTCACTAGCACTGCTAAACACTTTCCTCCTCTGCCCTTCCTTCCAGCACTCGACACTCGAATAGTACTCGCATTCACCTCCCACGGCATGCCCTGACTGCCGTTGAATGCCTTTGCAAGGTGCAGGCCATGCAGCAACAACATTACAACCCCCACAACCATCCCAGATGGAGAGCCGAGGTTCCACCAGACTCCTCGAGGAGCCACCAACTCAGAGGATTTTTGCCAGAAACGATGCTCCGATGACATTACAGGCCCCTGCGAGTCGACAGGCTCAGAACGTCGACAAGAGAAGTTTAGATTATCTTCTACGCACCGGGTTTGCTGGTGGCCTGGCAGGATGCGCGGTAAGATTCCTCTGTGCTACACCTTCGAGGCTCGGTTCCTCCCCACTTCGTCAATGCTAACAGGACTGATAGGCCAAAACCGTTGTCGGGCCCCTCGATCGAGTCAAGATCCTTTTCCAAGCGTCGAACCCCCAGTTTGCCAAATATACCGGAAGTTGGTTCGGCGTGGTGACGGCGATGAGAGATATCAATAAGCAGGCCGGTTTGCGCGGCTTGTTTCGTGGCCATTCGGCTACTCTCTTGAGAGTATTCCCATATGCTGGCATCAAATTCCTCGCCTATGAACAGATAAGAGCTGCGGTCATCCCAGACAAAGCCCACGAGACTCCCGTCCGCCGATTCCTTTCGGGTTCGTTAGCAGGCATCACATCTGTCTTTTTCACCTACCCGCTTGAAGTTATACGTGTGCGACTGGCCTTCGAGACGAAGCGAGACTCGCGGTCGTCCTTGTCGCGAATATGTCGACAGATATACCACGAGCAGCCTCCCCAACCAGAGATCCTCCCCGGTAACAGTCCCGCTGCAGTCGCTTCCGGTATTACACGTGAAGCAGTTCCCAAATCTGGCCTCGTCAACTTCTACCGGGGATTTTCTCCCACTCTTTTAGGAATGCTTCCATATGCAGGCATGTCTTTCTTAACCCACGACACAATTGGTGATTTTTTCAGACAACCAAGCCTTGCACCTTACACCGTTCTGCGATCTACCGCCTTGGGCCCCATTCCGCTTGCAGACGCGAAGAACCACTCTTACCAACGGGTGCAGTTGAATGCAGCAGCAGAACTTACATCAGGTGCCTTGGCTGGAATTGTTTCACAAACCGCCTCGTATCCTCTGGAGGTGATCCGCCGTCGCATGCAAGTCAGTGGGGCAGTCGGCGATGGCCATAGATTGAGTATTGCAGAAACAGCACGCAGAATATTTGCGGAAAGAGGCTGGAGAGGGTTTTTTGTCGGTCTTACAATCGGTTATGCCAAGGTTATTCCCATGGCTGCAACAGCGTTTTATGTTTATGAACGAGGAAAATGGGTCCTCGGAGTTTGAATCGAACAGTTTGGTTTCACCGTCAAATGTTGTATGAGATTGCGATTCCAGGTGGGCACTAGCTAAGAAGCAGTTCTGCGAGGGGAGCAAACTGAATTTGAACGACCTTCTGAGGGATTGGCCTCCTCGAGGAGCACAGTCTGGGCCTCCAACGCAGAGGGACAGAGAATTCAGCCTAAGAACCCACAGAATGGGGCATCAATTCACCGTGGCTTACAACAGATACTGGAACTTTGCGACACTACGTAGATTTCTGTCCTGGCAATCATGACGAGCGGTTGCCTTGCGAAGATATTTTACGGTATATCGTTGAGCATTGTACGCGATTGAACCAACAGGACACCGCTAGCTCAGCTTGTGTTGATGCCAACGTGACGGTTGAAACGGAGGCATGACGTGTAAATCGAAGCAGGAAGATCGACTCCTTTATCAGTGATGAGATTCCGAATTGGAGCCTGAGTTCTTCAGGGCGACAGAACACCCACCATCTTTGATGCTTTGAAAGGTATCTCAAGATGATGAGGCTCCGAGGTTCGAGGGAAGGCGGTCAGAGCTTGTATATTCTACCCTCGGTTTTATTCTCAAGCATTGTCTTTGGGGAAAATATAGTTGACTTATACATTTATACCGTGGTCTCCGAGGGTAGGAAGGATGGTATCCAATAAGTCGTTGGTACTCACTATCTTCCCGATACACATCTGCCCTTCAGAAGGTGAGATGTGCGCCACTTTGTCCTGATGTCTCTCGTTCGTTGTTTAGAAGATCACTCTTCTACTTCTTGACCGTTACCGACTTGAGATATTAATTGACATCCTTGTTGTATAACTCCCTGGACCTAATATATATCGACATGTACCTCGCTGGAGTTGCCGAACGAGTTGGATCGGCAGCCTCGCGGCGCCAGGCTTCTCGCATAATGGCGCCACTTCCAAATAATCCAATACTACAGTATGTTGCAGCTGTCTGTGCTTTGGACATTGGGATGGCCGCTGCCATCGGAACGTTGTGCGAAGAACTTGGTCCGACCACTCGAAAGGACAATCACGATCACAGTACCTATTTTGCCGGGCGCATTCATTAATACAATGTGATTATTGCATGCTTACCTGCAGGCATGACGCTTTTGTATCCGCTGCATCTGTGGGAAAGATCTAGCTAGGACGTTCATGCGAATGAGGTGCTTATTGCTAGTAGGCATTGCAAGTGGAATTGCGTACCTTCGGAAAGGTGTCGATATCAGGCTAGGAGATATTGTCATCAACCAACCAACTGGCACCGCAGGTGGCTTCATACAGTAGGATAGAGGTAAGAACGTTGTTGGCAGCTTTGAATGCAAGGGCTTGCTCGATGCACCTCCTGCTCAATTATGTTCTTCGATTGCCCTTCTGAAGGCGACGCACAGGCTTTGTCAGAGCCAGATAGCAGGCAATATTTCCAAGATGTGCTCTAAGTTCCCGGCAATAGTGGATTACGATTGTCCAAGCCCCCAACATCACCATGACCGCTTATACCAAGCAATGTTCTATTATCTGGTGGGGTGCACCAATTATGATGACTGTCCTTTGGAGCAGATAATTCTCCAGAAAAGACATTGGTTGATCAATCATCACGGATTGAGAACCTTTGGGGACTTCTTCAATTGAAGGAAAGATCTCTGACCGTTACTTGAAAGATAACATTGAAGAATGGCGTGGCCTACTTACAAGCAGCTCTAAGTGGACGTTCCTTGGTCTCGCTAGACTCCTAAGTATGCAGGAAGGTTTCTCCCTACCAGGATTTCGTCCTCGCAAAGAACCACGCATTGGTATATACAGCGATAGGCAGAGGTTGGAGAACCGTTCAGGAGCTACTTCATGACGGTGCAGATCCCCACCATCTGTCAACATACTGATTGTGTTTTGATATTGTTAAACCTTGACCATCCACCTCTGTTTCCGAGCGGCTAGGAAGAAGAGCGCCATTGCATATCGCAGTCTTGGGAAATCAAGACAGCACCGTTCGAATACTTCGACAGAAAGGAGCTGACATCAAAGCTCGTACCTGGTCTTGGAAGATCCCGCCTTTGCGCCTGGCAGTAGCTACCGGTCATCTCCATATGGCCGTTATACTGCTCTATTATGGAGCCGATATTGAGGCCAAGTCCTGGACCTCTGAACGGGGGACTCCTTATCATGTGGCTGTTGCATGCAAAAATACCGCCATGGTCCCGATCTTCATCTAACAAGGAGAATATCTAGAAGCACACGTCCATAATCCGACGGTAAGCAGATATCGCATGGAGCCAATGCTGGCGTTGATCCAGACTCGTGTCGACTATCTATGTGCCATGGTCCATGGAGTATTTTAGTATTCAAAAAGACATGCTGATGAGGCTTTGGCTGAGGATTTACAAGACTTTGTAGCGAAAATCGGACAAGAACAGGGAGAATGGGACTTGTTTCAAGATTGGGACTATTCTTAAGTCGCGAAATGGCTGCGGAGCTGAGTTGGTGTATTCTTCCACGCCGCTGGAGGCCATATAGGTCGTGTTCAAGAATGCCTCGGCCCTCTCCTATTGCTCCTGTTCTTTATGATCAAGCCAAGATAGTTCAAGGAATTCTCAATATTAGCCAAGGGTTTGAGGCGAAAGACTTCTTCCTTGCTCGCAAGATCGCTGGCACATCTGGTCGTGAAGGCGTACGCAAGGTAATTTGAGCATTGGGAGCCGAATATTTTCACGGATCCAGCTGTCTGATTCGTCGTACCACCTACAATCCTTATACTTTCGCTCTGGTAAGACCAGTATAGACAATTTTGTCGCTTTACATGTGACATGAGTTGGGGAAATACTGGCCAGCGACTGTGTTACCAGAAATGACAAAGTTTCATGCATGCTAATGTCCCCAGCTCGTTTCTAGGACCAGTATGGTCTGTTTGGCTTCCAGGTCCGACATGTTCTGGATACCTTTACGCCCTCCATACTACACTGGGCCTATTTGCCAACTTGCGATCATACGGATATTGCACACTCTGGCTCCTATGTAAGAAGGAATTGAGGGGGGAGTTACTGGAGAGTGTCCACATCCTTGACATAAAGTTGTCGGAGCCACAAGCTTACTGGACTGTACGCTTGACAACGGGCAGGACAATTTTGCTCCCAGAGAAGAATGTATTCTTCCCCCCAAAGCGCTCCTGAGTCCGGTCAGGCCCTTCATGCCTCATCACGGCGAGGAGCGTCTCGCTATCTTTGCCGCCTAGCTCGATCTGGATGCGGTGGCCTTTCTCATATACCATACTTGTCGGTTGAACGGGCATTTCTATGATGTAGCGCTCGCTGGGCTTCACAGGTGCCGGTTCTTGTTGGCTGAGAACAACGAAATGTTTCTTGCACCGTTGTGTGTCTTGCTCGCGATGGGACAATCGCATGTATCCGCGGGTTACGGAGACAGACGGCTCGCCGTGATTTCCCTCGAACTCAACCAGTTTGCCGTCTGGTGCAATATTTGTCATGGTTAGGAAGATATCCATGTCTTTGGCTTCTGTGGACACATCCAGAACCAGGTATGGGAACCCCAATACCTCTAAGTCCTCCTCGAGTGGTTCGGTCGCGAAGAAACTTAACCCCTGAAGACCTTCGTATTGAGCGATCACGGTGTCGCTTCCACCACTGCTACATCTGCTCTGAAGACGACCATCAGAAGTTAAGAAGAAGTCTCTGTATTGCGTGTCATGGGGTGGGAAGTCTTCTTCCGTACGGCGATATCTGCTCGAGCCTTTCCTGATCAACAAATCAACTCTGGGGATCCCGTCCAGGGAACCGCCATCATCCTTTAGGAAGTGGTCCAGAAACTGTTTTTGCCGAGCCAGTCCCTCTGTCCCGTAGTACGCGTGAATGTGATCGCCAGAATGCGTCTCCAGATACTTGACCTTCGAGCCTGCCCACATATATCCCAAGATATTGCCAGGGGCATGAATCTCCGTGTCCATCCAGTTGGCCGAGGAATAAAACGGTACTAGCATCTTCTCAAGTCCTCTGAGGCGGTCGAGAGTTGGAAATGGGCCGTCGCTGCGAAATTCCCAATCGTAGCATTTCAAAAAGTCGACACGTTGAGTTTGAAGTTCCTCTTCTGACACGCCTTCCGATCGGCCATGTTGGTATGGCACCACACAGTTTTTCCACCAGTGGGCCAGGAAATTGGCATTGGACAGTCCGCCCGGTCGAAATAGTGAGAGGAATAAATCACTCCCTGCTTCCCATGGTACCAAAGCTTTAAGAGAAGGTGGGTTCTGTTGCCCTGCCTCCCAGCAGACCATTCCAAGATAGCTGATTCCACTCATACCTACTTTTCCATTGCACCATGGTTGAGCGGCGCCCCATTCAATGGCGTCATATAAGTCTGCTTGGTGTTAGCAGAGATTTAGAGCAGATTGCAGGATGAGAACGCCCACCGTTACCCTCCGCATCCTGGCCTGTCTCAATTGTTTTTCTAAGCCCCCACGGATCCAGGACACCTGGCGTTCCGCCAATGCCCCGACAATCAATCCTCACGACAGCATATCCATATTCCTTGGTCTGCATTGTGTCAGTACGCGCTATCCTAAGTGCTTCCAAACTTCAGAAGGCTGCGGTATACGTACCCAAACAAAAGGATCAAGGGCTTCTAGAGCGGCATCGGGACCCAAAGGTTTGATTTTCGAGTTCATCCTGGCATACAAATCTGTCTGCGGCAAACCCCATTCGAGGGCATGGACGTCTTTGCCATAAGGGCACATGGACAGCAGGACGGGAACCTTGGCTCCTTGTTCAGTGGACAACGGCAGGAAAATGTCGGCACAGAGCTCGCTGCCGTCGCGAGTAGGTATATAGACGTCCTTCAATCGAATGTAGAGGTCATCCCTCATAGACCTGACCGTCTCGCGCTTCGGTAGTGGTAAGTGAGGCATCATCAAGTAGAAGCTATTTTGCTGTGTCTCTCGGTTCACCTTAAGAGTTCGAACGAGAGCATATGATACGACTTGCCACGGAGCAGGTTCACTCAGTCACCGCTATCAGGAATCCCAGAATCATTCTCTCCCTTCATGTGATGCAAAAAGAAAGGAACATAGCTCAGCCTTTATACGAGGTCCCCCGCCGGAAGCCCGGCCCCCCCACGAAGCCGTAAAAGTGTACGAACTCGCACGTGCGACAAGGCGGGCGAGGCTGTACTGGTAAACAGTGCTGGGCATTGCTGAACTCGAAGAAAGTCCATGTACGAGCGGAGTACGAGATCAGGACGAGGTCGGGACGAGCGGCGGACGAAATACCAATGGTGTGTGTTTGTGTTTGGTGGACATCAGGAATTCCAAATCATAGAAACTAGCAGACTACACCAATGCTGGATGCGCCTGATGTCGCAGATGCTTGATTCGCAACCTCGTCCGGATAAGACAGCTGTAGATGTGTGTCCTTCATGAAATCGATAGTTGGACAGATCATAAACATTCAATCCTGATGCTGGACGCCACGTATCCATGTTCGAGAAATATCTGACGTCTTTGGCCATCTCGTACTCTTACCTTATCTTGCCTTGACTCTGACAGCGTCATCCACTTCCGTAAAGCCTCGAGATATCTAGAGGGCCATGAAAACAGCGCTGATACTGAACATGATCTTCGTATTCGCCGATGCATATTCTCGTGACCATGGGTCCAAGGCGAAGAGAAAGGGGGGTTCAAATATGGTTCACATTGAACCACTTAATTACGGTGAAGTGAATTGCACAAAGGTGAACGTCACGTGAGCCCTGAATGATATCCCTCTTTTGCTGGGCATCGTAATCTGATTAGTGCACCTAAGAGGGTCAGAGAAATGCAATCACCTTCGGTATCTAATCAGTGAATTTTACATACTATTGGTGACTGGTTTGGCAACTTCGAGAGGCTCATCCTCCACTCCCATCTAATTCGAGAAACGCGGCAAGGCTGTGCCAAGGATCGCGTAACACGTGCTGATAGGCAAGAGCCGACCTAATTGTCTCTCTTATCGACCAAAATAAATTTTGTGGGGGAAACATATTAATGGTTTCGCTGCACAAGCCTCGCCGCGGCTGGAAATTTCACACTCTAGAGCCAAGTCGAGGCCACATCCACAACATGTCGAAACGCATAGCTGACAACGAGGAGTCCATTGAGTCTCTTAAAAGTGGCCAACGCCCCGAGCCTGGCGACGATGAGAAGCCTGCGATCGACTACGAAGATCCGTACGAGGATGAATTCGACTCGGAGGACGAGGTGATGGAGGCTGGTGTAGATGGACGGCCAGACGCAGAAAGAGAAGCAGAAGAGTCAAGAGATGTCATGGATGTGGATTCTAAAGAACAGACATTCATACCGGGCCGATCAATACTACAACCAGGCATGTCTCTGACGCCCGACCCCTCCACCTATGAAATGCTCCACGTTATGTCGACGACGTGGCCGTGCCTGTCTTTCGATATTGTACCAGATAACCTAGGAAGCCAACGCAAGCAATATCCTAGGACATTGTATGCGGTTGGCGGAACTCAAGCTGAATCAGCACGGGCAAAAGAGAATGAGTTGTACGTTTTCAGACTCAGCAGTCTTTCCAAGATGGACCGAGGCGACCAGACAGATTCGGACAGCGACAGTGATGACGATGACGATACTTCAGATCCAATCCTGGAATCCAGGTCGATACCACTGCCCAGCACCACCAACAGGATACGGGCATTCCAGCCGTCATCTACATCCAACGACCTCAGCCAAATACCACAAACGCTCACAGCGAGTTCGCTCGAGAATGGCCAAATTCTAATCCACGATGTCTCTCCATACCTCCAATCACTCTCAACCCCGGGCTTCACCCTGCCACCCAACGCATCCAAGCCCCTCAGCACTCTTCGCATGCACAAGACGGAGGGCTACGCACTGGACTGGGCGCCAGCCTCATCACACCCCAACGGCCGACTCCTTTCTGGCGACAACGCGGGCCAGATCTTCAACACGCAGCGCACCGAAGGCGGGGGCTGGGCCACCGACACGCGACCTTTCATGGGCCACACCGACGCAGTAGAAGAGCTCCAGTGGTCGCCGAACGAAAAATTCGTCTTTTCGTCCGCAAGCTCCGACGGCACGGTGAAGGTGTGGGACGTGCGCAGCAAGAGCCGCAAGCCCGCCGTGGACGTCAAGATCAGTGACACCGACGTCAACGTGATGTCCTGGTCGAAACAGACCTTCCACCTGCTGGCCACCGGCGCGGACGACGGCCGCTGGGCTGTGTGGGACTTGCGGCAATGGAAACCGCAAACAGGGCCTGCGTCTGACTCGCAACTGCGTCCGAGCCCCGTGGCGGACTTCCACTTCCACAAGAAGCCTATCACATCGATCGAGTGGCACCCCTCGGACGACAGTGTGGTGGCAGTCGCATGTGCGGATAATACCACGACGCTGTGGGACCTGGCCGTCGAGCTCGACGATGAGGAATACGGTAAAGAGACTGGAATGGGCTTGGGCGAGGGCGCCGAGAAGGTGCCTCCACAGCTGCTGTTCATTCACCACGTCGAGGATGGGAAGGAATTGCATTGGCATCCGCAAATGCCTGGCACCGTCATGGTCACCGGCGGTGTGGGATTCGGTGTTTTCAAGACAATCAGCGTTTGATACACCGTACTCTACTAGTAGCTAAAGATGAGGAATGCAATCAAATCCCGTTTGGCCGGCAGTCACGAGTTATGTGACGATTACCAGCGCCGTGAGTTCGAGAATCAAATGGAGAATGCAGACGCTCTTCACGCAAACGGCCGAAGTGATTTCGATATCTGATGTTGATTCCTTCACTCATTAATCATACTTTTCACCACTGCAACCCAAATGTTTCACTGTGTTGAAACTACGATTTCAAGATGTTTCTAGTCCGTGCTCTATGGCGACTATATATTTCTTTCTTTGCTGCTAATATCCACATCGATTCTTCCTATATTACTACATATCTCGCAATCACCCTCAGTCGCCCTTCCATACATATATCCAACCAAATAGCCTAGAGTCTTCAACTGCACCCAGACTCCTTGCCCTCTTCTTCGGCACACCTCTATATTACACCAATATCAAGCTTGCCACTGATTCAAGACGACAATTACTGAAGCCTGCAGAGAGATGTACGCGCTCCGAGTGGCAGACATACCGCCGCAACGCAGCAGTGAGCAGGAGCACAAAGACGGCGCAGCCTCTGCTGGACCTTTCGGGGTAGACATCGATTTCGAGGAGAGCAAACTCGACCTGTCCCTGGGCAAATTCGGCACCAAACCCAAGAAGACGTCAAAAGATGACGCCCGGGCGAAGAATACCGTATCGATCGAGGGCTCAAAGCAGCTGCAGCCCACGATCCGGCAACGCAGGCGTCTACTAAAGAGCCCACGACAGAACCCGGCACTTGGCAAGCAGCCCTGCAATGACATCTCCATTCGGTTGCGAGATCCTGAGAAGCACCATATTCACTTCACGGAAGACTATCCTGACCCTCTGGCAGGACGGGCAGAGGATTGTTCTCTCCCACCAGAGCGAAGTACAGAACCTGAGAAGCCAGAGACTCATATTGAAGAGAGCGCGCCGAAGGGGGAAGAAACCAATATGTTACCAGCAATGCTCGGAAATAATGCTGCGCGCGAGTCGCCGGAAAGTGAACCTGCCAAGCAGCTCGAGGACCCAAAGCATCGGATCGTATTGGATCATCAAGATGCGGCAAGAGAGATGATATCGACGTCGACGTTCTTGAGGGGTCTTGCGCGGGTCAAGAGTATTTCAGCATCCCTCAGAAGCTCGGCATGGACGCGCAGAGACGCGCAGTCGGGAACCATTGAACGGCCACCGGCTTCGAAGGCTGACCCATTCGCTTCCAACGACTCGGACACACCAACAATCGGCTTTTTGACTGACGAAGCCATGGAACACGACCGGGTGCGCTTCGCCAACGCTTTTCGGTCGCGAGAAGCAGTGCGGCAGCAGCAACAAGAACGGAAACAACAGAAGTCTGAGAGTTCCAGATCCGCAGCATCCGCCACCGTCCTTCGAGGAGGTGGAGGACCGGGTCGTGACAGTGGTAGTGGTAGTGGCAACATCAACAACTGGGGATTCGGAGGGATGCCTGACTGGCCGTTCAATATGAATGAGCAAATGCGGCAATTTCATGATGACCCAGCGTTTGCACCCTTCCACAATAGCTATGAGAATCATTTAGACGATGGCACATATGAGTATGTGCATGAATTTGACTATGATTCACAGCGCGATGGTCCAATTGGAGGGTTAGGTCGAGGCGGTGGCCAGGGGAGTGGTACGATAGGAGGCCGACAAGGAGGCCGACAAGGTGGCTTGTGTGGTCTCTTTGGACGTCGCTTTCGTCCGCCACCTGAGGCAGCTGGGGTTGGACGAGGAGACCCTATGGACATGGAATTTCCCTGGGGAGGGCCGCCCCGGATGGGCTTTCCTGGAATGGGCATGGGGATTCCGGAACTGATGGGTCCTATGGGACGGGGCGGCCGCGGAATGGCCCGACCTCCTAGGGGTGGACTCGGAGGAAGGGGAGGACGAGGAGGCTTCGTCATGGGACCCAGAGAAATGGGAGGACCCGGCGGCTTTGGCATGGGATATTGTGGAATGGGAGGACAGATGGCGATAGGATTTCCCGGTATGGGGGGCTTCGGTTTCGTGGCGATTCCGATTGGCATTGCGGAACTAGGGGAGGGATGGCGAGGAATGGGCTCTGGTGGCAGCGGTGGTGAAGGTGGTGAGAGCGAGAACGACAATCACAGCAGTGATTCGGGCGATGATGGAAGACGTGGCGACGGCGAGGGTGGCAGAGGTGTTCCACCAGCGGGAGACCTCGATGCAATGAATGCCAGGGACCGCCGACGTCCTCAGGGCGGCAGACACCCTCATTAAGCCAGAACATGGAGCGGCGTGCAGCGTAGCAAAATCGAAACAGGTGAGATGATGTCGATGGTGCTGGGAAGTGGGTGCTTGAATACATCTCAACGGCTTTGCTGGTATACGTATCGGTATCGATGAGGACACTCTCGAGGTCCAAGGAGAGAGCAGTCGTGTATAGAAGCGAGCTGCGGCGAGAACTACTTGCCAACGCACATCTGTCAGTACCAAAAGTCTAGCAACGAATCTACGTTAAGAGGTGCAAGTGAGCAAGCGTTTCCTCTGCAGAAGAGGGGTCGGACAGTGCTAGAGGTCTCTCACCTGCTTCAATGTTGATATAGACAGCATTGATGGCAGTTTCCAGCGGAGACTCCTAGCACGCGAACCCACAGATCAAGGCGAAATCACCAATCCTACTAAGCCTCTACCGTCTGCGAGCTTTCTGATTTCGGCAGTCGGCCATATTCTCAATGCAGGCTCACACAGTAGACCGCAGTCACTCCAGTCACAAACTTCTAATATTGGCAGCGTCTGGCGGTCCACAATGAATGTGATTCTGACACGTTCCGGATCCATCAGATCTACGAGGCTGGTCTCTAGGCGGCCACCATTTGGCAGGTATGTTGAACCCGAACCAGGCACTGTGCCTGGTAGCTCCGATGCAGAATGAACTAACGAACACCATGTATATACGCCAGTGCGAGACCATACTAAGTAAGCCATGCTTCTGCGCCAGATCCGTTGGTGATAAGGCATCGTTGTATAGCATGATCAATCTGTGCCATTCCAAAAATAGCGATCGTACGGTAAGAAACGCGGGCTTTTGCGAGTCCATTCGTTCACTTCCTGGGCCCGGAAGACAAAATGCCATCGGCATATTCTGTAAAGTGCAACACGCGCAGCAACAAGGTGCTGAAAACGGCGGGATAGCTTGGGCTGTTCGAGATCTTCATTCATGTTGCGTCGGCGGTACATCGCTCTTGGCGTCATGAGCATGGACAGCATCATTTCCAGCTGCAGGTACATTGGCTCAAGATAGAGGTGGACAGCCTCCGCACAAGAGCTAGTAGATGGCAAGAAGGCCATTGTGGATCGATCCTCAAGTATACGGAGCCCCGCTCCTAGATGCTTGACGCTTGGGGGTGTCATCTCCATTGGATCCTGGAATGCTTCGTACCCGACGAAGAGGAAGCAGGACATCAATACTGCTAGAGTGCTAATTTCCGGTTGCGGGTGGACCAGCAAATGAAGTGCCGAAGAGAATGCATTAGATTGTAAACGGGAAAGGCCATGCACATCATCAGGGGAGCAGCTAGCAGCCTCCTGTCTGGTTGCAAGTGCTATGGTCATACAGCGGACGGCCGGTTCGGCAAGCGCCATCTTTCTAATGAAAGAATCCCAAAAGCGTTGCGTAAATGTAGAGAATGCAGCGAGAATGGGGCTCGTTTGTTCGTTAAAGAATTGAATCGCTCGCCGCTCCTGGGGATCTGTCGCAAGGACCAAGATGGAGGTGGGTTCGAAAAGCCATGTCTTTGGCGGCTCGTACCATCCACAAGACCGCTTCCCGAATTGACACCGTTTGCATGTCGGCTTTGTCTCGTCACTTTTGACACGCCGTGGCCTGCAGCTCCTGCACCCTGTTTTGGATTTGTTATGGAATTTTCGGTGATTGTTTCGTCCCACCAGATCATCACATCCACTTCAGGCGAATTCATAGATACACAGCAGGCAGAGAGTGAGATAACGAGGAAGAAAAGATGAAACGGTGTTCTCGGGGGCTATTAGCCGTCTGGTTCTGCGAAACATAATCTGGAAAGTCAGATTCTATTAATCTACCATCCAGAGATGGTTGCGAGACCAGGTATCTCCTCTGACGCAAAGGCAGGGCTGGCAAGGAGTGAACCGTATAAATATGACCGTGTTTGGCCAAATTGATCCATTCTCTTGAACCTCGAAGGCCATGCAAGATTTCACAATCTGACCGATGGATGCCAAGCCGCTGATTTATATCATGCATGGGGCGTGGCATAGTCCTCAGTATTTCGAGGTCGCAAAGGAACGGCTTGAGGCTTTGAATCATACAGTCATCTGTCCCAAGCAACCATCGACCGGTGCGATTCCCCCAGTGGCGACTTTGTATGATGATGCCGTCCAGGTTCGAGCCGAGTTAGACCTTTAGGTTGAGGATAGATCAAAGGTATTTGTTGTGATGCATTCCTACGGAGGTCTGGTCGGATCAGAGGCCGCGGCTGGTCTGGGTCGGGCTGAGAGATCAAAGTATGGCCTGCAGGGTGGAGTCATCGGTCTCATGTATGTCTGCGCATTCATCTTGCCGCTGGGACATCATTTGTGCACTGCCCTTGGGGGAGAACTGGCGCCGTTTATCAAAGCAGAGGTAGGCTCAAGACCAACGTCACCCCATACTTCATCTGACAGAGTGTATTCTTAGACCGACGGAAGTTGCAACCCGAACAATCCAGAGCATGACTTCTACAACGATTTATCCCCCTCCGAGCAAACATTCTGGGCTTTGAAATTGCAACATCACACCGTAATTGCTCAGAAGACCCCTTTGACAAAAAGAGCCTATACTGAGATCACTGTCAGCTCCTTGTATTGTGAGAATGACCAGGCGCTTCCTCTTTGGCTTCAGGAAGCCATGGTGAAATAGTCTGGATCGAGAGTGCAAGACTGAGATGTACGGCAGGACACCCACCGTTTCTCAGTCAGCCATGCATCTTTGTGGAAAGAATTGTGGAGGCTGTCAGAGTGGCCTCGAGTTGCACTCCAGATTCGTTCAAGTGACTCTGGACATCAAATGCCCACCTGTCGCGGCATTTGTGAACAAAGCATGAACGATGAATAAATAGTCCACCATCATCATGATTGACCCTTTGGGTCAAATTCAGAGTCTAGCTGGCACGCATCCAGATTGATCCGATCCTGGGGTGTATTCATAGACATACAGCCTTCCCACCACAATTTCTGGCCTGGCTCATCAAAAATGTAGTCCCACCAGAGGAATGTAGACATCAGTTTGCGAAAGTCTGACCAGGTATGCCTGTACGGCGATTGAGAAAGATATTGGCCAAGTTTCTGGATATACCACGTCCTGTTCACGGTGAGCTCCGCTGCCATGGCTCCGAGCATAGAGGCCCAAAGGATCAAATCAGAATGATTGGTAGCCTTCATCACTTCTGTAGATGTGTTCAGGTACTTGCTGCCAAGAAATTCGTAGTTCTCGATCGCAATACGTAATGCATTTGAGAGCCTTGGCTTGGTCTCTGTAGTTGCCGGAAGGGGAAAAATTACCATGTCATTGTAGATGAGTGCAGTCCATCGACAGATCTCACGCAGGCAATCCATTTCGCTTGTCCCCATCGTAGGTGGAGGGTTAACTGACAGTAGCGTGTGCTGTGCCTCGTTTGCAGCATCTGCAACGTCAAGAAGGCTGAATGCAATTGCTTTGCACCGTTGGAACAAGTCTAAAGCAACGGTGACATCTTCTATAGCTTCGAGTGCGCCTGCGAGATCTTGATCGATGAATTGGATATATTTAAATCCAGTTCCCAAGACCCTCAGCATATCCATGGCAGCCTGGTCGAGATCACACTGTCTTGCGCACAAGCTCGTAGAGTTCGGGTACACCCAGGAAAACGCAGGTGGTATGCCCAGACGAGAACTAGCTTGCAAATCGGCGCTATCCAAAGACTTTTGTTAGCAGAAACCAAAAGCGAGAGAAGGATTGAGCAGACAATTGCAGGATAGATACCATTCCATAATCACGGATGTTTTTGATACCACCTCGCTGGACGACTGACTGTAACATGCTCTGCATTGTCGCCGGCACCATCGTTAATCTCGCATAGACATTCAAATACTGGGCGGTTGCTAGAGGTGACGCTCGGTATAGTTCGGGAATTTGCGAAGGGCTAGGGTCTGTAAGCATGCCTGCCATAACCATTGCCATGAGAAGCGCGTCCGAGGCCGGCCCTTGAAGATTTTTGAGCGCAGTCATCAAAAGAGCTAAGCCCTGATTTTGATGTTTGAGGCGCAAAATTTCCACGTCGTTGGGTAATGATGAATTCCTGGCATCTGCTCTCACAATGTTTGCAGCTCCAGCAACCTGAAGATGGTACATTAGTGGCCATTCAAGCCCAATTCGTCTCCAAGAGATTTTGATCGTCGCTATGTCCGACTCCCTTGTTGAAGATATCAAAGTTGGATGGACGCACTCGTACACTAGAATTTGTAAGTTCTCAATGTTCTGGCATAGAGTTTCAAAAGCTTACCATATTCGAGACAACGACGTAGATAGGGCGGGAGCGGTCCAGTCGGATATGATTCAAATGGGTCGACTTTGTGCTGGCCCAGGAGGGACAGGGGGCTTGGTGAGTACTCGGTCTTGAGAGCTCCATCTTTTGTTACCATGTTTAATTCCATGATTGCTCCGATTTGCTCATCATCGAGAGATCTGCCCTCATTTACCTTCCTAGCCTTCTTCCTCCTTCGCATATGGGTGATCCTTGCAGCATGAGATCTGGCTTGGGACATTCGCAGGTCCTGGTCACCTTTTGTCTTGGCTGAAGGATTTCGCATAGGCATGGACACAAAATGGAAGAGTCTTTCCCCCTCGTGGTCACCCATCTTGACCAAGAATGCAAATTTACGACTGAGTGGAATGCATGAGGCATAGAAAATTATGAGTTTGAAGAACCGTCAGAGGTCTAAGTTGAAATCATAGGAGTCAAAGGGTTGATCGAAGCGGCTACCAGTCTACCGTGCGGAATTGCGACGATGGATGTCTGCGCTAACCCGGGTCAGCTTAGGTGACCTCGCCCAAGCTATTAATAAAGTCTCCGTACCCCAGATGGAAGCAATGATTCCTCCCCAAACCTCCCTACCTTAGATGCTGAGTACCTGAGGGAGGTAGAGAGAAATATTCATTCAGGCATTGGAAGATAACTCCATGCCAGCACCATGGCCGTCGCGACATAGATTAATCATCATTACCTTTAAAAGGATTGAAATAAATGTTGTTGGCGAGTTGAAACGCATAGTGTGGTCTGTGACTACGGCTGCGGACAGCACCCCTTCCTGATTTGGAGGGTCAGATAATAGCCAAAATGCTGAGTAATCTCCATAATCTGCATGGTGGCTGGGTGGTCGGTATGGAGCACTGTGGAATGAACTACAGCAGTCCATTGGGCCTATGTAAGCACATAGCTGGTTGAGGATAGATAGAATGAGCCGATGGAGAGTTGAACAGACTTCTAGATCGTTGACTGATCCATTTAGAGGTGCGGTTGATCTTCTGCAAGGGCGCGAAGCGGAGGACCAACACTCTAGTTTGGAAAATGAGTTCGAAAGTGACCTAAGCCGCTTAGAAAATGTTTGCTCGGCCTCTCAAGCATTTTGTTTTTGCCTGGCGAAGCTGGATTGTGTTCACAGCAAGGTCAAGAACAGATGAGTTCCCTCAAGATCTTCATCCCATCACAGAATCTCGTCAGTGTGCTGCCAATATGTAGATCCAATCTCATGCAAGGATTTATTGAATTGGTCATGCCTATTCTGGGTGGAAGCCCGAGTCGGTTGGCAATAGCCGTGCAGGGGTTAAAGGCGTGGTGGTTGAAGGTTCTTGGTGCCCAGAACACACCGAATGCCTTGTCTAACAGCTTGAGAATATGAAGCACAACGGTGAGGCAGGAAAAAGGTGAGTACTGATAAGGTCAAGAGAAGAGTGGGAGTTTCAAGGCCATCTCCCAGCAACTTGAACTTGAAGCAAGAGATTGACAGTTGTATGGGGGAAGGCACGCGTATCGCAAGTTGTGAATGCACAGTACGTGGCTGCTCCTTCCCCCACCGTTGTAACTAATCTATTCTGGGATTAGACGCTCCAGGCACTGCTATGCCCTGTAAACTCTGATTTGTCGCCAAAATCTCCGCAGCTCATTTCATCTCGCGCCTCTTTTTATCCCATGGAGCATTCTCGTCCAACAACTCCCTACGCGATGCTGCCCCAGGTCGGCTCTCGATCATATGCTTGCATTCTCCATGTCTGAAGCCTTGTTGGCCGAGGTTAAAAAGCTTCATCACGCTCGACTTGCGCGGCTCATTTACTGGAAGTGGATATCTTCGCCCGCTCCGACGACACTGAGCCTGATGGATTCGGAAGCGTACCTGCCGTTGTTGACAGACCAAAATTACATTCTGCAAAACCCTCATGCAGGTCCCGCTGTTGGTAGGGAATGTACTTGGGAAAGACAGAATACTCCTGCATTAGCTTCAATGGGACTGCGTTGTATCTGTGGGGGATTCACACAGTCGAGACAAGGACATCCTTGATGTTTCTCCTCTTCTCCAGCTTGATCTGTGGAGGGCGGAAGTGGAAGTCTGGAGGCAACTGCGATATCATATATGAACCATGAGCCGCCTTCACCTTCTCAAGATCAGGATCCCTCAGCCCTCACCCAGACGTTCCTAGCAGCGTCAGCCTTTCGTTTGAATCGCTTTCTTTGCATTTGTCTTGCCGTTAGACATCCATTCATTTCAAACAACCAGTCACTCATTCTGATATTTGCGTCACTATCAACACCATGGCTTTCCTTCTCATTCTTACCACATTCATTTCCCTATTTTTGAACCCCATTGCTGCCCTACCGCTCTCGATTGAGGCCAGAGGTACAGTGGTCATCAGAGCTTTGATACGAGTTCTGGCCTAACCGAAATAGCGGTCTCCCAGGATCTTTTAACCCAGCTCTCATTCTTCGAGCAGTATTCGGCAGCAGCATATTGTCCAGCCAACAACTCACCGGGTTCTTCGACAGCAATCACTTGTGAGGCCGGGAATTGTCCACTCGTGCAAACTGCTGGTGCCCAATCCATTGTAGAGTTTCAAAAGTACGATGCAGTCTGATCCAAGCCTCCCAAGACAGAAGATTGCTGACCTCAGATAGTGTCGGAATCTCTGATTCTACTGGCTTCGTGGCTCTAGATCATACGAACAATTTGATCGTCATATCTTTCCGAGGTTCGAGGAGCGTTCTAAACTTCATCGCTAATTTGAATTTTGTCTTGGTCCCCTGGTCGGTCTGCAACGGCTGCTTTGCACATGCTGGCTGGCTTGACTCGTGGAGCGGTGTCAAATCTCAAGTCCAAGGCGCCGTTGACGATGCTCGGGCCACATATCCGAGTTACAAAATCATTGCCACTGGCCACTCTCTCGGAGGAGCACTTGCGACGCTCGCTGCCGCCGACCTGAGAACGGCTGGCTATACCATTGATCTGGTATTTCCGCCCCTTCAAGCGATCCGCTCTCAACTCACTAACGAACATTTGGCAGTACACATATGGTTCACCAATGGTAGGGAACGCTGCACTGGCAACCTTCGTCACAGCGCAAACAACTGCCAACTTTCGCGTCACACACGCACAAGACGTCGTCCCCAAACTTCCAGGCTATGGTTTCGGATACGCCCATGTCTCTCCTGAATATTGGATTACCTCGGCAACTGGGGCTGCTGTCACCCCGAACGATATCCAAGTCTCAAGTGGGGTTGTCAACTTCAAGGGCAATCAGGGTACCTTGGGGAACAGTATCGATGATCATCTATGGTACTTCAACAATATCTCAGGGTGTGGAGGAGACACTCTAGAAATAGTCAAAGTGTAAAACGACGGTCCCCCAGAAAAGGTTTAAATCTTCGCCTCGGTGTTGAGAAGCCCGAAACCATCCCAAAGCCGAGTACAGTGAAAGTACGCCCCAAGGGAACCCTTGGGATGTGGATGTGAAGTCCACACGCCTTGTATGTATAACATACCACATCTAGTGATCTGTACATAATACTAGTCGTTCTCGTCCGCGAGATGGTCGTTGCAATTGCGCTCTCTTACTGTTTTTACCTTGTTTCACCGTGGGATAAAGCAACAACCGTCAAGCTTTGGTGAGGCATTATGATATTGTGCAAAAATTCCGCAAAACGGCTCGATGTAATCAATGCATTGTACTACCCCTCCCCCCTTCAAATGGCCTCTTCGTATTCGTGCGTCGCCAGCGGAGGCGACACCTTCAATCTTGCCAGATCCTTCAGGCAATGAAAGGCACTCTCATAGGAGTCGACGTTCCCCAGGAAACCCAGTTTCCTCGCCTTTCGCACACTTAGAGATAATGCCCATCCACCAATCACGGCGCTGTCTGTCATCCCGAAGATCTGCGCCCGATCCTTGAATGGGTCGAGCAGGAGCCCATGCTTCCCGCTCAGCTCGTTCCATGCTTCGACGACTTGCGGGGATTCTGACCACTCGAGTAGTGAGAATGTCGAGCGTGTCACACCTGGAGGTCCGTATCTTGAGATTGACAACGCATGTTAGCTCCCCACTCCACCCGAGCCACTGCACCACCGCTAAGAAACGGAAACGGAAACGGAAACTCACCCTCGTGGATTCTGGTCATGCCTAGAGACAGTCTCACGGTATTTACTGGCGTCGATTTCCGGCGGCGCAAAAGTCGTCCCATACCACTTGGCCAGGTATGGCCAGAAGCGGCCCCAGGTGAAAGGGAGCCCGTCCTGGGCATTGAACGCTTCGTTCCCCGTGTTCGGACTTAACACGGCCCACTCCTCCAGATACGCATTCAACAAAGCGCTGCTCTGGCAGTACTCTCTATCCCATGCCGTGTAATCGCCTGGAAATGGGAGCGGCTGTCCAAGGTGCGCCTGGACCGAGGCAAAAACTGCCAGTCCAACCATGTGGTTCAGAAGATTATCTCGCACGGCACCGATGATGTACGAAGGCCGCACGACGTTCCATTCCGCGCCGTTGCGCTTGCTGTACTCGAACAGCATGTCTTCCTGTGGGTAGTAGAAGTTGTTCTCCAGGAGCACTCTAGAGTCGGTTTCGAACGAGGGGCTCGTGGCCGGTCCCATGTGGAATCCGTAGTGCTTTGCGCCAGTCTGGAGCAGAACGCGGCGCGGTTTGAGTGAGGCTAGCTCTAGGGCTCCCAGGAAATTGCGGAGGAGAGAAGCTGATAGAAGATCCGATTAGTCAGTTACTGACCTGACAGAGAAGGGGAACAGGAACCCAGTTATGAGCTTACAGTTGACTTCGGCAAGCGCGTCTGCATTTGACCACATTCCTAGGATATTGCCCTTTTGCGTCGGCTGCATGTACGAGAAAAAGAAGGCATAATCACTGAACACATCGCATCAGACCGCTAGGCATTCAAGATTGCCCCTTAGTAGGCGAGAGACGGGCAACTGCAACTCACACAGTCGAGATCTTCCCCAGACTCTTCGCTAGATCAGCAGGTTCAGTGAGAAAATCCGCGCAGATGTGCTCGACGCGACTCGCCCCGTCCCCGAGGTCTGAGAAGAAATAATCGGGTGGGGATCGTCGAGACAGGCAGTAGATCTTCTTCCATCGCTCAGGCGCCGCGGCGAGCACTTTCAGCATGTGGTAGCCTGAGATTCCATTCGCACCGGTGATGATTGCGGTCAGACCTGTGAGCTCGGGAGTCTCGGGAAAGGTTGGCAGCCCGTGAAAGATCCCGCGCGAAACAACAATTTGTTGATTAGTGGCTGCCATTGTGGCGATGCTGGCAAGGCTGAGGCGTTCAGGGGATATGATAACGCTTACGGACTATCTCGGTGTTGCGCTCGTCGATGCCAACGATGGTCAAGTCGGCTCTACTTACAAACACCGCCACTGTGTACTTTCTAGAGTCGCGGTCCACCGTGAGTTCAATTGAACTTCTCTTGTACCTAGGGACTTGGTCTCTCCACAAGGTGGAGTGCATGGCTCATTTCCCCTGCTTCGTTGTTGATGCGGGGAAGCTCGACCAACTGAAGGGGTCGCATAAACATACGGATTCCTTCTCCACGAACCAAGACCTTGGAAGCTGGAGAATCCTAGTCCTTGATAGCATATTGATAGTATGACCCCGATGTGTGGTAATGGCAGCACCTCCCTTCATGCACTCGGTTGTTCGGTTTGTGTGCACATCCGATCTGGGTTGATTTGGTCGACTGGAACCCGCGGGATTTGATCTCCGACGTATTGTGGATTCATACTCCGCATCAGAATGGACTACATTATAATCAATGCTGAGGCCACCAACGACAGAGCAATTCAGTTAACGACAGGTTTCCGCCTAGCATTCGCAGCTCCGCTCTGTCTCCAAATCACTTGCGAAATGATTCGTTGGTGTCTTTCCAAAGGGGAACCACCATACCATCTGGCCCAAACAAGCTTTAACCGAGAGGGGACTTCCAATTCCTCGGTGGCATGGAAGCAGCTTTTTGGGAATCGTATCCGGAACCCCTCTCAGATTCTTCGCCTGAGTGCGGGCATGGCGAGGCGCGAGTGCACAATTGCTGTGGAAGCTTTCTAATCCGGCTGCCCTACCCCGCCTGGATTGCACCTTGGAACTAGTGTCAATGGACGATATCATTGAATCCAAGCTTGAGTTAAGAGGAGGGGTCTCAGCCACCAGAACCACGGTATTATAGAAGTTACCTGAAACCACTCCCGAGCTTAAATCACAACATCAAAACGTCAGACCGAATTGTCAGGAAAGCCGCTGTCACACCTCAGGTATACCTTGGTTGAAGCAACTAGGTCTGTATTGTGCTATCAATCCATATTCCACAGAACGAGTTGGAGATCAAACCATCGATTGACATACACTCTCGATATCAGGCACTAAGCTATGGCGTCATCATCGGATCTTTCAACGCTGTTCGCGAAAGCAGGAGTGCCGGCTTTCAAATGCCCTGCTGGGACAAAAATGCACTTCCTGGACCTGGGAACTCTACAAGCAGACGAGGGTTGGTGAGTTCTAATATCGGCTCCATTACCAAATGGCTATGCCAGCCCATCGGTGGGTTTGAGCATAACATGACCCAGGATCCTCAAAGCACAGAATTGACCGCATGATTGTTTGGATCTAGGCTCCTCCGTGGCGGCAACACCAGTACTCTGAGCGACAAGAACCCAGAGAACAAAAGGCGCGACCTGATCATTCTCGCCGCTCTCATTGAATATCCGGGTGTTGGTCTGATTCTCTTCGAGACGGGTTGTGCAGAGGATTTGGAAGTGGTGATCTGATCCCCTGCCGCATCCATGATACAGAACTCCCAATAACGACGTTGCGATATACAGGCGTGGGGCGCTCCCTTGACAGACGTCTTCCCTCGAACCAGCTACGGGGAGAGTCAGAAGCTCCCTGCGGCGATCAAAGCAACTGGCAACGACATCAAAGACGTTAAAGCGGTTGTCATTGGTCACTTACATTTAGACCATGCTGGCGGGCTTGAGCATTTCATGGGTACTGACGTACCAATTTATGTGCATGAAGAGGAGTTCAAGCATGCTTGCTGGGCTGTTGCTACCGGTGCTGACCTTGGCGTCTATCTACCAGGCTATATGTAAGTCTCACTGCCACTGAATAAGTCAGTTTGCTCATGCCGCGGCGCACGACTGTTCCCAGCTGAGGCGGTACCAAGTCGTCCTCTATTCCATACATAGCCCCGAAAGAGTACTGACAGCTCGACCGTTCGCAGGAGCCTCGACAAATTGAAATGGCAAACTTTCACCGAAGACCACCTGGACCTGTACCAAGGCATCACACTACACCATAGCCCTGGACACACACCTGGCCTTGTGGTGATGCAGCTAAATCTGGAGAACAGCGGGACTTGGATCTGGACGACAGATCAGTTTCACATTGCCGAGAACTACGAGCTGAGCCATCCGCACGGCTGGCTTGCGCGTGACCATAACGCCTGGATCAAATCACTGAAGATGATTCAAAGGCTGCAGAGGTTGTTTGATGCGAAGTTGGTATTTGGGCATGACAAGGACGTGGCGGCCAAGTATATGGGAAAGAGTTATGATTGAAGCATACCAGACTAGGTAGCCCAATGATGCGATGTAATTCGGGCAGATGATTATTCTATATCCAGAACATTGTTAGGTAATTAGAAGAAACGAAGTTGAATGAGAGATTATTCCAGAGGGCAAGACAAACTGGCGAATCTTCGACTTGCTTCATTAACCAAAAATAATAATTCACGTGATCAGCCATCACCTGACATCGCCATGTCATAGATTTATTCGTATTTTTTGCCAGAGCAACAAAGTGACCACTATCTTGAGTTTATCAGGACCAACACCGTTGCGCACGGTGAAGTTTTTACGGGTTGTGGCCCGATAGAGGCGATGCACAATGCCGGAACGGTAGTATTGCGCTCAGCAAGCAACTGCTTGCACCTCTCATCATTTCAACTTCCAACTCGAACATTCCAACCCTTTTCCTTCTCTTCACCCGCGTCGATCCTGCGGCGTCTCTATATAAGACCTCGATGGTACGATCCTGCATCTCATCTGAGCGTTAATGAGTTCCAGCGGCGAACCTTCTCCCAATCCACCCCAGTCAGCTTCCGCACATCTACTGCGCTGCAGATTCTCAAACCCTATGGCGCAAATAACAAGACTGAGCGGGGCTTGAAATTCGAAGATGGGGAAATTGACAAAATAGAACTTGAAGCCATCTTTGGTCGGGATCCCCCTTCCAAAAGGTTAGGAAATCGCCTGCTACGAGTCTTGCACGGACGGCGTACAGACGGAACGTTAGATCTCCCACTGCCTCCAGACCTGGAAACAGAGCTGGAAGATTACCCACATGCAGTGGAGGACGGTCTCCAGTTTCTCCGGGACGCGTTTCCTATTGACGAAGACGCGGCCATACTGGCGCGGATTGAAAGAGAAGAGGACCCCGAGGAGAAGGACAATCCGTCGGAGTTAATGCAAAGAGGGCAAGACCTGGGCTTATACCGTGGCCCCCAAAGTGGCCACTACCACGCCGAGCTGAGCGAGAGAGATGGCGATGTCTACGGTCGGAGTGAACTGGATCGAATGCGGGCCGAGAACCTGGCGGAAGCGGAGAGAGAAGAACGAGAAATGCAAGAGCAGATCGATATACAACAGGCCAAGGCTCGGGAAGAGCAGACTACAGCGCTTGCACAGCGGCCGGACCAAGGTCTTACCTCTACACAGGAAGTGAGACCACCGAATGAGTTTGAGAAGTGGAGGCTGAAGGCGAGGAACCGAGCACAGTCCAAGTTGACCATGGACTCGCCGGAGATCGCGCAGCAGTCGGCCCTCAGGCGGCTCATGCCGTCGTTCATTCTCGTCTCGGTGCTGACGTCGGGCTGCTACCTCTTGTCGCAGTACTGGGAGCGACCGAAGCAGTCGGAGCGCTTCATGCCTACTGTGTCATTATCTTGGGCAACTATCAGCACGATTATTGGCCTCAATATCACGGTTTTCTTCGCCTGGAGATGGCCAGGATGTTGGAAGCTTCTCAACAAATTTTTCATCACTGTCCCTGGCTACCCGTACGCCTTGAGTCTCCTCGGAAGCATGTTCAGCCACCAGACACTCTCGCATCTGGCAATGAACATGATCCCGTTGGCCATTTTTGGACTTCCTTTGCATGAAGAAGTCGGGAGAGGCGCTTTCCTGGCCATTTTTCTCTCATCTGGTCTGATCGGAGGCTTCGTAAGTCTAGCACGATACTCGGTCCAGAAGGTATTCGTCACGACGACGCTGGGAGCCAGTGGAGGTGTCTTTGGCGTCGTGTCTGCATATCTTACACTTCATTCAGAGTGAGTAATCTTTCCATTTAATACTTCAGAAGCCTATGGGCAGCTAACACTGCTGGCAGGAATAAATTCTCGATCATCTTCCTACCTAGGGAATGGACTGAGCAGCTCAACCTCAGCGGTGGTGTTCTACTGACATGTCTGGGTGCCATGCAGTTGGTTGGGGCACTCCGTCCGACCAAGACCATCGCCTACGTGGACCACCTTTTTGGTATGGTTGTAGGGATTGTTAGTGCTCTCTGGTGGAGCAACAATCAGAAGCGAAAAAGGGAGGCCCTCAAGAAGAACGCCTCGGCGGGTATCTGGGACCGTTTGTTTGGGACCAAATGAGCAATGAGGAAGAGGAACAAGAGGAACAAGGCCCGTGAATCATAGAGACACCCCTCCACTCTCCTACCGACCCTAGAGCTGTGTATCATATGTAAAAGATATATAATTTATTGATGGGAAATGGCCCCCAAACGATTGGCCGTTTAAGGCAAATGGAAATTCCGCCCCGCCGACGTCACTTCCAGGGATCTGTTACTCCGTACAAACTTACAAACCACAATCCGAGCTCTCGCTTAATCGTGAGAAAAGTTCCCCGATAATGAAACCAATTTGCCAGAGCCTTCAGACAAGCAGAAGGACAAAACCTCCCTCTAAATAATTGTCCTCTATGATCTTGATCTGTCTCTGATGCATCTTCGATGACCTTTCACCCTCTCTTACTCCCCTTCCATCCGCCACCTTGTCTTGCCTCACAAACCCTTACTTCCCCCCTCTCCGGCATTGAAGGGCCCCCCATCAAATGGCCAACCCGCCAGATTCACCAGCGCCTTCGCTGTGTCTCCTGAGGACCCTCCACCCATCCACATCGGGGCCGACAAGGTCATGGCAATCCACCTCACATCCCGACCCGTCTACACCACTGCTGGCGACAGCCTCTGCAGATAAGACAGTCAACGTCTGGAGTCTGCGAGATTTCTCTCTCGTGTCCACCGTCAGCGGCGGTCACAAGCGCAGTGTCCGCACCGTCGACTGGAAGGACTTCGGGCGGGCGGCAAGAGGACCTCGGTCCGAGAGAAAACCCGTCGTGCTGGGCACAGGCAGCTTCGATGCCAACGTTGGGGTGTGGGTCTGGAACGATGACCGCCGATGGGCGCGGTTCAAGGATGTCGAGGAGGAGGAATCTTTCCAAGGCAAACAGAATGATGAACTGCAGGCATGGGATGGAGATGGCAAGAACAAGAACAGCAGCAGCTCAGCAGTAGGCGACGACAGCGCAATGACGGACGATCTGGCAACAGACCTCACAAATGACGAGCAAGACCAGGACGAGGACGACGAGGAATGGCATTTCTCCACCCTCCTGACCGGCCCAGATTCAGAGATCAAATCGATCGCCTTTGCACCTCCCCACTACCCTGCAAACTGGCTGGCCACGAGCTCGCGAGACAAATCCGTCTGGATCTGGGAGGAAGTCGAGCCCGAGGAGTGGGAAACAATCGCCGTCTTAAGCGAGCACACCGGCGACGTCAAATGCGTCAGTTGGTGCGCAGGCGCAAGAAAAGGCGACCCTCTTGGCGACAGTGGCAGGAAAGCGAAGCGGCGGAAATTGGCCAACGGAGCTGCCAACGATGGGGACATCAACATGGCTGAGGGAGACTCGCACACTAATGGCGCAGCACTAGCTGACCGAAGCTATCCAGAGGCCGAGCTGGGGACAACAGACACTGACGACGACACTATCCTCGGGTCACGCGACATCCTCGCGAGTGGCTCCTACGACGACACGATCCGACTGTGGCGCGATGTTGAGGAGGAAGGCGACTGGATCTGTGTCGGCGTCATCACCGACCACAAAGGCACCGTTTGGGACGTCAAATGGGAGCCACACATCAACTACTCTACACTCGACCTGGTGCTGCTACAGGACTCCAGTGCACCACCGAGCGTAGATCAAAAAGCAATGATCACAGAATTCGAAAACGACTGGGAACCCCGCCTGATCTCGTGCTCCGATGACCTCACAGTGCGGATCTTCCGACGCGAGCTCAACGACGCAGAGAAAGCGAAAAAGCAGCAGAACCGCATGCAACAACCATCATCCATGGACAGCTCCATCCCAATGGGGTTCGCCAGCTCCCGCCTACCCAGCGTGATCCGGCCGATGAGCAGCATGGAGTACTGGAAGCAGGAGGCGATCCTGCCGGAGGTGCACGTACGCAGCGTCTACGCCGTCGACTGGTCTCGCAACACGGGTCTGGTCGTGACTTGCGGCGGTGACGGCACGATTGCTGTCTACAAGGAAGTTCCTGTCGTTGAAACGGATGCTGCCGCGCACCAGGAAGATACCGACATGAACGGCGTGACACCGCACCATCCGAGCGCCGAGGAGGCGGAAGACCACGCCCTTGCACAGCCCGCGGAGCCGTACAAGCTGCACAAGACCAAGTGGATCGTCGTCGCGCTCATCGAGGCCGCGCACGATGAGTTCGAGGTCAACCATGTCTGCTGGGCTGTGCGCAGGGATAAAGAGCGCAGGTTCGATGGCGAAGAGGTCGTCGTTTCCACCGGCGATGAGGGCGGTGTCAGGATTTGGACACTGCCAGACGGCGTGGTGGACGGGCCTTGAGATCAGAATCAGAATGAGGGGGAGAAGGCAGGTGGTCTGTTTTGGGAAATTCATGCTGGCGATGCATCATCGTAATGTGATGTCATTCGTGGGATGGCCAAACACAATTAATTGGTCTTTGTTTGGATCGATGCGACAGGAGCAAGATCACTGAATCAAGGGCAGGACAGAAGACCTCCTATGTATCCAGGAGAAAGATGGACGATGAGAGAAATGCAGAGGCGGTGGAGGGAGAGAGAGCCCGCTGTAATCCATCTTATTTGCATTTGCGTGAGAAAGCAGCCGGGTCTGTCTACCAAGAGAAGTCGATGTATCTATCTGATTAGAGATCAAGTTAAATGAGACACAGTGTGAGAATGAAGTCGGTGGTAGGTTTTCACTATGTTTCTCGCTGGCTGTCGATCGGTCGACCCAGCATAGGAACCCAGTCGATGGACAGACGAAGGATCTAACATGAATACTCCCGGGCCTAGACAGGCTCATGGGCTGACATTAGGACTTTTATCTGATATCGTACGGTTACAGTATGTATAAACAGATTTTGAGGATGACCGTCGACTTCGTCTCGTAGAAACTGCGGAGCGCACCTCGGTAGTTAGGGGCATCAAAGAGCCAAAAAGTGCCGTTCTTGTATAGTTTCGGCATTCAAGAAGTGAACGGCCGCCCGGGTCAGCACCTCCCCTTTCTTCTGTCACTCTATTCTCTGAGCAGCAATATCATCCCGTACATAGCCCAGACATCCAACAAGTTCTTCCACAATCGACCATAGGATGTGGAGAACAGGGCTTCCCGTTCGCTCAGCCGTACTTAAGCCACATGCCGGTCAGTTAGTACTGAAGTGGGTGACCATTTGGGAATCCTGGCTGTTGATTGTTTTTGCTTTCTCTTTATTTTTTTCTTGGGAGGCGTTGTTTCCCCATTGACAGGTATGGCATTGCTGTGGAGAGGAGTGCTAGTGGAAAAAGAGTGAGAATGTGTTAGGGGCGCGGGACGCGACTTTTTCTGACTTGCTTTCTATCATAGTCTGGCTCTGCCCCATGAAACCACTGCTGCCATGCACGACATGAAGCTAGGATAGAGTTCGGTGCGCTAGGCGTCGCACACACCTTCCGGATCCGCCGTTAGGAGGACGCCCATGGCATTGGAATTGACGCATCTTCGGTGCGACGGGGCCTTCATTGTGTGCTAGACAAGTGTAAGAATATTGTCACTGCAATCTTAAACATTTGTTCAGATATCTCTGAGAAACGAGCTCGGTCAGTGGACGGCACCTCTTAACATCCAAGTCGCGTTTCTCCGAAGGGTGGATAGGAAGAGGAGACCACCCGCTCAGGCTCGTGTCAAGTAGGCATCCTTTCGCAGTTGTTTAACCGCTTTGCGTGCCTGGTTCATACTGCCACCCAATAGATGTAATTCTTCCGCGCGCTCGGCCAATGATGTTTCCGTCACAGTATCGAGAATGAAACGTCCCATCTCGCCAGTTCGCCATTTCTGGACGAATTGCAACGCCGAGGCCTCGAAGTCGGGAGCTCCACCCTTTTTGAGCCGTCCTTGTTTCCGTGCAAGTCCTTCTAGGACCTCGAAGATGTCATTTGTTGGATTAGAGTACGACTGGTAGAGCTTGGTGTCGTTCAAATTTAGGTAGTAGAGCAGATAGTCGGCAATAGTTGTAGGCGGAATAATGGTGTCTTTCACATTGCCGCAGAGCGCCAGTTTGAGCATACTTTCAGCATCAGGCACGTAGGGCACAAATACACCCGGCGTATCAAGAACATATACGCCTTCTCGTCCGTCATTGCCATCGATGATTTTAACACTGGTTCCAATCTTCCGTGTTACCCCTGGTTGATCACCTGTCCTTGCAGCCTTCTTTTTACCCAGGCTCACATTGCGCAAGGCATTGAGCAACGAAGACTTGCCCACATTAGGCATCCCCACGACCATGAGTCGAGTGCCAAATAAAGAGTGTGAAGCGTCTGCGTGGGCCCGCGCAAAGTCAAGTACCTTGTTGATAGTATTTCGAGACTTGATGTCGGTACAGAATGACGTAGATGGTGCATCCCATTTTTTGATGATAGCCTCTCTTTTCCTATCCTCGGGCGAGTATGTGCTTCCTAGGTCTTGTTTGGTGTAGACAATCAATCGAGGTCTCTCGCCCAAATTCGCCTCGAATAATGGATTTCGAGAGACAACTGGTGTCCGGTAGTCGCGACATTCGATAACAAGGTCAATGGAAGCGACCATTGATCTCATCTTAGACAGTCCAGCGGCATGGTGTCCCAAGTAATAGGATCGCGGGATGGAAGAGAGGTGCGGGTAGGCTTGTCGAGGAACGAATGCCGCCATCTTAAGTTGTTGTCCGTATGTTTTCCAGAGTCCGAAAAGAGTGCCATGTTGACTGCGTAATTACGTCAACATAGTCTATCAGTGAATTAGCACAAAGGGCTAAACGGCTTGATCAGTAGCAGAGTTGGTGGTCCTGCAAGTTGCATCTGATGAGATCTGAGGCAAACCCGCACGCCAAACCTGTCAAACCTGCCAAGACTGAATCCCGGAGCTAAGCATGTGGTTTAGGGTAAATTCTGGGCTTGGCAATGACTAAAGTAGCTTAGAACAGGACTTTAATTTCGTCGATGAGCCTCCAGTTTGACATGTGCTGACTGTTATCAAGCAGTACTATCTCGGGCCAACTCCGCAAAAATGTTACTCGATGCTCAAAAGCTGCTTTCATCATGCGTATCTTGCTGTCGAAGGAACTCAGCTCTCCCGTTTCCCATTTTGGCGAATACAGTAGTCGGAAATGACCAGCTTCCACGTATTACATCGGACTGAGTGACTACGGTATGATACATGATTATCAACAGTGCATGGGCTACGACATCCCTGTTGGTGCTTAGGAAAGCTCTATTTGCACTGATGATTGACTCGAGAAGTGAAGGCGGTGCACGCCAGGATGAGAAAATGTATTACATTGAATTAAGGTCGCTTCAATTGCAAGAAGCCGGCGATATTTAACTTCAAGTGCTACTCGTAGCCAGGCAGGGAGGTGATCAGGGAGACGAACAATTTTCCTTTGATTGATTTGATAAGATGGTGTTGTAATTTGCTAAAGCACAGGGTAATGTATGCATAAAATTATTAAGAACGTTCCCAAAGCAGCCCTCATTCTGTCTTTCACGAGCACGCCTTGTTATAAAACCTCGTCAAGCCGAGAGCCAGAGAAACAAGAAACCTATCCATGGATACATCATCGATGAGAATGATGTTCGGCGGCTTCGTCTTCGCCGCCCACGAAACCGGTCCCGTGTAGGGAACATTACTCCCCACCTGGGCAAGATGACCATTCGCGACCCTCGCGAGATCTCTGATGCCCGCTCCACCGCCGAGGATATCCGTCGCTACGTCCTGGGTCAGTGTCCAGGACAGCACATGGACCTGGTCGTTGCTGTCCGGGTTTCCGTTCTGCTCGACGAGCTTGTCGTACTGGTCCTTGCGCATTTTGTTGAGTGAGTTGGTGTTGGAATACGAGTTGTAGCTAGGGAACTGGTTCGAGCCGCCCTGGCTGGAGAAGAAGCCACGGTTGAGGAAATGGTGGTCGCGCAGGAAATCCATGCTTCGCTCATTCGTGAGGACCACCACCGCAGGGCCGTCCTTGATGAATTCTGAAAGGGGGATTGTGGTGAGGACGTCTTCACCGTGGCCGGTGTACAGATGGTCGAGGTCTTGATAGAACTGCAAAAGGAGATTGTTCCATTGTGCATCGCTGAAGGGCTGGTAATCGTCATCTGTAAAAGAGCTGTGAGTGAGTTCAAGAATGATTAATTCGTTCTGCTTGTACGAGAGGTATCGGTTGATATCTGAGATGACGTCGGCGATCGATTGTCCGTTGGCACCTAAGTTTGTGCCAGCGGCTTTCGAATAATGGCCGGTGTAGAATTGTTTGTGTGAGATCGTGGGACGAATATCGAAATACCGAACACCTGCTACAAGCTGGTTGTAGATGCCCATGGATTGAGTTTGAGCATTATCGGAGTTGCCTCCTGCTGGGTAGTTGATCTCCGACATTCCAGCGTCGTGGGAGCCGGGAATGGTGAGCTGTTGAAGGTTCAAGCATCCGATATAGGGAAGGTTGTCGTTCATCCAGTCGGACGAGAGATTGTTCCCAGCTAGGTGATTTTCGTCACCAACAAGGATGAACGGAGACCAGGAATTGTCCTTCAGCTCGATCTCGACAGTGGAGCCCTGCTTATTATTGATCGTGGCGATATTAATAAGCTCTGCGTTTATCACAACCTTGTCCGCATTGTTATTAGACACTTTAGCTACGAGGTTCGCAGCGTTATGTGTATCATCATCATGCCAGCCGAATGCCCAAGACCCAGTTGCTTTTGAAGGTGTTGAGCCAGGATCCATATCAACGATAATTTGTGCATCATACGTCCCGCCTAGACTGATGGATTAGAAAGTATTTAAGATTTGTCTCTTCATTCTTGCGAACCGGATGGTATAGATGACGGAAAATCCCACAGGTCCAACCCGTAGTCTCCGGACAGCCCAGCTCGAGTCCATGTGTAAGGCGTAAAATTAATGAGTGAAAGATTGAGAAATTTGGCCGTCATCTTGACACAGAATGATCGATCAGTGGTCTATGGGCTGAAGTTACTCAAGCAGTATGGCGATTGAAGAACGGGCCATGCTGATCTTATAGCCATCGTTGTTCTCAATTTAGCCCCAACAGCGGGGTGGTAAACACGACACCAGCCCTAGGCGAAAGGACTCCCAGAGATGTTGCGCAACGGGTGCTGTGAAGGCATGCTGTGTATAGAGATCTTCAATTGGGCTACCACATTGCAGCCCCATCTTAGTGTCGCAAGCATCCCTTGTTTGTTAATGCAGGGACTGAAGGGTTCCAAGAAGCTTGCCAGGTTAGAGGTAATTGTGCAAGTTGCGTGACTGCCAGGCTGCCGTGCTGATAGATCTCTTGCCGCATAGTCAAAGGTACCGAGTTAGCCATTGTGCCCGAGAGCTATGTGGACGCCGACGCCAGCTCCCATAGCGTGCATTAGAGCAAATGAAAGCTACCCCGCTGGCGTGTGTAGTGCAACGGTTTGACTGGGATTGGTTGGTCTCATTCTAGGTGGCGAAAGAACATGCAGCAGTCCAGAGCGTGGAAGCCCAAAAAGAGATGCATTTTCAGCCTTCTTGGTGTCGTTTAACTCACAAATAGTGCACGAGCGACTCGCCCATGCATGTGTCCATGTTTTGGCTGAGGCCGAAATGGGTGCATCCAGCTTAGGAAGATTGTTCATCCTCGTGCACCTAGACACCCCCGAGTTTGAAATGTGCAAACTCTCCACACACAAGCTGTTGGGACTGTTTGTTGTAGGAAAAATGGTCAATATTGTTGTTCTTCATGCTAATTAGACTTGCCAATGTAGCTCAATTAGGTCCTTGTGAATGGTCATATTTGTGGGTCAACAAAGCTGAATATCGAAGGTCCGGCATGTTGGCTGGAGGTGCGACTCGCACAAGACGTCTAATCTCGAACTAGCCCATTCACTGCTCCAAATTTTGCATTATAGGTCGGGTGCTAGTAATAGCCGCAGTGTGCGATACGCACCTTTGTCAATTCATTTGGGGACGAGGATACCGTGGAGACCGACAAAAAGTCTTTCAACTTCTCGGGTGCCTTGGCTCAACTCGGTCTTGAACCTCGCCTACGAGGTACAGCTTGTAGACGACCGTTTTCAGCCTCATTCGACCACCTCCAACTGCAGTGCCAAGGTGTTATGCCTCCGGGCTAGGATATGCGAAGTTCCCTGTCTAGCTTAGACATGCTAGCAAGCACAGAATTCTTGAGTAGCTTGGGTATCGCTCAAAGGCTTTCGCAGCTGCTGTTCTATCTCGGTCAAGTCAAGGAGCTAATAAGTGAAACAAATCAAATAGTCGTGCGAGTTTGTGTTGCACGGAATTGAGATCCCTGTTCGGCAGTGACGCCCGCCACATGTGACGTTGTTCTGATCTTAGTGTTCCTCGAATCATCCCGGCTGTGATGATTCACTTCGAGCATTTGAGGTCTTTGGCCGTTGTGAACTCGTGAGCATCAGGAAAAGAGCTTCCAGATATGGGTGAGGCAGCTAGGGTTAGTGCGAAGGAGAGGATAGAAGCTCGCGATTTGGAGTTCACAACCCTGGGTCTCCGTTCATGGAACCATGGAGATGTGTAAAGAGACCTTAGGCGAGCTGTGGGAAGGCGTATGCTTGCTAGTGGCGAGAGAGACATCTGCCAATGCAACAATCGATTGCTCGTCAACCCAGGCACACTCACTCCAACGGCAAAACCCCACCAGTCTGAGTTGTAGACCACGATCTGTCATGTTGGCACCATTCACTCGAGGAGTACGATACTCCTGGAGAGACGGTGATATTTTCTCAGGTCCATGTATGGGTATGTGGCCTTCTTCTGAGGAGTCAACCAGACTCAAATCGCCGCAATCGAGGACCGAATCAGAGGCGAGGCTAAATTCACCGGTTGGCGCCTTTCCAGCCTGGGCCAGTGGAAATAGCTGGCGTTGAGCCCTTGATGTTGTGAATTGCGCTTCAAGTTATTTGAAATAAAACCTTTACCAATATAATAAAACTAAGAACTTAGTGCCCATAATCGCTCTAGCTACTTATCTAGACTAGGAAATTAATTCGTTTAACTTATATCTTCCTGGTTCTATGCGGTTATATATATGCGTTAAGCTAGGTTAAAGTAGCTTTATTCTATCATTACTACTATCTTCTTGCTCTTCCAGCTAGAACAGGCCTAAAGCTATGCTAGTTCCAGGACAAGGATAGCGCCGCCTAGATTGTCACTGCTAATGCCTCCTTATACAATGGAGAACTAAAAGATATAATTTTTAACTCAGTCTCATAGTCCTTCACTTCACGCAGAGGTTTTCCCAGTGTACGTCCATCTGAAACTCCGTCAGTCTGTTCAATGCAGCTGGACGGCGCTGTTTCTGTGATATATCGGGTGCCCGCAGGCAAGAAAGAAGGCATCGCTGAACAGTAGTGGCATGATCTGCATCGATTCCACAACATCGAAAGGTGCTATTTGTCGGAAATGGTGAACGGATTTGCATAGGTTATCCCGCGTTGCCGTAGAATTGAGAGACACGTAAACGAATCAGCGATTCGTGTCTTGGAGACAACAAGAGCTTATTGGTCAAGGAGGCTGCTTCTTTGAGAAGAAGACTTTCCTAGCAAGTTCACAGGATCCAAAGAGTTACGGTCTGTGCGAAGCGAGGTTTCCTCGAGTTGGCTTCGATCCTGTTTCAATCTGACGTGGTCCCTGCCCATCGGGGACAACATTCGCCGCCTGGGTCGGGTCTCTTTCGAAGTTGGGAAGGTTACAAGGCGAGCTAGGAGCTTCATATGCTGGAAAAGGGTAGTCAAGCCAGCAGAGGTAGGTGAATGGGGTGAGCTGAAAAGTACGGTACGAGACTCAGGGGTTACTGTGTATGGTATTAGTACGAGAGCTATACACTGCGGAATAGCAGATAAGATACCTAGCCACGTAACCCCTACTATAGCTCCTGCCTGCTGCAATAGGTCATTGCTCCTTCCGAGGCTCCGCAATGGGGTCTTCCACTTGACCGGATGCAACGGTTATAGCGGATAAGCTCAAAGCTTGGACAGAGTATGTCTAGCCCTAAAAAGCTACACTAGAAACCGGAAGTCGAGCTGGGGTCGGGGTAAACCTAGTGCAGTGTCAAGTCTAGGTAGCGCACACTCAAGCAGACTGTTGGATCTTGATGCCGGGTGTGCCGTTCAAGGCGAAAGAGGATCATGTGCCTCCTCTGAAATCATCGTTGTCCAGGAGGTCGGCAGTAGTCTCGTCGGTCAAAAGGAGAAACGAAGTAGTAGGTTTTAACATATTTACTATATAAAAGTCCAGACTCTGGGCGGAGAAAAACGACCTCACGCTGTCCTCATCGATAGCAAAGGTGTTCAAGTAGAGCGATTTACGCCTGCGTATAGTACACACTCAACTCAAGATGGCGGCAACGAACGGGCAGGAGGTCAATGGTAGCACAAGCGGCGTCCGCAAGAATGACTTTTCAGCTCCCCAGGGAAATAACAATATATCTGACCAGGAGAATGGTTATTTGACAAGTTATCAGACGGCTTCAAGCGTCGTGATTCCGAGGGAAGTCTTCGAGTCGATGTACCTTACTCCCTACACACAAAGGCTCGGACATTTGCGCAGCACGTTTGGTAACCCTACTCCCATGTGAGTTTTCTGTGAAGGCCCTGTCTGGGAGCGTGTTCCACTCACCAGTTGCACAGGCCACTTATGGGATTCTTGATTGCATCTATGCCATTGGGATGTAATCTAATGGGCTGGCGAGGCTCCGGAGGTGACGGCGCTGCCATCATGTAAGTTCGCCTTTTTTGCCGCTTCTGGCCATTAACTGCGAACTACTAATGCTCATCAAGAGGGCTTTTCTTTTTCTTTGGTGGTATGCTCCAAGTTCTTGGAAGTGTCTTAGAATGGATCCTTGGCAACACATTTCCGTTTGTGGTCTTCGCTTGCTACGGTAGATTTAACCACTTCACGACTATTGAGAATGGGCGACGTTGAAAAGTAACTTGCTGACGCCTGTTTTCTTCAGGGGCCTTTTGGCTGGCAATGGGAGTCACACTCACCCCCACGTATGAGGCTCAATCTTACTTCACAAAGGCTGGTGACACAGCGCAGTTTTACTCAAGCTTTTGTTAGCCACCTTTCCTCCGGGTTGACTACACTCGACCTGTGCTGATGACAGTGCTTTTCTAGCATTTTTCTGGATGGTCATGGCCCTTGTGACCTTCTTCTTCTTGATAGCTTCTCTACGGACTAATCTCGTATTTGTCCTGGTTTTCGTCTTCATCGATCTTGCATTTATCTTGCTCATGGCAACGTACTGGTCACTTGCTGAGGGCAAGACCGCAACTGCTGGAAAATGTCAAAAGGTAAGCCAATTAATCTACTTTCGTCGTCTTGAACCAGTATTGTGCTGGCTCCGAATTTGGCATTTTGACTTCTATCAATTGTCGCGTGTGGGTTGAAGTTGACTAGTACATCAGGCTGCAGGAGCATTCATATTCGTCTTTTGTGTCTTTGGTTGGTATTTGTTCTTGGGAATGATCTTGTCAGCGGTAGACTTTCCATTCAGTCTTCCCACCGGAGACTTGAGTACCAAGTTTAAGGGAGCTTCAGAACGGAAAAAGGATGCAACGAGCGAAAAATGAAGGTCTTATCTCAGGATTTTCTTCAGGACGCTTATGCCTTACGGTGGACAGAGGCAGCCAGAGTAAGCCCCGGCTCCAGAGCCCTGCTGGTAGTCTAATGCATTGGATCCCTGAAAACCCTTGAACCTTTCGTTATATCAACGTCAATCTCGACACGTCAGCTGCTTCTCTTGCTACGGGATACCTCTCTATAGCAGATCAATGGTATTGAACCTTAATGTCTAGTAATAAAGAGCATCTGGAAACGAAATTCAAAAGATCAGCATAAATTGAACCACTTCAGGTTAACATCTCGATTCCTGGAAGATTGAGCCGCATCTGCTGAACTGAAGAGCCAAATTTTGGGCCCCAACAGACTCGAAGGGATCAAAATTGCCATGCATATATTTGGCGCTCGCAAGTAACGGTCATTTCGTAACACAACTCATTCTAAACGCCTACAAGGATGTCGTTTTGAAAATAATTCCGGTGTATCCGGGCTTGTATGTAACAACCCCGGGCGGGATTTTCGACGCGTGCCGCTGCATACAAACGTTTCCGATAGGTCCAACATTTGTCGATGAGAGCCGTCTTCTCCATTTTGATTCCTCCGAACTGTAAGTTCAGTTCTATGCTTAGGAAGACTTGGGCTATGTGGCACGTAGGTATGTCACGAGGACGAGAATTCGACCACGCATTTCCACAAGGAGGTGTAGAAAGTCCAGGTCTCTCGTGATAGTTGTCCCCTGATGCCACAGCCAGCCAGTCGATCGCACCGAAATGGAATGAGGGAGGTGGGAGAGGTGGCACATCCGCCAGCATTCCGAGGAGCTGAAAAGTGGGACGAACTCGGTCGTATAATGTCGTGCCGTCGTGAGAGGGGGTCTCTGACTGCACCAGCGTGTATATAAATCCTCAGTATCTCCTTGGTAAAGACGCTCCTCACTAATTCCAGGGTCTATCTCCTTGCACCTAGCGGTTGTACCTTTTTGAATAGTACCTTCTTGAAGCACAGTGCAATAACAGAAAAGCACCAACAGATATCGAGCAACAATGAGGTTCCGCAGTGGTTTCAGATTCTCTGACCCTGAGGCTCCAAAGGCTTCGTCCACGACCTCATTCTCTCGTCCTAGGATCCTTCTCTTTTTGTTGAACTTCATCAAATGGTCCAGTGCCTGCATTGTCATGGCTATTGCTTCCGATTTCATTCACAACTATAAGAGGGATGGCCATACGACTTTCCAAGAGATCATCGCTTGCACCAGCATTGGTTTCTTCTTGCCAACGATGCCGCTGGCGTTTTACAGACGCTTCACGGTCCACCTGATCGTCTTGGACTATATCTACTCCCACCTCTGGGTGACAGCGTTCATCTTCGCAGCCGAAGACTATAACAAGAGTTCATGCTCAAAGCACTCACCCGGCGGTCTTCACTCATGTACGTTGAAATACGCGCTTGAGTCGTGGTGCATCATTGCTGTGTAAGTTCTTGCACGACACGCAATCAAAATCAAACCTTTTTATGGAGCATTGCTGACTTCAGGAAATGTTAGCTCTTTCTGCGTCTTCGCCACAGTGGCCCAAGTGCTAATCCATAGAGCGGAACGTGGATCCACTCCAACGGGAATTATCGAAAAGCCTCGTCCATCGGCGGAGTCGACGGGAGCTTTGAACGGGGCTGAACCTGTACCAGAGACTGTGTGAAAGCCTGAGTTGGACGAACGACTGGATGTTGGGTGGAAACTAGGGACTTTCTCCCAGCTTTGAAATTTGTAAGTCACAGATCTATCCTAGACTATGGATAATATCTAGTGGTTTACGAGTAATCGCAACGAATCAGAACACAGAAAATTTACTCATCGCGTTATACACGAAAATAATCAGGCTAGTAGTTAGTTTAGTAATACGGGTGCCGAAATAGGGCCAGAGAAAATCTACTTGAGTAGTTCTTTTATATATACTTTATAATCGTCCTATATATCAGGCAATAGGTCCGTAGGCCCTTAAGGATCTCGCACGAAGTGCGAGGATATCTTGGACCTATTAGCTATATGCTTGTAAGGCCAACCATTCCTGACACAAGTCTCCAGGGGCAATAGATATATAGCTCCTACTCTACGCATACACCTCGTAGGACGGTAGGAGTTCTCTATACGTAGAGTCTACGTTGATAGTGCAATGTGTTTAGTTGATAGCACCTCTTTCCTCTTTGTAGGCCTCCGATCCCTGACAAGATAAGTGCTCTTTATTATAAGTAGTTCTAGTGTATTGGGGCTCGAGGCGCTTAGTCATGAGAGAAGAGAAAAGGGGCGGAAGAGAGAGAACTCCTAGCAACGCAGCCCTGCCCCTTTATCTAACCTGTAGGATAGGCGAGAATACATGCCGATTCAACCTCTATACGCTAGAATAATTAATTAGAAGCCTTAATAGCTCTATTAGCTCTATAGCCCTAATACTTCTCTATGTACTATCCTTCTTTTCTTTACTTACTTCTATTTTAGTCCTTCTCTTTTATTAAAAGTTATAAATAGCTATAGTTTACTTCTCTAGTATACGGAATAGGTAGCTCAAAGCTAAATAGCGTCCTAGCCCTATTGATACATTAATTTAGTGCTAATGATTCTATAGAGTAGATAATTATGAATATGTTGCCTTGGCGGCAATGCCTAATGCATAAGTCCACGGGTGGGTCATTATATGGTGCCCAGACTTAAATCAGTGGTAGCGATCCTTTAGGGGTATACAACTAAAACCGCTTCCGGAAGCACAATTGTCCGGACTAACATACGTATTTGAACGATTCAACCGCTTCACCCGCGGTAATGTGAAGGTGACCATTCGGCGGCAATATAATATCGAGGCAGATCATGAGAAAGTGACTAAGTTGTTTCGTTCATTTGGGTTGCGCCCTTCGGTCGTTATCAGTTTGACAGATTCATTGGTAGATGTTCGGGAAAGACCGATTACGCCCTAAGCTGACATATTGCTGATGCCGAAGCACAAAACTTGCCACGGCTGTCTTTCAATGACAATCGATTGATTGAAGTCACTGTCAAAGGCCTCAGTTGAATGATGATGATGATGACGATGATGGGAACTTCCTCTCGCAACCCAGTTATTGCCATTGCTGGAGCAACTGGTCATTTGGGGACTTGGCTTGTGGAGTCCTTTCTTTCAAAGGACCTTTTCCCACAGCCTCCGGGTTTAGTGCTGCTCTCAAGGCGGCATACGCCTCGGACCAAAGCATGGGAAACACTAGGGGCCCAAGTCAGAATCTTGGATGAAGGAGGGGATATTGGTGAGCTAACGGATGCGTTAGAGGGCGCCGATGTTTTGATTAACGCGTAAGTTGTTCCAACGCCTTATGCCATAGGGCGATCACCCAGCTAGAAGCGACTCGCTAAACATGAAAAATAGGATCTCATCCTCTGGAATGCAATTGAGTGATGACTTAGTGCACGCCCTCCCCAAAACTACGGTGAAGTTATACTTTCCTTCGGAATTTGGGGTTGATCATACAATCCATAACTTCAGCATTCCCGAATGGGATGGCAAGAAGAAGCACTTCGAACTGACGCAGAGGGTACTTGCTGGAAGTGAAGTCCTGCTTTGCAGACTCTTCGTTGGACTCTTCTTGCACGCTGGAATTGGTCCCTGGTTTGGCTTACATACCTCGAAGAATGTATACCAGGGAATCGGAAGCCTGGACCGGCCCATTAGCTACACGGATCTAGGAGACGTTGCCAAAGTAATCAGTCTGCTCGCGAAGGAAGTGTTAGATGGACACAAGGTGCCACAGAACCTGCGAATTGGCGGCACTCATTCCAGCTTCCGCAGAACAGCAGAAGCAATGGAGGAAGCCGGTGCAGGAACGATAGAATTGAGATCAGTGGAGCTTGAAGGATTCCGAAACAAGGCTTTAGGCCGACCATATAACGAACGGGATGCAATTGTATTCTTGAGGTTTTTAATGGGGGACGGAGGGATCAACTACAGGCACAAAGATGAAGGCGGCCTGGGGAACGATAACGAGACGATCAATCCGAATCAGAAGTATTTTAAGTGGAAGACAATGGAGCAATTTGCTCGAGAGACAGGGGGCCAGCCGAATGCAAAGGTGTAGGCTGGCAAGATCCAGCTTGTATGACTCACAGGCTTATATGTGCTCTTACGTGGTGATGTAGAGTTGAGCAGATAGGCGGGTAACAAACTCGGATATGCCCTCCAGGTCCCCCTGCTTAACCGGAGCAGGCACCTACCCAGGTGCCTGAGGAAGGAAAATGTGTACCTGGAAGCCGCTCAAGTTACTTGAGAGCTTATCCCTCTTCATGGGCTTTTTGAGAAGCGTGGTGCCAAGACGACGTGCGGCTGCAGGCTCAGCGGGTGCCTGCATATCCAGATCCCCATGTGCCAATTGAGGGGCACTTTGACGTCAAGGCAGGCAGGCGCCTGTTTGGTGGTATTTGCCCAGTGAGGAAAGTGCCACCCACCCCGCGTGTATTATTGGAGACGTCTCCGTCATTTTTCAGGTTCGATATCTCACCCTTTCATCAGATCAAACCAAAGCACAAGATCAGGCGCAGCGTATCGAAAAAATGGCAGACGTTGACGTTCCTGCTGATAGGAAGGCGTTTGTGCCTCTGGGTATGTGTCTTTCCGTGCTTCATCCCATCTCACGCTGAAATTATCCCTCTAGAGAACAATCCCGAGGTCATGACCAGCCTGGTTCATGAATTGGGCCTCTCCCAATCTCTTCAGTGGCACGATGTCTACTCTCTCACCGAACCTAGCCTTTTGGAATTCCTGCCTCGCCCGGCTCTTGCCCTCCTCCTTGTATTCCCCGTCACAGATACATACGAGAAGTTCCGTGTCCAGGAAGATTCGTTCATGGAAGATTACGCCGGCTCTGGTCCCAATGAGCCTGTAGTGTGGTTCAAGCAGACAATTCGCAACGCGTGCGGCCTCATTGGCTTATTGCATGCCATCACCAACGGGGGTGCCCGAGACTACATTACACCAGGCAGTGCGCTGGACGAGCTTCTGAACGAGGCCATCCCTCTTACTGCCATCGATCGGGCAGATCTGCTGTACAACAGCAAATCCCTTGAGGCTGCCCATGCCACGGCCGCCGCCAAGGGTGACTCATCTGCTCCAGACGCTGAGGCTTCTGTGGATCTGCATTTTGTGGCCTTTGTCAAGGATAAAGAAGGAACTCTATGGGAGTTGGATGGAAGGAGGAAGGGACCACTGAACAGAGGCAAACTTGGACCAGAGGATGATGTACTGAGTGAAAAAGGCCAGGAGCTTGGTGTCAGATCATTCCTGAAGAGAGAGGAGCAAGTGGGTGGCGGAGAATTGAGGTTCAGTGTGGTCATGTTAGGTCCGAGTTTTGAATAACCGCCTAGGCCAACATTGTCTGGGTTTCGGCTGCATTCCAGGGCGTTATAAGATTCCCGGGGCAGGAGGCATGAGGCATGACTTATGGTTTCACGACCAATGGCAACAACATCAACGTGACAACTGGCGGAAAGTAGCCGCCTACAAAGAGAGAGCATCGTTTCTACCAGCAACAACCCACATATGCCATACATCATACATATCTGATGCATATTCTCACCTATTCCCTGTGTTGTCGAAAGGCCTCCATCCACCGCGATCTGCCAGAGTCCTGCTCGCATTCCAGGAGCTTTCGACTTCCTTCCTCCCAACTCGTTGTTCAGACTGCTTCTCCTCAAAAGAAGTAGACTCGAACTCGACATTATCTTCGACGACGTTACGTTCAAAAGCCGCATCAGCGCGCTGTGCCTGTCGCTCTCGTCGTGTGTTTCGACCTGCCCAGAGGCCCTCGAGATCCATATCGGCCCGTTTTTCATCCGTGAACATTTGCACCACGATGCGAGGGGCTTTACTCTGGCTTCCGAATCCCACATAAGTGTCTTCCTCGGGTGGATTGTGATATTCCTCCTCCTCTCCTTCTGCCTGGTCAACAACAACAGCTGGGGTGTTCACACCATGTTGTCCACTAGAGAGGTCCACGTCAACCTGGCCCATATTGACACAAATCCACCCAGTTGTGATTCCATCATCAACACTCTCGTTTTCCACCGTCGTGTTGCCGACACTCTGCGCCAACTTGAGCCTCCTGGCTTTCCTCCGCAGCTTCAGCTTCAGCTCGTTCCGGCCTAGTAATCCATCCGCAAACGGCCGCAGTTGGTACTCCCTTCTGACCCAGCGACAGAGCCTGTCGGCGGAGACATTCAGGTGCTTCACACTTCGTGCTGTTCCAATGATCATGATCAAGTTGGAACCAAGAGCCGGTGGGGGATCGAGGTGGCGGAGGTCTAGCAAGACGAGATCGTCTAATCCGACCTGGGTAGACAGGTATTCGAGGACTGGGGCCAGGATCACAGGTGGGTTTTCTGGCAATGGTGGGATCTCTTGTCGGGAAAGGAGGGGGGAGAAGTTCGTGCTGGGTGGTGCAGGTTCTTCGATCTGGAGATACCACGGAATCGAGGTTTGAGGCTCGACTTGCTCAGCGGCTGGTGGTGACTGGAGCGTATCTGAGGTTTCAGATACCGGGGGAGAGGACGACTGCCTTAGTATCCTGAGTTGGCTGAAATGCCGTACCGGCTGCACTTGCGGCTGCACGAGTAGTTGTCGTCGTACGGCGGCCGGTATCGAGACACCGGCGAGCGACGTAAACGCATCGAGGATTGAGACCCGACAGGTCGTACATCTTGTCATTGAGCGGTGCATCTTGGCATACGCTGGGAGAATGATAAGGTCAGAAGACAATGATGGAAGATGCACATAATTCTTTGGTTGGGGAAAGACTGAGAGTCCCTGGCGCTTCCAAAGTAAGTTTCGTAGCGCGATTGTCATGGATGTTTCGGAGCTCGGGGGAAGATTTTTGCGGAAGTTCCCAAAGACCTTCTTGCAAAGGCGAACGCGTTCCCGCGTCGGCTAGACTACTATTTTATGTCGACTACACATCTTTCGTCCACCTTCTCAGACATCCAATTATGAAGGAAGAAATCCTGATGAATGAATTTCAGGGCACTCATACGTGAAAACAACACGGCTCATTACCTGTTTCGTGTCGGATACTACGCAATTAGAGCATGAGATACGACGAGGGCAAGGCTGAGCAAACATCTCTCCAGCAATTTTCGCTTTTGTGACACTGCTGAGTTCGGAAGACGACCTCCTAACTCTATGCAAGCTTTCTTCGGCCTAAGCTAGAACAGGAATGTTCTAGGTTCACATATCGGCACTCATCATGCATGCTGTCCTTTGGGTGGTCTGGCCTCACTACCCTTTTCTTTCTGAGAATCTCTCATTTGCTGATAAATGCAGCATATGCCAAGAGTGTTCAACTTAGGAAGCATAGGAAGCATGCTGCAAGCCTAAATGTCCTCCGTAGTTGGCAAATGCAGGTATGTATGCCAACCCATGAAATGAGATGTGGCTCTAAGAACCATGGCTTGGCCGAAATGGTTCGATTCGCACACAGACGAGCCAGCTTGTGTGAGCTCGAGAGTAAACTGGCTGGGACACTGCGAGTATCGCGACACCATTCCGTGAGCTAACGAGAAGTCGAGATTTCCAAATGAAACCGGGTTCTGCCAGACGGTGAGGTTGTGGTCCTCAACCTGTTGTTACTACTTCCTTTCACTTCAGACCCACTCTAAAGTCTCTTCAATCTGACAATCTCTTGGAAACCCTGAAGTGATATACGCATATCTTCTTTCTACGAGATTCTTCATTGGCTGGCCATCAATTCCTGCTGCATTGAAAGAGACATATCCGGTCCAACACACTTTTAGCCCACCTTCAACTAAAACATTATTTCGCTTTAACGTCACCTCTTCCGTTGGGATTGAAGCATCCAGATACCCTTTGCTACTCTACCCTGAGTCACTTATCACCCGACCTTCTCGCCGCCTTCAATCTCAGGCGTTGAGCACCAACCGCAACAATATCGACCGTCTTCGCTGTTGGGGAAAACAGTCAGTTTTTAGAGTTTCAACTCGCGACCATCATCTAATACGCAGTAAAATCACATCTGTCCATCAAAATGTCTGACGCACTGCCTCCTGCCAAACCCGTGAATCGCCCGGCGCTCAAATTCACACTCTGCCCTCCGCAAGCCGAATCACCGACAGAGCCATTGCGACCTGAGGACATACAGCCTCAAACTCAGAACTCAGATCTCGCTGCTAGTGTGCGTGGGGCGAAGCGGAAACTCGAGAATCATACAGACCAGATCGAATTGAAGCGCCGGGATATAGAGGAGACGAGCCGGAAATTGCGGGCCAATGATCAAGATCAGGTCAAGACCAAGGCGAAACTCGAACGCCAAAAAGCTCATATCAGAGATCTTCAAGAAGAGATTGCAAAATGCTCACATAATGTTGAGCAACAGGAGAGAGCAATCGCTGATATCAAAGCCAGGAAACTGGAACTGGAAGCAAAGCTTGCCAGCAAAGAGCTGGCACTCAAAACAGCGACCCGGCAGGCAGCTCTGCTCGACGTCGAGGATTGGGAGGTTGAACATCTAGCAAGCCACCACCTATTTAGACCCGCCCGCCGAGCGGCCTCAGCATGGATCCATGGTTTCGCCACAGTAACTGAACAGCGATGGGTTAAGTCTGTGCTTCTCTCTGTGTTGACTGATGCTAGCGAGGCGCAGATCATCGGCTTGGTAACAAAACTGGTACCGCCTGAGGAAACTGTTGAGACTGCGACAAGCTCTGGTGCGTCCGAGATTGTGATGCCACAAGGCTCCAATGCTGACTCTGACCGCTGGAGCAAAAACCTTAGACGGACTTCAAGACAGCCAAAACCGTCGACCAATCCCGCGGAGTCCAGTGATGAGTACGACCCTGAGCAACACACTAAAGCAGACCAAAAAACCCGTAGGCTAAAAGCCCTACGTGGCCTGCTATGAATCCACCCACGATCAATCTACCCCCCAGACATGAGGGCACCACATCTGCTATTCTCGGCCAGGGCGTCAGCACACACTCAATTGCTCCGATCGGTCCTAGAATTCCTCCACAGCAGTTTGAGGAGGGGGGGTGGAAAGAACTATTCAACAAGAGAAAGGACAGAATAGTCAAAGCAGCAGCAGTTTGGAGCTGGAAAATCCCGAAAAGAGGGGGTTTCCAATAGCGCAATCACTGACGGGGTAGATGAAACAGCATCGGCATCGGCATGAGTGCTACTTACGACTACTACTTGCGCTCAGGCTGGGAAACAAGAAAAGAATCAAACTTTACAAGAGGAAACACCGTCGGAGAAAGCCAGTCTATGATGATTGGGACAATGCAATCCACACCAGCGGATCTGGCCTCGCACGTAGCATAGCTGCGTGATACACAAGCACTTGAGAGAGAGAGAACAGTTTGCTCTCGCGAACCATGATTCCCATCACATCCAGTTGCGATTCCTTACTCTGCAACGCGTGGCCGTAATCGTGAAGCACATTCCCTTATCCGCTAGAACTGCTAACACTCGGACAAAGCCCTGTAACTGAAACCCGAACCTGGAACCCGAACCTCATTGCTCCGTAGACATTAACAAATCGCTCACATCTGGCAACATAGTTGCAACGGTCGAATCGCCGAGAGTAGCATTCACAGGCGGCACAATAGGAACAAGAACCTGGCGCTGCTGCGATGATGAGGCGAATGTAGGCTCGGCTCCCAACGACAAAGCAGGGTCTCCGATCATATCACCATCACTTTCACCCAAGGCACCGGCCGCCGCAGCGGCATCCACACCACCGTCACCAGCACTCTGATCATCGTCACTCTCAGTCGCATTGTCATCGCCATCCAGATCGAGCTTCTCCTGAATCCAAGTCGTGACTTCGTTTTCGTGCATCTTCATCATCTGATTGAGGACCGTGTCGTCGGACTTGATCAGGTGGCCGTATCGCTTCGACGCTCGGCCCTCCTTCTTCCAGAGCGAGTGCGTGTGAGAGACGTAGATCAGAGAGTTCTCACGGTACCACTGCGATATCCAGGGGTGGTTGGGATTGCTCACCGGCCGGATGGGGTTTGTCGAGATGAAGCCGATGACTCCGGCGAGGGATTGGTAGATTGAGTCTGAAGTATTCTCGGGTAAGTATCATTCAAGAGGTAAAGGAGAAGAGGATAGAGGGTACTGGTTTGCGGGGATGACAAGGACAGGACATAACATACCGTTCTCACTGATTAATTTCGCTACTGCATGGAATGCGTGTCCGGCACCCATTAGGAAGATGAACCCGGGAAACTCGTACGGCTCGACGTAATTCTCCCACAGATAGGCGGCCAACTTCTCACCCTCCTTCCTCGCTTGGTCGGTGATCGTTGACGCATATTCGATCTCGGTTTCCTCGTACGCGTTCAAAGTCTGACTTGACGACCCGGAAGATACGGTGATCAGCTCAGGGATATTGACGTCAATCACACCAAAATTGTGCGCTACGGCCCAGCGAACGTACGACTGTGTGCCGTCAACCTTTTGGCACCAATGCTTATGAGTGATCAATCTTTTTTACATGTACATGGGGAATGAAGAGTAATGGGCTGGCAATGAGGGTATGGAGGATGAGGTTGGTTCGTATAGGTGATGACGTACCAGCCATGTATCATGAGTCTTTTGTTGAGTTGTGACATTTGCATTTGTACCAAGAAGATCAGGACTATGATGACCATGAGTATCCTAGCGAGAGCTGCTAGACTAGGAATTCGACTTACGCATCGTGGAAGATGATTAGAAGATGTCGTTTGGTCTCGTAATTAGGACTGGTCAACTCTTTAGTAGTCCGTTTCCAGCCAGCTGAGCTGTTGTACGACTCACGTCGCAAGTACTTGATGTTCAAACGACTTTGACACGTTCTCGCGGAAAATGTGGAGCTGAGTAAATTTGTATTTGTCATACAAATGCATCGCTTGCCATTGACGAATAATGTCTTCGGTAGACACATGTAAGCTCAAACATGGTCCGCAGTATCTTGTCAATGTGAGAGAGACATACCATGTAATCTTTCACCACCGAAGATTCCACTGCTCGATTCTACAGCAAAGGGCAATCAGCACCTGATCCAGACCACTTTCCTCTCCCTTCAAAATTTACCTTTAGGAAATATGCTTCGCCAATGTTGTGACTGCACAGCTCTTACTTTAGCGACCGTGTCGACCGCAGAGTTGGTGGCAGCAGTTGGAAGAAGACGATCCGGTGGTTCCCCCATTAAGGTCCGAGTGACAGCGAGCGCGGATTTGGAAATGGCAGTAAAATTGTAACCACCCTGTCTCGTTTTCAATGTGATGATCAAAATTGTCAGACAGATGGACCAACCTCGAGGCAGACAGCAATCTTGCCACCAGCAAGGGACATAAGCATGTGCGTCATATGCGCATAGCAAGGAGGTGAAACGAAACAACCGCCGAGCTCATCTCCGGCTGCCGCATCAAAACCAGATGCAACTAGAGACTACTTAGAACTGGCTGAAAACAATGAGTTGTACAACATACCAATGACAAAGTCGGGATCGAATTCGGTGGCAATTGGCATGACAACATGTTGAAAAGCATACATATAGTCTCCATCACCCATGCCTTTATAGGGCCAAGGAATATTGACATTCCTTAGTTGGTGGTCAACACATTGATATTGTCTCAAAAGGATACAACCGTCACTTACTTGCCCAAGCCGGCCCCAGCACCACAGTGGTACATGTCGCCTTCTGGTCCAGAAGGGTAGAAGTTACCATTCATATGTACATGAAGCGAAATGTAGAGGATGTTCGGATCTTCGTAGAATGCTTTCTGACATCCATTGCCTGTGCGAGTTAGCTTTAGAGGTTACATGGATCAGGCTGGAATTAACCGTGATGCACATCCCTGGTAACTGCCGTTAGTGATTCGATCCTAAGTCATTATGTAGCCATTGCTCACCAATCAACGATCAGGATCTTCCGACATTCCTCGCCGAACTCTTGTTGACACACCTTCGAAGCAATGCAGACGTTATTGAATAGGCAAAACCCCATTGTTCGGTGCACTTCAGCGTGATGGCCAGGAGGTCGAATAACAGCGATTGCGTTCTTGACCTGTCGGGAAACGACGGCTTTACAAGTTTCGATAGCTGCGCCAGCTGAGAGCTTGGAAGAGAAGTATGAGAGCTGGTTGAAGTAAATGGAGTCCATTGTAATGTCTTCTGAGAGGTCGATGAGCTCTTCATCACTCAAAGCTGCATCCTGTTAATATTGTTTCTTATCCGCAAAATGGTCACGCATGGTTGAGCTTACTTGAAGTGTGTTTCACAAAATCATAATGAACTGGCGTATGAACCAGTAAGCATTCCTCTCTCGTCGCTTCCCTAGCGTCAATTCGTAGAAGAGGGACTTCCACGAATGGCGGATACTTAGGGTCGTCCACGAGACCAGCTTCACACAATTCTTTGTAGATGTAGTAGATGCGTCTTGGATCCTCCGGATGGACATTTTGGCCGCTAGTAGCAGCTACCTCGGAATGATACCGCATGCGTTCATCATAGCAGAGGCCTGTCGGGAGCTTCGAGATGGGGAGCCCGCGAGGGATAGGAGGCAATATGTCGTCAGACTCAGATGAAGTGTCGGTGGCGAGACTATCATCAGAGTCTTCTTCAGAAGTCTCTAACTTTAGTCTTGCATCAGTAGTTACATCAGGAGTATCTCTCATTGAGATATCTCCTGAGAAGACGAGATTCGGAATACCTCCATTTGCTGAAAATGTGCCAGGATCTGGTGGAACTTGACCCATAGTTCCCAAGTCTGAAGATAACGCCAACCTGAGACAGACTGATGGCCGGTGTGCTATCCCAGCTGCATATTTAAAGCCCACCTGATAGGGCGACTCTGGAGTTAGTGATACACCTCAGAAACACTCTTCCACTGCTTGGTCTGTAAGACAAACATTAGCCGATGGAACATCCTAATGAAAGTGCGATTCGAATTGCGACAGGGAGATTTTGTAGTTTAGTCAACAATCATCATTCAAAGCAGGATTGTCCAACATAGCAACCGCTGATGCGCCTTGACATACCTGATTGCCGCGGGTGCTTGATCAATTGCTATTGCGACCAAAAGAGTCTACTTGGACTGAAGTGAGGCGCTTATGGTTATTTAACAGCGCAGCGAAAGCTGTCAATGGTCTTTTAGACAATTGTTGGTACTGAGCGGTGCCACTATCAGAGAGCGTTTGCTGTATCCAAGTTGTAAGTGCAGGGCTCGATCAACGCCATGGCCCAGAACATCAGGGAGGTGCCAAGACTATACACGTGACTGGGCGAGAAGGCTGAAGTCACATGTTAGGTTTTGAGTTCGGGAGAACCCCGGTACATAAATTCATCCCACTTTGTTCTAGTTTTCGAGATCGGAGGGCGATGTGCGCGCGGGCAAAGAATAAAATCACGGAGAGCAAATGTCTAGCCACCGAGCAGAGGTCATAGAAGCCTGCTTGTTCGGAAGGAACAGAGGTCAATGTTAGAATTCGAACTAACTAGAATGCCTAGAGAATACAAAAGAAAGGCGTTTCGGATGGACATCGCCCCAAGCCAATTCTTTGCTCTTATGTTTTCTTACCCCGAGAATACCTTCCGTAATATTCAACCTATGACCGTGGCAGGTTTGAGACTTTTGAACACCTCACGGTTCCGTTCTCTGAAGAGCAATTTAGGCATTGCCGTCGACCTTGGAGATGTAGGCTAAACGTTGATGTCAGTAAGACTCTCCCGATATCTTCCGACCGGATAGTGCACTCACCCAAGAGATCCAGAACACGTCTGGAGTAACCCCACTCGTTGTCATACCATGAAACAAGCTTGACGAAGTGGTCGTTGAGGGCAATTCCGGCCTTGGCATCGAAGATGGAGGAGTTGTTATTGCCGTTCAAGTCGGTGGAGACAAGGTCATCTTCGGAGTATGCGAGGATACCTACGGATTGTTTTAGTACTTGTGCCTGCAACAGTGAGAAGGCGGGAATTACCCTTGAGTTTGCCCTCAGAAGCCTCCTTGATGACCTTCTTGATCTCGTCGTAGCTGGTTGGCTTGTCGAGGCTGACAGTAAGATCGACGACGGAAACGTTGGATGTAGGCACGCGCAGCGACATGCCAGTCAACTTGCCGTTGAGAGATGGAATGACCTTGCCAACAGCTTTGGCTGCGCCAGTGCTGCTGGGAATGATGTTCTGAGCAGCTGTGCGGCCACCTCGCCAATCCTTGGCTGAGGGTCCATCAACAACTTTCTGGGTTGCAGTGTAGGAGTGGACGGTAGTCATCAAGCCTTCCTTGATCCCGAAGTTGTCGTGAATAACCTTGGCAAGAGGTGCCAGGCAGTTAGTTGTGCAAGAGGCATTGGAGATGACTGGGATGTCGGATTTGTAGGTCTCTTCGTTGACGCCCATGACGAACATAGGAGCATCAGCAGATGGTGCGGAGATGACAACCTTCTTGGCACCACCCTTCAAGTGAGCGGAGGCCTTGTCTGTGGTTGTGAAGACACCAGTCGATTCAACGACGTAGTAAGCACCAGTCTCAGACCATGGAATCTCTGCAGGATCTCTCTTGGTGTAGAACTTGACAGTCTTGCCGTTGACAATCAGATCATTGCCACTGATTTCAATTGTGCCCTTGAACTGGCCGTGTTGGCTGTCATACTTGAGCATATATGCCTAGATTGGGTATATTAACACATTGCTCTTTTGCATGGCGGAACACCAGATTGATGTCACATACAGCATAATGGGGCTCAATGAAGGGATCGTTGACAGCGACAACCTCAACGTCGTCGTGCTCAACACTATAGGCGTGTCAGGGGACGAGGCTTCGGAGTCCGAAGTGGACACACAGGGTACTCACGCATTTCGGAAGACCTGGAATCATATTAGCTGAGAACAGAGGAGCCATTGTTGTTGAACACCTACAATACGTCCAATACGACCGAAGCCGTTGATTCCGACCTTGGTAGGCATGTTGATGTTTGAAAGTAGTTACGATTGCTGGAAAGGATTGAGGTCAGTATTGAGAGTCTGGATATCCATTGAGCTTTTATTAAGGGTCAGTCCGGAAGGGAGCATGTGCAACTCACGTAATTGAAGATCTGCTTCTAAGTCAGTCGAAGGAAAAGAGCAAGAATGGTGATAAAGGCGTAGAAAGTCTGCAACTGTGGTGTGACGAGCGAGGGAGGGAGCTTTTTGTTTCTTTGAGCAATGGTGGGGCGGTGTTGACGTTGAGGGGCAGGGTGACCTCAGCAAAAGTAACTGGAGCCAAACAACTTACAGGGAGGGGGGACTTGCGGCCTTGGCGCCCGCAGAGCTTGGTTACAGGAAGCTGCGTGCACTCGCAATTATCGTGAGCGATAATAGAAGATCCGTTCGTACGATAAAAGAACGGACTGGAATTTGGGACTGGGAAATGATATCGGATGGATGTATGTTACGAGATGGACAACGGCCTCTGTCTCCAGTCGATCTTGCTTTTATATCCACGAAAGCCTTTGAGATGGGGGGCTCAGTTGTCCATCCTCCTGGCTCAACTGTTCCTTGCTTATCACAGCCTGCTTCTTTCTTCTTTCGCTGATGCAAAAGCAGCAAGCAAGCGCGACTTGATCCCATCCAATCGCCTTGCCTCGTATTCATGGTTGTGCGGCACGCGGAGTGGATTAACCAATGTTCCGCAATCCTAGCCGTTCTGCCGCGCTGTTTTTTGGGGTGGCGTCTCGCGAGCTTGTGAGGACCCTGACAATGTGCCACTCCGGCCAATCCATTACCTACCTGCATGGACGTGGGTAGGATCCAGGCGTGCGAAATACTTTTTTTGAGACTGAGTCCAGAGCCACCGTGGGAGAAGCAGGAAAGCGGGCAATGCAGTTGCAGCCGATCGTCATCATTTTCCCATAATCACAAGAGCCAAGGGTATGGTGGCTGCGATGCACTGATCTATTGTCCGCGGGATCCGGATATCTATTTGCTGGTAATAGGCACCTGTTTGCAACTGTGAGGACTTTTCTACTCTTCTTTTGCACCGCCACGACCAGCACGTTCAGCTGCCTCAATGCTGGCCTTGTCGCTCTTGTTCTCTCCCTGACCCATGCCAAACGGTCCTCCTGAAGCCTTCCATGGCCGCTTGAGCTCACCTACTGCCGGCTTGCCGAACAGGTGAACCTTGACCAAGTTGCCTTCAAATGCGCCCTTGAGGGGAATGATGGACTGGATAAGAAGCGGGTTTGTGTAGTTCAAGTATAAATGCATGAATGCCATCATTCCGATGCCCATGAGCTGGCCCTTATAGGCTGCGGCGAGCTGTGTCTGATCGTACTCTTGAATGGTGGTGGTTACCAGTTTTGGCTCTTCACCCGAGCCCATCGGCGCCGGTTCGACGTACTTCAGTGTTGTCAAATCTAGGGGAGCCTATTAGTATGCGATGTCAAAATAGAGGCGCACCAGCGGACAAACCTCGTTTGGCCTTAATGTTCATGCCGATGTAATAGTAAAGTCCAAAAATGATCAGGTTGGACAACACGTAGAGGATGCGGACACCCATGAGGACTTGAGGGTCATCAAACGGAACTCGTTTCGACACCTGCATCATCCCAAGGATGATTACCAAGTTGGTGCTGGAATTTTTAGTTAGCCACAGAAATTCACCATGATTGAGGAACTCGTATCGACGTACATCTGGGGATTCGCTAGGTTGACCATGTTGACTGATGGGAGATTTTCCGCCGGAGAATTCACAGATAGAGATGTGATGGTAAGTGTTCCCAAAGACTGCTGAGTTGCGACGAATATGAACGGCTGCCCTCACCTTCAAATGGTACGACTGCCTAAGCACCATGAAATGGACAGATCTCCGACGACCAATTTTGCCCAACCACCTCGGCCAGCCACGCCAAGAGCAAATCGAAGTCTCTCGAAGCTCACGTGCTGCACCCGAAGGACTACCGGCCACTAATCTACTGGCGATCTAGTGAGCATGATATTATTATGTCAGCACGTCCAGCTACAGCCTGATGGATGCCTGACTTCCTAGACTTCTATGCCTTCGCACATTCCTACTGCATAGGCTCCGAATTTTGCCAGCCCTCGTCTCCCATGTACTCGCACGCCTGGTTCTAGAGTCGCAAAGAGCTGCTGCGGTACGAGAAACTCACTTTGCAGTGGAATATGACAGATTAGCTAGTAGTGATCTTCGCTGAAGGTTTGGTCGGTGCCGGGATAGGAGGCGCTTTATTTCACCGCCAGGGTGAAATACCCTCAAGCCTACGAGAGATTGCAGCAGGGAATTGGCGAAGTGGCGAGCAGTGGTAGGTTGAGCTCTCCAGTGAAGTATTCCGAAAGCTATACGACTTCCATGCCTCTGTGCTTGCATCAAAGAAGCTCTTCGCTGATATCCTGGCGTTCAACTGACCATCGGTCGTCTCACCCCAGTTGAGAGGGTCTCGAACTTTGCGGAGAGTATGTACCGGCAGGATACAAAGTTGGAATGAATTGGGCAGTGATCCACTACGATCAATCCAGTGTCGAGGATGACGCAAGCCAATTCAGACCTGGTCGATGACTTGAAGGCAATGCGGCCGCCAGGATGAGGCGATTCTGAAAGGACTACAATAGAATGACCGAGGGACGGAGCACGAGCTCCGATCCGGGGTTGACTGTCACACCGTACGGACTACAGGAGACAGTCAGTCTCGAGGAAGCGCTGAAGCCGCCACACGTTACTTGTCAAGTTTTGGAGAGCGGAACACGGCTGATGACAAGCATTGCAGGTTGCTTATAGTATAGGTGTAGCTGTGCGCTTGGAATCGATACAGGTTGGAAGGGCCAAAGGTCTGAACTTCCGAGGCAACGAAGGTGCTTCATAGATCAGATATGGCTTGTTCTCCTGAAATCGTGGTCACGTGGAATATTGGATGCACGTATTGGACTCTTCATTCAAGGCAACGACATCTCCATAGCTAGTGATAAACCTGGCTGTTCCCCTGTTTTGAACACTTTGTGCAACTTCAGGTCTATTTTGAAGCCTTCTGAGCGGGTGTAACGTGACACTGGCTTTTCAACCGAATCTATGCATCCGGGTGATGAATTGACCAGAGCGCCAGCTATCCTTCACCAATCCCAAGAGGTTGATAGTGCGGTGATGCTCATGCCCCCTCCAGACGAGTTTGGTATCTCGGAGGCATTTCGTGAGACGCGCAGAGATGCTTAGGCATACCCCACCAGGATAATCTGACACCCTCGAAGTGAATTCATGCAGAAACCGAGTAAGCCCGAGCTTGCAGTTCTCGTCGACACCTGCAGTACTAGGCCTTTCTTAGGCCGTAGACAGGGCAAGATGCCATTAACGACTGGCCTGATCAAGTCCTTCAGGAGATAGCACTATGATCACGCCGCTCTCTGCCAAGACCTCAAGTGATATTGAAGATTCAGGATCTCAGATGGCAACGTTTGAGTATTAGGAGCAGAAAGGGCTCTTTTCACTCTCCGTTCTCAAGCTTGACGTCTCGCACACCTTCCTCGGGCTTTGCTGCACCATCCACTAAGACTTTCACGTCGGCATCAGGTGCCGGTAGTGCTCCTCCACCAGGCATAACACTGCTGAGATTGCCGTCTTCATCCACGAACTCAAACCTATAGCGAGAAAGATAATGCGGTATGGCACTCAGCTGAGGACCGTAACGCGCGGTGTTGTCATACAGCTCAAATAAGGGGACGGCAAGGAGTTTCATGTTCTTTGGCACACTAAGCACTTTATTAGGGGGTAGGTGGATCAGGTACAGTTTCTTGAGCTCCTTTGGGCGAGAAACGTGGGCTGGGAGGAATGGGTATAAGAATGTTTCGTGGTTCGGTCGCCACCTAGCAACACAGAATTAGCACTTCTGGGGGGACAAGGATTCTTAAAAGTAGAACAAACCATTGTGCCAGACAATCCCCGATCTCCCAATTTGTGTCTCCTTCCTTGGGGTTTGTCGGCGCTAGCCTGTCGTTTAGACGTGCCTTGAATCCTTCTACTTCATCCGCGTCATGTGGTAAGTAGTCGCCTGGTCTAAGGCACCATGTCAGTACCTTCCTGCGTATTTGTACAGACGAACGCACAATTTGAAGAACGCGTTTGCGATCTGAAGCATGAGAACATGTGGATGGTTATGCTCATGGCATACCAGAATGCCCTCACAAGTCCGCCTCATGCCATAGTTCTCATAATGCTCTTCCAACCTCTTAAGCCTGGCAAGAACCGAGGGGTCTTCCTCAGGTTGCGTCTCCTTCGTGCCGAAGGTGTAGTTAGAAAGAGGATAGAGCCGAAGTGTGGGAGGTTGATTAGCTGTGAACGGTGGAGGTAAGACTGGGCTACGGAAATGGGTCAGAAGATGCAAGGGAAAGACACACTTCTTGACCTTACGGATAAGAGGACTTGAGTGTGGTTGTGGTAAGGGTGCTCATCTCGAAGACGCGTCCCGCGAGAAAGCGAAATTGCGCAGAGGTTCAATGACTTGATGATTCAGAGTCCCATTAGGAGTATAAACGCTGAAATGCTCTGTGGTTGTCGGACGGTGTCCGAGGTAGTATTTTGATTCAAAATGCTGTAACGAAGCCAGGTTCCCGATTGCTTGAACTGAATTGACGTTGCCGCTGATGGTGTTGCGCCGGAGTTAGAGCTCCACCGCGGAGTTACGCAGGTGGGAAAGTGAGACGCACCAGGCACGTGGGAGGAAAATTGTGTAACTAGTAACTATAAATACTCTCAGACTTCAGCCTCGCCAGGTCCATTGCGTGAGTTCTCGCAATATGACGATGCGAGGTACTTCCGTTTTCTGCCTAGGTCCATGCATGCACCTTTGCAGGTGATCTATCTCTAATCTACACCCTAGAGAAACCTGTCCAGAAACACCATCGCTAAGTCTTCTGAAATGACTGGATTTCGACACAAAAGCCTCCCTTCGACGTGGCTGTCCTTTCACAGCTTGGACTCAAGATCCTCGAATTCTCGGATGTCTGCCACAGCCACGGGGCCTTTACTGACTTGCAAATCTGCCTTCCACTGGTGTGCATCTTTGATGATCACAGGTGTCGGAATGTGAGCAGCTACCTGCTCGCCGTTTGTTTCAGGGACTGGGGGCTTGATTTTCAGGGCCACTTGAACTTGAGAAACCGCGGCCTTCATTTGCTCAAGAATCTGTTCCACCTTTGGCGCTGGCGCAGAATCACCAATATACCCCTTGATCGCGGCAATCATGTTTGTTTGGTCATTCGGCTCAACGGCTTCGAAATGCTTCTTCAATAGGGTTTCTTGGACGTCAACCCCGAGATTTCCAAGAACCTGTCCGATGAGACCAATCGCTTGTGACTTTTGTTCCTCCGGAGACAATTCAGGTGGCGTTGATGAAGCTTGAGCGTGAAGATGAATCGAGAGGTGAGCTCTTGTAGGCGATTCTGGATCGATATAATGAGCGTAGAATTCCTTGATATCGGCTTTGGTCAACTTCCGGATTTCCGTCACATCTCGATCGACTTGGTGGAAGTTAAGATATTCACCGCTAATGTAAGCCCATAGGCGGTTAGTCTCAAAGTCAAGATTCTTAAGTTTCTCCAAACGCTTGTTGATCAAGCTTCGTTTGTGGCCTTCGAAATCCTCGTTCGACATGGAGTCTAACACGGTGTTGATCTTGAGGAGGAAAGAATTGATTCGTGTTTCGAGATAGTCCGGGTCTCTTTCGCTCTGGATAAGTACCCTGAAGCCCATTGTGACGGCTGCTGGTCTCACACCACTCCAAACCACGTAACCGAGTTGTTCCTTTGTTCTCAGTTGATCGAAGGCTGGTTCATCAGTGATTTGAGCGAACAGCTGCAGCTTTGACCGGAGTGGTAAATCCATGACGTGTCCGACATCTAGATAATACTCAATAGCATGGTTGATATTAGCTGGATCACCTAGAGTGTGCTTGTACACAAAGTTGCTTCCTGGAGGGATGATCATATTTCGTCGAAGCTGCCACTGTGATGTGGGGAGAGCGCGTGGCTTCAATGTGGTTTCAATCAGATTGGCGATCTTCTTAGCCTCCTCCTTGTACAGATTACCGTGGGCAAGAATTTCAATATGTGCCTGTTGTAATAGTTGTGGTGCAAAAGCTCGAATATCTTCAACGGCAATGTGGGGGAGTTCAGCAGCATATGAATCGGTCATCCAAGAACGCTCATTCAATAACCACCTCGTGTAATCACCGATTTGATAGTATGGCTGTTGGTAACCCCAATTCTTGTATTTCCGCGCCGTCCGTTCCTTGATAACATCAAATCTGTCAGCTTGGATTTCAATGTCCCGAATGGTGATGAGAATCTTTTCCAAGAGCACTGCCATCTTGTCGTTGTATCCATGTACACTGATGTCCACACCAAGCATGTTTGCTGCTATGCCGTATGAAAGTCCTGAAATCTCCGCATCGTAGGAGTAACTCGAAAGAGCATCCTTCACGAGGCTCACGAAAAGATTCGCCTTGACATAGTTTAGTGGATTCGCATAGGTGACCTGGTTTCGGAGTTTGATACTCAGATTCGCCTTAGGAACCCAGAATGTGTCATCCTTTTTCCACCAGAGCCGTACCAAGTCGTCGTTCCGTAGAAGCTTGGGTGTCTTTGTAGGCTCTTTGACCTCCATCTTCTCCACATCCAGCTTGGTAGGGATGAATTCATTCTTATGAGGCAAGTGAAGCTCATCGATTCTGTCCTCTGTAGGAGCATTGAGAGCTTTGCGGACATCCGATAGGAAATCAGGGGGAATTTGGTTGACTTTGTACTCAGTCCCGTACCATTTCTCCTTCTGATCCCAATTGCCTGGATAATCTTGTGAAACCAACATTAACCTAAAGTTGTCCTCTCGTAGGTATTGCATAGCTTGGACAATGGCTTTTGCATCGAATTTCCTGAATTTGCTTGTGCTACTGAGTAGCCAATTGCGAGGTAAGTTCTTCTGCATGACACTGCTGGTTCCACTTGTGAAGCGGCTTGCAGGGGACTTCTGGCGAAATCTGAAGTCAACCTCGGCCATGTTTTTCATCTCCTGGTGCATCCATTCCACAGGGGGATTCGCTTTCATCATGCCGATATATTTGAAGATGATTCTGGCGACTTCATGGTAATTTTCTAGTCCCTTTGGTGTTAAGCCAATGTCGATCTCAAAGAACGCGGATCCCGGACAAACAGGCTGATACCCAGCAGAGAGAGTCTGGGCAAGGCCTTGCTCCTTGAGATATGCAAGAACACTACCAGGTCCCTCATGGCCAATCAAATGGCTGATATACCTGGCTGGTTGAGTCTCGTACATGTCGTCTTCATCTTGCCAGGGGAAACTGATTTCCAGAGAGCGCGACTCCATAACGGGCTTTGCAAGGACCTCGGTGAGCAATTGTTGTTTAGACAGCATCTCGACGCCATCCCATCGATTTTGCTTCAGGTCCTTGTTCTTGACTTCGGAGAAGAGTTCAACAACCCAATGCTCAAGGTCATCTAAGGACTCGCGGCCCAAGACCACAAGCTTCATTCGATTGGCAGAATAGTGTCGCTCGTAAAATCGGATGAATTCTTCGCGGATCTTCACCCCTTTTTTCTCTGGGTCTTCTTTCAAGGTCTGGAGATTGCCAGTGGAGAAGTGATGGTAAGGATGGGCTGGATTGGACAAAGATTTGGCCAGTTGAGACAAGCGCCATGCATCACTTTGGAGGTTTTTCTTGTTTTCTGAGTCCACAGCTCTCAACTCACGGTCTAGAGTGTTCTCCAAGAATAGCGGTTTCACAAAAAACTGTGCAAATCGATCTAGAGCACCATATAAAGGCCCTCTCGAAGCTCCTCCAGCTGATCCATTGATGACTGCAGTCCCGTTGACAGGCTGGTCATTAGACTCGTGGGTGGCGGCGCATTCAAAGAAATAATTCGTCTGTGTGGCAGCGGTGTATGCATTGGAATGACCCGAGTTCGAAGAGAGATAGGAGCTGTACTCATTTTCGACGGGATACTGCAGCGAGTCAGTGATCGGCCATGAACAACAATTGACAGCAACTCAGAGTCAAGCTCACCTTTTCAGTTCCCATGAACAGTAGATGTTCGACGGCGTGTGCCATGCCCGGCATATCTTCTTCGTCTGAGAAATTGCCCACATTCACGTTGAGACTGGCACTGGCTTTATCGGTCTCTGCATCGTGGACCAGCAATGCTTCCAGCTTGTTGGGGAGCTCGATCACTCGATAGGATCTGTCGTCGAGATCAGGCTTCTCCAAATCATCCGTGATCCGCCGAACTGAGCCCATGACTGAGGCAAATTGCCGGCTTGAAGGAGATGGTTGCGAAGTAAGGCTCGACATGATAAGTCTACCGATCGGGCGCTGTCGACAGGCAAGCGGAATAGTAGAACGGATGGAAAGCAACGAGGAAATAGCTAGGCGAGCGGACAATCTCATCTAGAATGAAGATGAAGAATGTGTTCTGTCCGGGACAGGCACAGAAACGCGTCACAAGCACAAATTCCAGGTGGCGTACGGTGGGAGCGTGAGCAATACTAATACCAGTTGTCACCACTTGAATTCTATCCGCAGGCTTGGGGCGGCGGGCAGCGGGCAGTGTGCATGGGGCAGTGGCAGCGGCAGATCGCCCTCTTATGAAAAGCGCAGGTATGCCGGGCGTTTGGGGTTTGGGGGAAGGAGCAAACGCAAACCGTCCTTTGGAAGGCCAGCCAGCCTCACCTCCCAGCCATGGGCCATGACGCCGTACTCGGCAGACTTTTGTTTGCTTACCGCCTTTCGCTAGCCCCCTTATTAAGCAACTAAAAGTCCGCTAGGCGCCCCCAGACACCCTTAGGTGGTCAGTTAGCACGCTAGCGCACACTTCGCACGGGAAATTTGTCGTGACTTCAGCGGGTAGGCACAGGTTCTGGGTGGTGCTGGTCACACCGCCTACCTCCTGGGTGCCTCCCGCACCGTGCAGACAGCTGCCAAATTGCCATGCCATGTCCTCAGCCTGCCGTGAAACCAGCAAGATCGCCAAGACATTATGAGGACCTTTACCAGTTCTCTGTCCACTCCCTTGTTCCAACGGCAGTAAAACTCTGGCACAGTTCGCTCTATCCATCTGATGCGAGATTGCGGCCCAATACTGGTAGCCTGGACAAGTACGAGTACAATCAACATGGCATCTTGGCCAGAGTCAAATCCCGGTGTTGTGCCGTGCTGACTCCCGGGTTCACCAGCAAGCAACAAACACCCTGGACCAACCGCTGTTAATCGATCTCTGTTTTGACTCCATGCTCTTTGTCTCACCAACTTCAGCTCCCCGTTGTGCACCCTCAATCGTGGCATTTTGCCTGTGATTGTGAGGATTGGCAGCCAATGATCCACGTGGCAGCGAATGCAAAGTTGCAAACTCTCAGTGCACACATGACTTCACGACGAGCCTCGCAGATCTGTTAGACTTATCCGGCCAGGAGAGGAGAGTCACGCTGAGGCCTTGCCCCTTCAAAGATGGCATCTGGAAACAGCATTCATATTCCAGTACTCTGTGCTCTGCTTGCTTGCCTGCAAGAATGCTTCCTGAACAGATCCATTGCGGCATGTGGATACCCTATCTCCTATAAGGGGAGATGCTAGTATAGCACCACGAATGGCATGGAAGGAGATACTCAATCTACGTGGCAATGAATTCAACTATGTCACCACTTACTTCAATGCAAGTAAGCCTTGCTCTTGCTTATTTGGTGCTGGCCTTTGACACGCGGTTGCATGAGTGACCCGCTCCATTCCTATGGTCTTTTGATGTTGACACACGGACGGTGATCACAGATCGGATAGAGGGTCTTGTTGTTTCCCTCATGTATTCCCATATCGCAATTGGGGCTGAGCGTCTGGCTGCCTCTCTGTGCGGCCATGTAGGGGTGTGCTAACATACTATCTATCTACGCTACCAAAGCTAGACAGGTCTATGGACTTCGCTCTCTAATTGTGCTAGCAGATCTTAATTTGAAGTTCACGATTCTTACTGCTTGGTGAGAGTAAGAAGTACGACACCATTGCAAATCTAGTTAGTACTAGCATGTGGGCGACTATCTCCTTCTACGGCCTGCGACAGTGGTCATCATATGCGCACCCATCCATTTTTGCATCTCTGATCTGAAGCTTTCGACAAGCTTTGTTGGTTGGTCTCTTGTCAGCCTGTGCAAGATTCTACAGGAGCATCTTCAGAAGTACGCCTGTTCTTTTCTAGAAATGGGGACGCTAAACTCAAATCTCTGTACCTGCGTCATCCGATTCCGTGATCATGCACAGCCCGCGGAGTTAAGCCTCCGTTAGACTAGGTGGAGCGCCTCGTGCATAAGGTGTCATCTAACAGAAGCATCAAGTCTGATGATTTTGTCTTCATCAGTTCCTCACTTGGTCATGCAGTGGAAATGATTGTGCTCGTTTCCCGGCACACGAGGGAATACGCATCCACTTTGTGTGTCGCTTGCTGACGATGCTAACGAATCTTTCAACGCCACCGGTCAAATATTCAATCCAGTGAGTATCCGCACGCCAGCACTAAATGTTCATTCTTGAGAAGAGAAGATATATACCACTGCCCAGCAGCTACCAACCAGCATTGAATCAGGCAAGCCGAGAGCCACATCACAGCGAGACTTTTGACTCTTCGATTTCGCATTTAAGCACGGGTCATTTCCTGACGACTTAGATATTATGGCCTTCGGGTTTGAGACCACGGCGGATGAGATCATCGATGCATTTCGAGACAGCGTTTCCGGCAAGACGTGTACGTGGCAGTCACTCAAAATATACTCGGGTGGACACTGACTTCATTAGTCCTGATCACTGGACCAACTCCAGGAGGAGTTGGTGCCGAGACAGCAATCAGTCTCGCAAGGGCGAATCCCAACCATCTGATCTTGGCCGGTCGAAGTAAGGGCAAGATACAGCCGCTGATCGACCAAATCAAACAAGAACATCCACAAGTCAAAGTTAGCTTTCTCCAACTCGATCTCAGCAGCCTGAAATCCGTACGAGCTGCAGCAGAAGGAGTAAAGCCACTTCTAGCTGGAGACAAGATCGCCGCCCTCATTCTCAACGCTGCCATCATGATGTGCCCATACAGTCTCACCGAGGACGGTATCGAATCGCAGTTCGCAACCAATCACATCGGCCACTTCCTTTTTTCGAACATGCTTGTACAAAACGACCTCATTGGCTCACGAATCATCGCTGTCAGTAGCCTAGCATCCGAACGGAAGCCCGACTATCTCTTTTCCAAAGTGAACGATGTCACCTGGGATGGTGGCAAATCCTATGATCCTGTCGCCGCATACAGCTTGTCGAAGGCAGCCAATGTGTTGTATGTCAAACGACTGGCCAGGTTCCTGAAGCCCAAGGGTATCGCCGTCTTCAGTCTCAATCCTGGAAGCATCCGGACAAACCTTCAAGTCCACATTACTGATGAGATGAGAACTTCAGCGGCCAAAGCACTCTTGGAAGAGAACCCTGACTTCAAATACCCAACGCCAAAGTCGCTGCAGCAAGGCGCAGCCACGCAGCTTCGCGCCGCCCTGGATCCAAGCCTTGCGAATGACTCCGGAGCTTATCTCAACGACTGTCAGGTCAAGAACTCGCAGCTACATGCAGAAGCTGAGCCATTCGAGGATCGGATATGGGAGCTTAGTGAGAAGCTTGTCGGTGAGAAATTCGACTTCTAGGACTCTTGGAGGGCTCATTGGACCAGCATTCCCATAAATACATCTAGCTTTCCCCCAGGGGGGATCCAGTAACTTCAATATTTCTGACGCTGGCCCTCATTTTAGCCCCTATGTCCATAACCTTGAGACGTACCCGGAAGAATGTGGAGGGCAAAGAGAAAACATGCTCATATCTCATCATTTTCTTCGACACTCATTGGACAAGGTCACGATCGCGACTACACTAAGCCCCATCAATCCACAGGCACCCACAGACCTCCCAGCACTCTATTTTAGTTGTGAATTGTATCAACACTGATATTCGTCAGTCGCGACCAAACTTGGTGTATTCTTCCAGGACAAAGGATTTTTTCATGGACGAACATAATATGACTAAGACACCATGATGCAGGCAGCACGCAGCTTCCTTCCTGAGATCCTTGTCCAGCCAGGAGTACCCGTCTCGCTCCTCCATTCATAATTGATTCTGCCTGTCGACCTGCTTCATTGATCTAGTAGTGCTAGTGAGTCATTCGAAACGAGTCTATATGGGAGAGCAATTTCAATGGCTGCAGGAGCACAAGCATGCAAGTCTCGTCACAGCCTCGTGCTGGCGGAGGCTTGAGACTAGTCAGGGTCTGACACCGGAAGTCGGTGCTTCAACACACAATGACTGCCAAACTTGAGCACGTTTCTCAGGGCTCGAAGCTCCGTTGGATTGATAAAGGGAGCCACCGTAGGGCTGGCAGGCTGATCGAAGGTCACCGCATTCCTCAGCAACAAAGAGCTATAAGCCACTGAGTTGATCTTGATCATCACGTACAAGGCATCGCTATTCCACAACATTCGTCACAAATACCAACCAGATTTTCACTGTTCTCCATGTGGAGAGGATACGCTAATTCGAATGAATCCATTGCCTCGTTGGTGAAAAGCACAATCAATACCTCCCATCCTCAGCAGCTGCGATATGTCTTACCAAAGTCAGAATACCAAGAAGCAAGAGGAAGATTTTCACTCGTGCCGGTTTACATTACTACCCACTGGAGGCTGTATGCGTGGAACTACGCCTTCTCAGCAGCGGTGCTATCTCTCCAGCTTGGGTTCGGCGCCTGGCAATGCTACAAGTACAGTACAAACGAGGCAGTCAGAGAAGCATTTGGATGGGGTGTTCCGGTCGCGAAATTTGGAGCTGGCGCTCTGTATCCGACAATTTTCTTTCTCGTTTTGAGCATGTCTCGCTGGCTTGCGACTATCTGTCGCTACGTGGGGGGACAAAGATATTTGAACTGGGACAGAAACCGTTACTTCCATATTCGCATGGCGGTTATGGCACTGGTGCTTTCCCTCTTGCACACCTGCGGGCACATAATGGGGACCATCCCGAGTGCTGTGCAGCCAGAACATCGGCAGGCAGTGACAGAACTTATCGGAACTAAGATCAAGCATGTTGACTGGACAGGCATTCTCCTATCACGCCCCGGCTGGACCGGTGCAGGCGCGCTGCTCATCTTCATGATCATTGGGACATGCAGCGTCCCACCAGTACGCAAGAAGTGGTTTGAGACATTCCAGGTTGCTCATCTGTTGATGTTTCCCATGCTTGTGCTACTTACACTCCATGGTACGGCAGCCTTGTTTCAATTTCCTGCTCTGGGGTTCGTCATGGCAGGACCTCTGGCCATAATCCTATGCGAAAAGCTTGTTCGGGCCAGTCAGCTTCTCAGAAGCCGAGTTGCCCGCATCAAACCCGTCAGCAATGACTGTGTTGAAGTCACAATTTTCACCTCCAGAGGAAAGCGAAGACCATTTTATCGTCCAGGGCAATACATATTGGTGCGAGTTCCAAGGTTATCTCGATTCCAGTGGCACCCCTTCACTGTGGTACGAGCAGTTGATGGCGAGCTTGTGGTAATCGTAAAGAAAAACGGATGGTGGACTCACTGTCTGCAGGAACAACCAGAATTCATGACTGTCAATCTGGATGGGCCGTTCGGTGCACCATGTCAAGGCTTTTGGGATTATGACAACTCCATCCTTATAGGGATGGGTGCAGGGCTGACACCATCTGCTGCTGTCCTAAACGAGCTACTGGCCTATCCAACACAGCCTTGGATGACATGCAGAAGAAATTCTCAGAACACAAGATCTATTGACGAGATTCGCAAGCGTGTTTGCGTCATCTGGGTCGTCCGTGATACGGCCTTGCTTGACACCTTCACTCCGCTTCTTGAGGCGATCACATTGCTACCTCAACAATACAGACTCGATTTGAGCTGTCGTATTTATATCAGCGATTCGGGCGCACCCTTTTCCGCAGATGGCAGACAAACGACAGGACGACCGCTCAATAGGAAGGGTTCACAGGTTGAGATCCATCTGGGAAAACGGCCTAATTTCGTCAGCATACTGCGAGACCACCACCACCAGCTTTCCAAGGTACTCAGAGAAATTGTTCTGCAAACGGGTCAGCCACGAAGGAATAGGCCAAGGATTGGTGTCTTCTTCTGTGGCTCACAGAGCGCAAAATCCGACTTGAGGCAGATATGCTTCCAACGCACACTACAAGGTGTCATAGACGGAAGCGATCTGGAGTACCATTTTCACCCTGAGGTTTTCTGATTGGAAATGCTTTCACGAGAGGAATTCTACCGAGGGAACTAGGTGGAGTGTAGGTTCGGAGGTGAACTGTATCTCGGAGGGGTACTATGTGCTTTTAGCCACCCCTTTGCGCTGCAGATAAGAAGGCTCACTTGTCTTGAGGTAGCCACTCAGGCCTTGATCGAGGTTCACAATAGAGAGGTGTTGTTCCAGTGGTTCAAACACCGCGAGGTGTATATCTAGGTATGGATCCTTCTGAATTCACCAGAAGAGGTGCTCGTGCCACCAACCTCAAACACAGAAGAGCGAGTTTCCACTTCAAGAGCACATTTCATGTCGGAGTGTGGGTGATCCCTACGCTCGCTAACTAGTTAGCGCCGCCCAAAGGACCGCATTCATCCAAAAGCTTGCTGAAGCTCTCAAACGAGACTTACGCCTACGGATCGTAGATACTACGGGTGGCGTTCGAGGAATAGAGGGCGTCTTCATAATTTGTAAGCTCTTCAAGAACAAAGGTCTCGGCTAGCAAGCATATCCCTCCTATGAGCAAATAGAAAGGCAGATCTGCACTCAACCCTGTATAGTCGCTGGTGCCGCAGTATCTGATCATTAGATGTCCAGTCCAAAGACTAGGTACTATGAGTCAAATGAAAGCCCTAGGTAATACTAAATCTCGGAATTTCTAGTTCGGTTGCCAAGCTATGAGCGAGTCCTTACTTGCTCATCTCTCGAGTTCTGACAGCGTACCTCCAAGGGTGTATGATAAAACTTGCTCAACACAACTACTAGGATTTCCTTCCGAGGATTGTGGATTCTTTCTCAATACCGCTTCTGTATAGCCTTTGCGAGGTGAGATAGCCGCATCCGTCGTCGCAGATGTGGTTTTGACTGACACAGTATCGACAGAGGAATCTCATTGGATGGTAGCACGGCCCACATCTATGGAGCGTATATGTACGAAGTACTTCATGCAAGCATAGCGCCCAAGAGTCGGCTCGTCTCACGGGAGGAATCTCGAGTACAAAACGCATGTCCTCTCCGCGACATAGCAATCTTGACTTGCCAGTAACAACTTCCTTCTTCGGATATCTAAGCTACTAGGACTAAGAGCAACTCCCCGAACCCCTACTCACCTACGTCGACCGCGGCGGCCCCAGCCTCAAGAAAGGAAAAAGGATGGATCCAGAGAAACAGTCCCAGGGCTCTTCTGTCTCTTCTGTCTCTTCCAGAGACATCCCGTTGGAGCGAAGCCGCGCTCAGCCTCCACTAGCGATCACGATTCTTCGGGCTGCACAGTACATCTGGTCCATCATCGCGTTCGTCTTCGCCTGCTGCGCCATCGACCGAAACATCCTCGTCCCAGGCGTCACCGCAGACGAGAAGCTCCTCTGCGCATCTGTAAGTCTTGTCCCATTGATCGATCAACCGCATCCCTCCCACCTACAAGATCATAAGCTCTAACATTCCACACCTCTTCAAGTCGCTGGTAGCCGTCATCGTCGTGCTCTACCACTTCCTGAGCCCCTACAAGAAAGTTTCAGCGGCGGTGGTCGATTCCATCCTTGCGGCCTTCCTATTTGCAACGTTCGTGTATGGTTCGTACAATGCGAGCCGGCGCGCTGGTGCATGCTCCCTGCCGGACAAGATAGGGGTCTGGGACAATACCCGCGGATGTAAGCGCATGACCATTGCCACGGCATTCTCGGCAGTCAATTTTGGCTCTTTCGCCGTGTCGGCCATCTTGGTGTTGCTGATGTGAAGTAACGCTCGAGGCTGGTTTGCTGTCTTACGGGCTCAATCTCGCGGCATAGACAGAACTTGCACCTCAGGGGACGTGGAGAACGTGTCGGAGACAAGACAAGGAAGGGAGCTCACCTCTATGCCTTAAGACCAGGTCTCATCCTCATGCTACTATCTATAAAGCATTTATCCTGACGAGAGTGAGAAAAAAACCCCTCCAACAATGGGAATGAGTACCACGGGTTTGTCAAAATAGGTGAAAGTTGATTACACGCCGTTCAATGATTACTTGCTTGGGCATTCCTATATCTACGCTAGTATTCTTCCCAAGTCCTGCGTTTCATCGCCGTTTATCATAACCGTTAAATAGCACAAGGAAGGCTCAATGCTGGGCAACTTTTCCACCACCCACCGTCACGGTGAGGAGCGTTGCATCGCTAGCATGGACCTCACCAGACTGATCCGGGCCTCCAGTCTTCTGTACATCATCATAAGGAAATGCATAGCCTTTTCCATCGCTGTTGTGCTCATGGACCACCCGAGAGTAGTGGTTAGTCACTTGGTTCTTGTAGTGAAGAGCCTTATCCTCCGGGAATGATTGCGTGTCCAAGAGTGTCGAGCGGTTAAAGGCGGCCGCAATCCTGGGAATGATAGCGTTGACTTCTGCGTCCGATCCTGTCGCAAATGCACCCGAGTCGCAGCTGAGAATATCCAGCGTAGTTGGTTTTGCAAATTGTGACTTTCCAACTGACAGCTTATCCCCTTGGACTCGAGCTTTCACAACGCCGGCGGCCATCTGTGTGTCAATAGCAACCTCACTGGAGGATAGATGTTGCCATACTTGATCAATATACTTATCGTAGTAATCGGCAAATATATCCGGTTTGATTTTCACCACCTGATTCAGAGAAAGGACACGGAGTGGTCTCCCTTGAGGCTGGACAATAAGCTGATCCCATCCTTTCCCATCCCGTTGTCGTTGTTGCATCAGTCCCTGGCACACGCTTTCCAAGCCGTCCGCACCCATACCAGATACATGCTGTGTGGCTCCGGAGGCGGTCTCCAGACTCAAGCCAGTAGGAATACTGCCGACAAAATCAACATAACTAATGTTCGCGTACAGTTGATCTTTATTGAAAGTCAATTCCACAAAACCCCACTCGGTCAAGTAGTTCGGATCGCTGGCATTGGTGACTGACGGCTCGACGAGGGACGGGCCTGGATTCAATGTGAACTCTAGTTTCTTGTTTCGAGAAAAGTAGATTCGGCCGCCGGCAATATGAGGAATGGTGATTGTTGTAGGCTGACCCGCATGCATTTCTATCGAAATATCCTCATGTATTGGCCCTTCTGCGGTGGGATAGATCGGCGTCTTTCCATCAGAAGAGAGCAGGAAGAGGCTGTTGTTGTGATCAATGGCCTTCCCGGAGACAACTGCGTACATTTCACCACCCTGGAATGTATTTTCTAGGGCGATGTTTAACATCGAGCCACCAGGGGTCGAGCGCGGCACATTTTCTGGCATTGGTGGATGCTGGTCCGTAGGTGGGTGGCCACCAGTTGCACCACTCATTTGACCAGGATGTTGACCACCGCTGTGTTCGTGGTTTGAGCCTTGAGCTTGAGGGTTGGTTTGAGGATTCGGTGCTGCTGGGGAAAGGTGATCGGCCATCTCTGGCATTGGATGTTGGTCTGGATCATGGTTTTCTTCCCGCTCTGGGTCTTCCATCGCTTCCTCGTTCTCCTCTTGCTCTGCAGGCTGACCCACTAGATCCTCGTCATGTTGATCGGTCTCTTGCTCATGAGGTTCTCCACTCTCATCCATCTCACTATGTCCCAACCAGTTTTGATAATCCACTTCCTCATTGGGGTCATAGCTATCGTCTTCTGGATTGCTATAATATTCATAGTAAGGAGGCTCGTGATCATCTGAATACTGATCATCTGCGCCGTGCTCGTAGTGATGGTTTTGCATCCCTACTTGAAGCTCCTGGTGTTCGTTGTGACCATAGTTTTCATCACCCCCTTCAGGATATTGTGGATCCCAGTCCCCACCATATCCAAAGGCCCCTTCATTGTGATCCTCATCATGGTATTCGGGATCGTGGTAATCACCATCCTGGTTTCCGTCTTCAGGATGTTCATATTGGGCCTCAAAATTATCATGGGCCATCTCATCTGGTCCGTCGTATGGGTAGTGGGATGTTCCATATTGGGGATGGTCGTACTGTTCGTACGAGGCCGACATTGACATTTCGACCGCAGAAATGATAGCATATCGACATGTAAATTGGATCAACGCAATGGTTGAATTTGTCGGCTTCTCTCGTCTTCATATTGTCACTAACGTATTCGGCTGTGGAACGAGGTACTTAGTGTCAGGCAAACGAAGCTTATCCTCTGAGCTTAATTTTAGAATTCTCGGCTTGGAAGAGGATAAGATCCGTCAAATGACGAAGCTTGACTTAGCTTGGATGGGATGCCTATTCTCCAAATCCAATAGCAGACCGATCTATATCAAGATTCACCATGACTTGGACAAATGAGAGTTCACATGATTGGGAAAGCTGAGCGAGCCTGATAGGGCGTCCCGGGCGCGAGCCTCACAAGGTAGTTGAGAGTGGTACCGGATGGGTCGCCTAAATCAGTTTATTCTTGATAAGCACAAGCTCTCGGGGCCGAGCTACATACCTTGTAGACATACCCCGAACAAGTAAGCGTCGCAAAGGAGCATCATTCCTTGCCATAAGGCTTATTGGTACGACAGCCTTGGCTCGTGCCAGTTGAAACCCCTCGCGGGGTGCATCGATTCCAACTTTAACTTCACCAGCACTGCAAGGCTGGAATCAATACAACATGTCCAACCCGTATGGTGCGAGTTTGCGACATGGGGCGCAATTTTAGCACCTGATGGTTTTCACATATGAAACGGAGTTCCGTTGAAGCCATGGTGCATATTGAGACAAGATATTTGGTTAGTTACCTTCCAGATATCAATCTTTAAATTGCATTGCAGCCAACGCCGGCTTTGTGATAGCTAGGCAGGTCAGATAGGAGAAGCTACTCTCGATGAGCAACAAGGCTTGTTCAGCCATAATTCCATGTTGCCAAAAGAAAGTGAGAGCGAGAGTAAGTAGTTGAGATGAGAGTTGAGCAGGAAATGGCGGATGCGCTCCGTGGTGTCATGTGACAACTTTAAGTAGCACTTCACTTCACCTTCACCACTCGCGTATTCGTTTACTCTCTCGAACGAAAACGAGATAATGTAAGCTTACTATTGTAAGCATGACCGTGGTCTGTAATAGCTGTCCAGAAGACCTCAAACCCAATAGGCATGCAACAAAATGTACTCCGTATAGAGTACGTTAGCAAGAGTAGTAAGGCTGCCTGGACCGACGAGAAGCGGGAACAGCTAAGAGTGGCAGGCTGGTAAAGCAACAAAAGAAAGGAAGTTTGAAGTAAATTTTAGAATGTTTTCATTCGTTCTATTTGGTATCCATTTTTGTCGAAACTATCTAATATTTGTTCTGTTCATTTCTCTTGGATGCGTAGAGGTAAATTACGTTCATTCCCCCATAGTATTTACCCAGCCCGAGAAATTCAGAGCTCGTACTCATAAATTCAGAGCTCATACTCATATGTTCCATCAACGTAAAGACATTCCATATTCCATTTCCATTGATAACTCGACCGTGCTGTTCGTCCTGAAAATAGATGTATCCTCCCGATATCCATCCCCTAGTATTAAGTATATGCCGTAACTGAGCGTAATTTTTTTGGGCGTCCCGCGTTGATTCGTAGTAAGACATCCCGTGTCGTCAAAATATGTTGAGAAGTGAAAAAGTAATTCAAGTAAAATTAGTAATTAGTATGTTGATAGAAGACGAAAAATCTTGATGGTGCTTTGTCTACAACATGGCGACCATGGCGACGGCTCCGAGGATGAGAGGCACAGCGTTTCCAGTGGGTTTGCTGGCGGCACCCGTAAATGTTGTCAGTGATACTGGTGAGACTTTCGTAGAGGTTGGGACAACGCTGGAGCTATGGAGGGTAGTGCTAGGTTTGACTGTAGTTGAGCTTTGAACTGGCACGGCATTCCAGGTCGAAGTGGTGACTGGCGCAACAGGGATGCTTGAGGTAGAACTCCAATCCCCCCAGACCTCGCTTGAAGAAGTAGTCACAGGCACAACAGGAACGCTGGATGTCGAACTCCAGTCCCCCCAGACAGATGAGGAAGTAGTTACGGGCACAACAGGAACGCTGGAAGTGGACCAGTCGAGCCACGCCTCGGTCGTCGTGGTGGAAATCGGTGCGGGAGCGCTGGAAGTCGTCCATTCAACCCACGCCTG